>NC_140001.1:29856423-30046983 GCF_964263955.1 Coregonus lavaretus
GTGGAGCTGGAGCTCGGTTTGACCCTCAAATCAGGAATTATGCATTTCAAGGCACCCCCTACGTTTTTCAGCCCCCACCCCCATCGTACCCACGCGTCATAGGCAGTCACTGAAAGAATGTAGGCCTATAAACTTGCTCTATCTCTCCCACCTCTCTCTCACACACGCAGAGAGAGAGACAGAGCTTTAGCAACAGTGGCCTTGTCATTCATGCTAATAAAGATGATATGAATCAGAGAGAGAGACAGCGAGAGAGATTTCCCTCAGATTACACAGATCCACAAATAATTCGAAAACAAACCCAACTTTGATAAACTATCTACTGGGTGAAATACCACAGCATGCCATCACAGCAGCAATATTTGTGACCTGTTGCCACAAGAAAAGGAAACCAGTGAAGAACAAACACCATTGTAAATACAACCCATATTTATGTTGATTTATTTTCCCATTTGTGCTTGCACATTGTTACAACACTGTATATATACATAATATGACATTTGAAATGTCTTTATTATTTTGGAACTTCTGAGTGTAATGTTTACTGTTAATTTTTATTGTTTATTTCACTTTTGTTTACTATCTACTTCACTTGCTTTGGTAATGTTAACATACGTTTCCCATGCCAGTAAAGCACTTAAATTGAAATTGAATTGAATTGAGAGACAAGAGAGATTAATTCATTCCCTGCATGGCCAGGGATTATTTTGAGAAAATGGAGGTCGGTTTATGAAGATCTGGTTTGATTTAAAGAGCATGAAGGTATTATCCCTATTTAAGAGAGGAGCAACATTTTCTGAAAATACATGCATGCATGATCTCAGAATATAAATACTATTAGACTATCTTTTCCTTTTTTATATAATAGCTAGGCTAGCCTTCATGTATATTATCTCAAAGGCCACCATCCTTCACATAGCATTTCGCTGCAGGGCGCGTGCGTCTGTACTGAGAATCGAGATAATCAACCGGTCGCCCTCATTACCGTGCAGCTCTTGAGCAGAGTCAACCGGAGTTGAAGGGGTCAGCATGAGGTAAACAGGCGCTCGTTTAGGCTCGGCTCTCTCCATCTGGCGGAATGAACTTGACTCAGATTTTAATCAAATAATCAATCCGCGATCACACACACACATTGAAATAGGATAGGTTTGCAGCGATACAGTCTATTACAATAGTGTGGAATTATAGCCTGGACTCATTGGTGTAAGAAAATAGGCCAACCTCGCGTAAATATAGCCTAATTATAACCTAATCTGATTTGCTTTTCTCACATTGTCTTGGCTACGACTCATAGGCTACCGATGATGACTCTGTAGCCTTAACATTCTGCTTCGATAATGCTCTTGTTCCTCAAAACGGTAATCTGTCTCACAGTAATAAACTCGTTATTACAGGATTGTAACCAGAATTTTGGCTTTTACTCATGCAGTGTCCCGCGCGCTCTAAAGCGCAAGGTTTTCTTCAATCCAACAATTATTTCCTAAAGTGATAGCCTAGCAGATCATTTAGGCAAATATTGGGCATATTAGTAAAAGGCTTGACCTCTATTTTTATCACAAATAAGAAGGCCTATAGCCAGTCGGTCATGCATGGTCTCCAAAACAGACCAGTAGTAGGTTATTTCAACAATTGTTGTATCTTACCGTGTTCAGATGGCAGTTCAACGCTGGGACATTTACGGTCTATTCGGTCTGTAACCAAGGCCTAGTGTGTCAACAGTCCTCGATGGTCTCATATGAAGCAGTCCATGCGTCTGTGCGTCGGGGCATTCACATATGCCTAGAGCATGTGCTGTCGTGTAGTGGCATTGAGATTGTGGCTGTTGTGGAGTGGGCATTGATTTCCGTCGCTGCTTGCACCACACACGTCACTGCTCACACGACTGACCCCACTGTGAATAATTACAAAGATATAAAGTCAACATTAGGCCGATACTATACTGCTACCAGTATGTGGCATTTCAACTGCCAGAGAAATGAATGGAAATTACTGATGGACAAAGATCAACTTTCTATTGATAACCAACCGATGTGAGGGTGTTCTGCGAATATCAGACCACAACTGTTTCTAAACTTAATGTGCAGTGGAACTCAGGCCTCTGTCTCACCCCTCTCGCCCTCTGACCTGTACGTGTTCTCTTTTATATTTGGGGCCTTGGACCCTGATAAAGAGAGAGAAAGATAGAGACTCATTAACATCTCAAATCCTGCACTGCTAATCAGAAACAGCGGCCTTGGTGTGAGATATACAAAAATCTTGAAATATTTTATGTGTAGAATATTTAGAATTCTGTTAAACAATCTTTTCGAGATAGTTGGCCTACACTCACTCACAGTATATTTATAGAATAGGCCTATTTCATGTTTGGTCAAGTGATGGTCGGTCGTCTTGTCTGGCTGCGGCTGCACGTGAAGTTGTGAACGTGTATGATTTGAACACGTATGATTCAGATGAAATAATGTCTGATACTTTCTCAATACCGTCTATAATAATAATAATAATATGCCATTTAGCAGACGCTTTTTATCCAAAGCGACTTACAGTCATGCGTGCATACATTTTTGTGTATGGGTGGTCCCGGGGATCGAACCCACTACCTTGGCGTTACAACCGCCGTGCTCTACCAGTTGAGCTACAGAGGTCCACTAGGTCTAGGCCGACTGTTTTAATTAATAGCTATAATTGTAGTCCTCTATGTGTAATCACATTTTGATCTAATCGGAACAAAAACATTCATTACGAACAGCAACTGTTTGTGAGAATTTTTTTTGGTAGGCTATAGTTTGACAGGCGTGTTGGCCGAGGCGCGTGTAGGCCTGAAGGACGCGCATTTCCAATTCACCTTTTTTAATAATTAATGTTTTATAAAACAACTATTAGGCATAATTCGAAAACCGTTATTCTTTATAACTTCAATATTACAAATATATCAGATTGTTATAAACGAATGTAGGGGCCTATCGCTAAATTCAAAGAGTTAGCTTCAGTAAATTTAGATTAGGAATTAGGCCTAACATTTTTTTTCCCAGGTCCGAGGGTCAATGGTAGGCTATATTTTTAAGTTTAGGTATATATTAATGACATGTGTTTATTTAAACAATCTTAAACTGACTGACAGGGAGTGAAACATCCCATAATCAAATCATACATGTAGAAAGCCTATTAATTTGAATGCCACTTAACATTTTTGAAAACTATTTTTGTCTCCCCCCACCTTTGAGTGTTCTAATACTCATCACGTGCTGTTTTATACAATTTAGTCGTCTTAAGCAATATCTAAAATACTATGATTTTAAAGAGATTTTAGTTTAGGTATTCATAATTGCAGATAATATATCCTATATTTCGTCTCTGTGTGTAGAAATCTAATAAAGTACACTAATAGTTGAAGAGTACATTGTTTGAAAAAAGGCAAATTAATCATTTAAAATTATTTATTGACTGTTATCACAAATATTCCTCACAAACTGAATTTGATTGTTTTGAACTTGTCATATCTATATTTTACATAAGACTTATAGAACATCATCTCAGTCGGTAAAGATAAGCAAGGGTAGGCCCAGGGAGAGTATAGAAGCTGAGTAACTAAACAAACTTCTCCATGTTAGAACTAACTTTATAGGACTACTAAGAAGCTGAAAGATACATAGACAGAGAGAGGTAAAATACATGCCTTTTTGTGGCCATGGTTGGACTACACTGTCCCATCCTTACTTCTACAGTTCCTCTATCAAGTCTTTATTTTTTAAAAACATTTTAGTCATTTAGCATACACTCTTATCCAAAGCAACTTACAGGAGCAATTAGGGTTAAGTGGCTTGCTCAAGGGCACATCAACCGATTTTTCACGTAGTCGGCTTGGGGATTCGAACCAGCGACCTTTTGGTTATGCCAGTAACTGGTCCAACGCTCTTAACCACTGGGTCTGTATGGAGGAAGTGGTTCCAAGTGTCCCACACACCTACAGCCAGACCAAAGGGAAGGAGTGTGTGTGTGTGACTGTGTGTGTGTCAGCAAGGGACAAGGTCAACCTACTGCTCTGCAAACAATCACATCACACAGGGTAAGTCACATTCCTACACCTCTCTCTCTCTCTCTCTCTCTCACTCACTCACTCACTCACTCACCCCCTTACCCCCTTCAGTCAGGTGGTCTCTCTCAGGTCCTGTTTTGTGGAAAAGAGAGGGCTGTTTACATCATAAACTACATAAAGAATACCTGCAAGCTGTCCTGATTGGATTCCAATGAGAGATGCCGAATGGCACAGAGACTCAAGGAAGTGTTGTTTCACTGTGTTATTACTTTATATTGGGGTTGGAATGCAGGACATAGCTTTCTGGCACCAGGTCCCAGGCTGCAATACACACTTTGTTAGCACACTCTACTGTCTGTTAGCCCACACTACACTTTTTACATTTTAGTCATTTAGCAGACGCTCTTATCCAGAGCGACTTACAGTTAGTGAGTGCATACATTTTTTTTCCATACTGGCCCCCCGTGGGAATCGAATCCACAACCCTGGCGTTGCAAACACCATGCTCTACCAACTGAGCTACTTCCCTGCTGGCCATTCCCTCCCCTACCCTGGACGACGCTGGGACAATTGTGCGCCGCCCCATGGGTCTCCCGGTCGCGGCCGGCTACGACAGAGCCTGGATTCGAACCAGGATCTCTAGTGGCACAGCTAGACCACTGACCATTGTTCAATAAAACAACATCACTACTGTAAATGACTTGTATCATTAGTCAGGCTGTCTGTGTGTGCAGTGTGTGTTCCCCAGACAGGGCTAGTCTCTTCTAGGGTCACTGTCCTGATAGGGAGCTGTGTCTGGCACTCCAGCGCCCTCTAGTGTTGGCCCTCTGGTCTGACAGACACAGCAGAACAGGGACTAAAACTACAATAGCACACAGAAACACGGTGCTCAAACTCACTCTGAGAAGTTCCAAACCATCAGGTCACACACTCCTAAACTCTTCTTAACATACTCACACACATAGATGGCAGTGTGTCTGTGCAGAAAAGTGCCCATTATTCTATCCGCTGGCATTTGACCAATGAAGTCGCGGGTGCAGAGTTAGTGGGGACAGAAAGGGTGTGGGGTTAGGGTGAGAGGGGCAGAGGGGGCACAGAGGTGTCCATGTGGGAACATTAACATTTAGGATACCAGCCTCTGTGCCTGGGTGTATGTCCAGAGAGGAACATGTCACTTACAGGCGTCACTCTGAAGTGTTACTAAACACAGGCTACCTTCTTTACGCACTGATAGCCATTGGCCACTCACACACACATACAAGAGAGATGGAGAGAAAGAGAGTGAGCGACAGAATGGCTTAGAGCTTCATCAGAAAAAGGTTATCGCAGGATGAACTACTTCATGCAGTAACACCTCATATCTTCCATATACTGCTCACGGGCCTAGACATCATCATCTCTTCCTCTCCTCCTCACCTAGGCATCATTATCCTCCTCCTCTCCTCCTCACCTAGACATTATTATCTCCTCCTCACCTAGACATTATTATCTCCTCCACACCTAGACATCACCTCCTCCTCACCCAGACATTATCTCCTCCTTTCCTCCTCACCTAGACATGATCTCCTCCTCACCTAGATATCATTATCTCCTCCTCACCTAGACATTATCTCCTTTCCTCCTCACCTAGATATCATTATCTCCTCACCTAGACATCATCTCATCCTCACCTAGACATCATCTCCTCACCTAGACATCATCATCTCCTCCTCCTCTACATAACTTCTTCTCAACCTTCCTCGTCCTCCATCAGTCAGTCCTGTTTAACTGCTGCCTTTAAAAAGCTTCTTCCTTCCAGTTGGATACTTTATCACTTCTAGGATGTCAGTCTTTAAAGGCTGAAAACTCATGTCAACACAGCTGACATTTGTGATGCTCTAAGGCCCTTTACTGTGTTAATGTGGCCTTTACTGTGGCTCACCCATTTCCCCACCATGGTATAGAGCTCAGAAGGCCTGTCCCCAGGTGGGGTGGTCTGGGTTAGCGTTGGGTCACAGGTTTCAGCACTGGACGTGTGAATGACTTCACTTAACACAGCCTCTAGCGGGGCCGGCCAGGGTGGACGGTCTAGGGTCACTTCATCTCACCTCTAGGAGAGAGATCGGAGAGGAATAAGAGTATTTCTGTCTGTCTGTCTCTTTCTCAGACCATCTGTTCAGTTCTTAGTGTTGCTTGTATCCAGCGCGACAGTGACAATGCCAGATCCCAGGATGACAAACAGTTACTAGTATAGCAGGACTGAGCGTGTCATACACTCACTTCATATCAAAAGCACTGGCCAATACTAGATTGGTTTCAAATCAGACAACTTTACAACAGAACTAAAAAGCTTTTGTCTTATTATTTAATGCACTTGCTTACAAGTAAAAAAAACAACAACACCATTATGATCAGGCAGGTGAGTGGACACCAGGTACGAGGTAGAAGGCAGTCCATTACATCTGAAATACTGTACCACAGGAATTAAATCAGAGAAAAGTAACCAGAAGAGCAAAATACATTAAATTGCATTAGAAATAGCAGACATTAGCATTTAACCGTTCTCGTTCCAGAATGACAGTACTACAAAATGCTAAAAGAGCGTATCCAGAAATCAAAGATGCCTTAACTTAAGTGTTTGACCAGCCAGTCAACCATGATGAACCCGACAACACAAACACACAGATACAGACACACACCCTGGGTTCAAATACATGTGTGTTTGAGCATTTGTTATTTAAATACTTTCTTTCTGTGTATTTCAGTATTTTCAAATACACAGCTCAAAACAGGCACTTTTCTTTGAGTTATTTGTAAAAACCAAATAGTTGACCAAATTGTATTTTAAAGTATATTCAAATAATTATTTCAAATACTATTTTCAAATACCTGGGTTAAATGCATGGGAGTGTATTTGACTATTTTCAAATACTTTCCAAGTGTATTTCCAAATACAGATATCATCAATATTCAACTACTTGTTTTTTTCAAATAAAGGTTATCTGAATACTTGTTTTGAAATATATTGAAAAGTAATTGAAATACATGAAATAGTATTTGAACCCAGGTCTGACACACACACGTGCGCACAAACACACAGCCCTTCATGCTAAGCAGATATAGATGTTTGTGATTTATAACAGGAGTCTATGTATAGAATCAGAAACATGACAGGTTTAGTTTAAAAGAGAAAAGCACACCTGGACCTGGGTTGGTAAGGTGCAGGCAGGCAAAACACAACACGTGACATGACACAATACCATAGTAGATCATCTGGATTTGAGCAAGAGAATCCGGCTTGTGGAAGAGTGTGCAGCAATACGATAAAAGCATTTATACAAAATGTGCTGCTGACATAGTGATTTCATACAATTGGATGCAGTCTAACAAGGGAACAGGATTGTCTACCGACAGGCAGAGCCACAGACACTAACATGTTCCATGACCAGGTTATTGATTGAATGGGACTCTTGGGTTCGGTCCCAATTGGCAGTGGTACCATATTCATTATATAGTGTACTACTTTTGACCAGGGCCCTTAGTGGGTGGCAATTGGGACGTAGCCTTGGTTAATACAGGCAAAAGACCAGCTGACCTATACTAGTGGAGGGTGTTTGGTAGACAGACCAGGCTCCACCACAGCACACACCTTCCTTCATCTCAGTACCTGGGTGGACTACATTCAAGTTTTAAGAGGAAATCGTACAATAAAATACAACGTATCCTTCACATTCCACTAGACACTCTAACACTGATAACCCCTCCCAGTCTGCCCAACACTGCTCTCTCTGAGTCATCCTCTATACCAGAAGCCCACAGCCACTACTAACACACCCCTCAGTGAGACAACGCATCCAGGAACCCCAGTTTGCGTCACTACCCTCCCCCACCAGGGCTAATTCAGTAAACAGAACCCCAGCAGACGCAGCAGGCCTATTAAACTCTCAGAGCAGAGCAGAGGAGAAGGGGGTGGGGGAGGGAGGTTCAGTCTTTCAAAGGGAGAAAGCACTCAAACAAGCGTAATTGTTTCTCTACACATTGGTTCTAGATGGTGGTTCTACATTTTGTTGGATCCAGAGTTTTGTTGATTCTAGACGTGGTTGGTTCTAGATGTCGGTGGTGCGGATGCCATCATGGTCCAGGCTGAAAGGGAAGCTGCAGTCTTTGGGTGGCTGAGGCTGAGAGCGGTATCTCCTCCGGCTGCTGGAGGGGCCTGGAGCTATGGGGACAGGGCAGGCTGGGACCCCCACACCACTGGCTAGGGCTGGAGCTGGGACCCCCTGTGGGATGAGAGTGGGAGTGGAGGGGGATGATGAAGATGATGAGGTGGAGGAAGAGGTGGAGAGAGAGGAGAGGCTGGTGGGCAGAGCGCTAAATGGACTGTCCTTGTCCAGTATGCCCAGATCGGGAGCCTCTCTTTGGGGTACGGGGGTCCAGGGCTGCCACCCCGGGGCCACGGAACATGACTTCACTAGTGGGGGTCTCCTGTCATTTCCCTGGCGACCACGGAACACAGAGGGTGGGTGGGAGGAGTTACCATGGTGATACAGAGAGGAGGCAAATGTAAATGCAGAGCCCTGAGAGAGAGAGAGAGAGAGAAAGACGCCATTTTTCCAATTCCCCCACTGAATCACGCTTGTATTTGGGTGTGCCATAATGACCACTAATAGTACTGGTCTGAATTGCTAGTCAGCCCATTGGGTCATGTGGGGAAAATTCTGAGGAGTTGTGATATGAGGCTTTCGTATGCATCTAAATCTACCTTGGCAGGGCCTCTGAAGTCCTGTATCTTCATCTCAATGTCTCTGATCCAGCCCTGCATGTCCTCTGGAGTGTCTGTCTGCAACAAAACCAGCACATGCTTACACATCACGCTTAAACAACACAGTAAGCACAAACACACACCTCTCTGTGATCTGAGGCCCCTGCTCCTAGTCAGCTGTTCTCCCATGGGGGGACAAGGGATGTTATTGCTCTTATGGTTAGTGTTGGGAGAGTTCTCCTCCAATTCACAAAAAACATCCCGTCCATTTCTCCAAAAACGGCACTAAGGCCACACATGAGCAAGTGAGCATTAAGCCAGAGAGGAGTCAACACAGAGGGAAGCCCAGCTGACGACAATACACACACACACACAATTACCTGGATGTAGAAGACCCTGGAGCTGGTGATGATCTCAAACAGGTTATCTCTCATCAGCAGGTCCCTGACAGAGAAGTGGGTAAGACATTGAGCTTCTGTGTGTGTGTGGGGGTGTGTGTGTGTGTGTGGAGAGAGCGAGAGAAAGAGAGGTGTGTGACTCTCACCCAGATTTCACCAGACACTCATGGACCTTCTGAATGTCTCTCAGAGGAACAGCTCTCAGCGGCTCCTTATCCTGAAATACATATCAAATACAGGTTACATGCACTCACACACTCACACACACACACACACACCCCGTGCATAAGAGAAACACCACTTTACTCTATTCCACTGACACATCTGTCACACTGAACAAATACCACACCAAAGCAGAAACAAAGACTTAAACACGGAGGACATGTTTTTCCCACAATGTATTGGCTTGGTTTGTATTTCCTCCCCAAATCCATTTGAGGACATCTGTAATTACACCCCACTGAGGTCTAAACTGCAACAGCGTTACCACCCAGAGACACACAGAGAGGAGAGAAGAGAAGAGGGATATGACCTCACCATCTCACACTTGTAGTAACTGACAGCGTTGTGGTCCAGCGTGAAGAAACGTCTCTTCCAGCTTTTCCTCTGAAACATACAACAGATTAGTTCAAACGTGTGTGTGTGTATGTGCACGCGTGTGTGGTGTGCGTGCGTGTGTGTGTACTCACCACGTTACCCTGTTTGACACAATAGCCACACCTCAGCACACCTGGTCTACTGCCTACAGAGGAGACCCTCCTGTCCCCTACCTCCATCTCCTCCCCCTCATTCTGCAACACACACACAATCATCATCGTCATCTTCTCTGTCATCGTGGCAATGGTGTATTTGGTCTACCGACCCGTAGCACTGACGTCTGTAGCCATGAAGTGCTTTGAAAGGCTGGTCATGGCTCACATCAACACCATTATCCCAGAAACCCTAGACCCACTCCAATTTGCATACCGCCCCAACAGATCCACAGATGATGCAATCTCTATTGCACTCCACACTGCCCTTTCCCACCTAGACAAGAGGAACACCTACGTGAGAATGCTATTCATTGACTACAGCTCAGCATTCAACACCATAGTGCCCTCAAAGCTCATCACTAAGCTAAGGATCCTGGGACTAAACACCTCCCTCTGCAACTGGATCCTGGACTTCCTGACGGGCCGCCACCAGGTGGTAAGGGTAGGTAACAACACATCTGCCACACTGATCCTCAACACGGGGGCCCCTCAGGGGTGCGTGCTCAGTCCCCTCCTGTACTCCCTGTTCACCCATGACTGCATGGCCAGGCACGACTCCAACACCATCATTAAGTTTGCCGATGACACAACAGTGGTAGGCCTGATCACCGACAACGATGAGACAGCCTATAGGGAGGAGGTCAGAGACCTGGCCGTGTGGTGCCAGGATAACAACCTCTCCCTCAATGTGACCAAGACAAAGGAGATGATTGTGGACTACAGGAAAAAAAAGAGGACTGAGCACGCCCCCATTCTCATCTACGGGGCTGTAGTGGAACAGGATGAGAGCTTCAAGTTCCTTGGTGTCCACATCACCAATGAACTATCATGGTCCAAACACACCAAGACAGTCGTGAAAAGGGCACGACAAAGCCTATTCCCCCTCAGGAGACTGAAAAGATTTGGCATGGGTCCTCAGATCCTCAAAAAAATTCTACAGCTGCACCATCGAGAGCATCCTGACTGTTTGCATCACCGCCTGGTATGGCAACTGCTTGGCCTCCGACTGCAAGGCACTACAGAGGGTAGTGCGTACGGCCCAGTACATCACTGGGGCCAAGCTTCCTGCCATCCAGGACCTCTATACCAGGCGGTGTCAGAGGAAGGCCCTCAAAATTGTCAAAGACTCCAGCCACCCTAGTCATAGACTGTTCTCTCTGCTACCGCACTGCAAGCGGTACCGGAGTGCCAAGTCTAGGTCCAAAAGACTTCTCAACAGCTTCTACCCCCAAGCCATAAGACTCCTGAACAGCTAATCATGGCTACCCGGACTATTTGCACTGCCCCCCCACCCCATCTTTTTACGCTGCTGCTACTCTGTTAATTATTTATGCATAGTCACTTTAACTCTACCCACATGTATATATTACTTCAACTACCTCAACTAGCCGGTGCCCCGCACATTGACTCTGCACCGGTACCCCCCTGTATATATAGCCTCCCTACTGTTATTTTATTTTACTTCTGCTCTTTTTTTCTCAACACTTTTTTGTTGTTTTATTCTACTTTTTTATTAAAAATAAATGTACTGTTGGTTAAGGGCTGTAATTAAGCATTCACTGTAATGTCTGCACCTGTTGTATTCGGCACATGTGGCCAATACAATTTGATTTGATTTGATTTAGTACCTGGTAGATGGGTGTATGCACCACCACTCCCCCGATGATCTCAGTCTTGTAGGCCAACCTCTTACCCCCTGCCTCACAGGTTACTGTAGAAACCTCTGATCTGGGCTGGAGAGGCCCTGCTTTAGGGACCTACAGAAAACTACAGTTTGAGCATTAAGCCAAACACACAGCTAGCATTTAGCATTTAGCACACAATGCATTATCATTCAGGTTTACTTATTGATATCCTATGAAACTATCAATTCATTCTAACATATTTATGGAGTAATAAACAAGACATTTGAGATAAACAAGGCCCATAAGGCATACAGGGTTTTTTCAAGGGGAGTACAGGGCAGTTAAAGAGAAAGTGGAAGAGCGAGAGCTGTGTGAGGGCAGGTGACAATTGAGAAGAAACAGAGCAGCACCACACTTCAGCCTCACACACAGTGGTGACCTTTCTGACACAGGTCCCAATAATCTCTCCTTCCTTCCGATGTGTGACACTTCCCTTCATGGATTGGAAAGAAAATGACTGCTACAGTGCCTTCAGAAAGTATTTGCACCCATTTACTTTTTCCACATTTTGTTGTGTTACAGCCTGAATTTAAAATTGATTAAATTTAGATTGTGTGTCACTGGCCTACACACAATATCCCATAATGTCAAATTGGAATTATGTTTTTTGAAATTTTTAGAAATTAGTTAAAAATGAAAACCTGAAATGTCTTGAGTCAATAAGTATTCAACCCCTTTGTTATGGCAAGCCTAAATAAGTTCAGGAATAAAAATGTGCTTAACAAGTCACATAATAAGTTGCATGGACTCACTGTGTGCAATAATAGTATTTAACATGATTTTTGAATGACTACCTCATCTCTGTACCCCACGAATACAATTATCATCTGTAAGGTCCCTCAGTCGAGCAGTGAAACACAGATTCAACCACAAAGACCAGGGAGGTTCTCTCAAATGCCTCGCAAAGAAGGGCACCTATTGGTAGATTGGTTAAAAAAAACAGGCATTGAATATCCCTTTGAGCATGGTGAAGTTATTAATTTGACTTTGGATGGTGTATCAATATACCCAGTCACTACAAAGATACAGGCGTCCTTCCTAACTCAGTTGCCAGAGAGGAAGGAAACCGCTCAGGGATTTCACCATGAGGCCAATGGAAACAGTTACAGAGTTTAATGGCTGTGATAGGAGAAAACTGAGGATGGATCAACAACAGTGTAGTTACTCCACAATACTAACCTAAATGACAGAGTGAAAAGAAGCAAGCCTGTACAGAATACAAATATTCAAAAATATGCATTCTGTTTGCAATAAGTCACTAAAGTAAAAAAGAAAATAAATGAACTTTATGTCCTGAATACAAAGCGTTATGATTGGAACAAATCCAACACAACACATCAGAGTACCACGCTATAGATTTTCAAGCATGGTGGTGGTTGCATCATGTTATGAGTATGCTTGTCATCGGCACGGACTAGGGAGTTTTTTGGGATAAAAAGAAACGGAATAGAGCTAAGCACAGGCAAAATCCTAGAGGAAACCTGGTGTTCAGTCTGCTTTCCAACAGACACTGGGAGACAAATTCACCTGTCAGCAGGACAACAACCTAAAACAAAGGCCAAAAATACACTGGAGTAGCTTACCAAGACGACATGAATGTTCCTGAGTGGCCTAGTTATAAGTTTTGACTTAAATCGGCAAGATTTGAAAACGGCTGTCTAGCAATGATCAACAACCAACTTGACAGAGCTTGAAGATTCTAACATGTATTGACTCAGGGGTGTGAATACTTACGTAAATGAGATATTTCTGTATTTATAAAAACATGTTCTCACTTTGTCATTATGGGGTATTTTGTGTAGATATGTGAGAGAGAAAAATAATATTTTATCCATTTTGAATTCAGGCTGTAACACAACAAAATGTGGAATAAGTCAAGGAATATGAATACTTTCTGAAGGCACTGTATATGGAAACTCCCTCTAGGCCATGCCTACACCAATCCAATGTTTTCAAATTTGTGGGAAGTGGTTAACGAGTGCACACTTCAGGAGAATAAAAGAGAGAGAAAATAAAGATTATTGGGACATAACCACTAACTGCTGCTCTCATCCCTCTGTAGTAGTGTGGAGGGGAGGAGTTACAGGCCTTATGACTGCCATGATTCAGCATTAAACTCTCTGGTCAAGAAGTTTGCATATGTGTCAGTGTGTGTGTGTGCTCTTTACTGCAGCTCCACAGCACAAACAGCAGCTGTGTGTGGTCCTCTGTAGCTCAGTTGGTAGAGCATGGCGCATGTAACTAGAGGCCTTCACGGGTCCAACTCCGAAATGGACCTGGGGCATTCCCACCCGGAACAGATATGCATGAATTAACTTTTTTAAATATAGTTAGACCCATTCCGAACGGACCAGAGGACAACTAGACCCGTTCCGTATAGACCTCGTCAGATCCGGACCCAGTCCCAGCCGATCTGAGTGAGGGAAGCAGCATACAATTATATTTTTAAAGGTACTTTATTAACCGGAGCTGATAAAGCGTGAGGGAGAGGAGGTGACGGTCTAGCAGGGGCGGTGCAGTGTGTGTAGGTCACTGTGAGTGTGTGACACGGGAACAGGGAGGAGGGAGGGAGAGACTACAACCAACCAAGCCGACTCGCACTATAGTAGATTAATAGCTAGGTTATTTATAATCTAATATGATTACGTAGTACCTGTCTTGACTGCATCAAACCAGGAGAAGCTAGTTAACTAGCCATCTAGGCTAATTGAAGCTGCATGCGCGTTCTCGTCCTACACAGTTACAAACAACAACAACTCCATTCAGAATATAAAGTAGCAGCCTACCTGTTGGCTCTTGGTTGTTGTAGCTCATCCTTCTCCTTTAACTTTCCATGCCATCATTTTAATTCCATCTTCCATTGATTACATATCTCCTAACTTTTGCCCCACACGGAGGCTCTGACTGTAGCCTATTGCCGCTTTGATGACTTATGATTGGCCAACAACAACACGCTTCACGCGCCAAGCAAAGAGCAGCAACATAAATTATACAATTTCTCTCTCTCTCTCTCTACTGCAGCAGTCGTGTTAGGATCTATATGGGTCCTTCTGGACAAGTCAGTTAAAATTACACATACCCGAGACAATCATATCAGATTCGAACCAGACCCGTGACATTATTTAGAATTCTGGATCTGGACCCGCTCAGGTCCTGGATCGTGCCTCGGGTATTCGGGTACAAGTGGGTCTGTGAAGACCTCTACTTGCAACGCCAAGATAGGGTTTGATTCCCGGGCAACACAATTAAGTAAAATGTATCCACGCATGACTAAGTCACTTTGGATAAAAGCATCTTCTAAATGGCATATATAGTACTATATTATAAACAGTGTATGTGTGGAAAGCCCCCCAACAGGCTGAATATAGGATTCAACACACACACTGTGCTGGAATGTACTCTGTGAAACCTCAAACACAATCATGCTGTCCTCTTTCACCATTTCCTCATATTCTAGATATGAGTGTGTGTGTGTGTGTGTGTGTGTGTGTGTGAGAGACAGAGTGAGTGAGTGAGAGAGTGTGTGTGCCAAACCAAATACATAATTAGCGGCGGGGGGATCCAATCGTAAAATGAGAAAAGGAGTAGCACTGTGTGGTGTCAAGACACAGAAATCCAGTAGCTGCCTGGCGCTTTATGGTGGGAATTTATTTCCCCTATCAATCAAATTAATTATTATAAGGGAAAATTGACCTGTCTCTCATATTTAATATTGGGGGGGGGGGGGGGTTACGCACCTGGTTATACGTGTAATAATTAGATTAATCATATGTTATATTAATGTTACCATATGTTAATGGTAATGCTAGCTACATGAGTTGGGGTACTCACAGTGATCTTGGTGGCTTTGTTCAGAGAAAGGACCCAGTCTCTCAGGTCAGCAGCATCGTTGGCATGGAGGAAATAACGCCGAGACACTGCATTGATCACTGCAGACATCGTGATATACAGAAAATAAATACAGAGGCTATAATAGCATTGATCACTGCAAGGAGAACAGAACAGGTATGGGTCGTTCCACCTCAAAAAACACCAGAAAGAGGATTGACACCCACCATCTCAGATTGTTACATTTACATTTACATTTTAGTCATTTAGCAGACGCTCTTATCCAGAGCGACTTACAGTTAGCACATACATTATTTTATCGAACCCACAACCCTGGCGTTGCAAACGCCATGCTCTACCAACTGAGCTACATTCTTAGTAACAGATATAATTAGCATTCCTGAAACATTATTTTGTTGAAATATAATTTAATCTATGAGAAATTAAGCTAACTGATTGCACCCAAATTGGCCATTTTAATGTATAGGATTCTGATAATATTCAATAAATATAGTACCCAACATCCAATTTGGACCAAACGTCTTCCTACCAATTAGTAAGACATGAGGAATCCATTTTTTTCTCCAAAAGACACCCATGGAACCCTCACACTCTATGCCAATCCCACCCCAACATCCAGTATACAGTATCAGTTCTCTATGCTTGACAAATAGTATGAAGCTGTAGCTTGCTTCTCCATACTGTGTAATGTGTTCCCTGTGAATCTGGTCATGTTTTTGTTCCCCTGTAGTCACTGACGTCGCTTGCATTATTTATCATAAAGTAGTGTCAATGGTTTATAGAGAGGGTCTTCTAAGTGGGGAGCGGACCACTTAGAAGACATGTCAATTTGCCCTTATCAACATTAAAGATAACAATTACATTTTAGAAAAACAATGGCAACACTAGCTATTCTCTTGTGGAATTTGAAAGGCCTTAATAGTCGTTTCAAACATTCCAGCTGTTTTGATATTCTAAAACCACATTCATAGAGCAATGCTCCAAGAAACACACATGAAACTGAATTGAATGAATTCATAAATCACTAACAAAAATTCAGTCGATGATTCTCTGATTTTATGGGACACCATCAAAGGTTTTATTAAAAACAATGCAACTGCATTTGCATCTGGGCTGAATAAAATCACAATTAAAGAAGATATTGGATAAGTTGTTAACGACGTTAGAGCGTTCTCAACAAACACTTTTTTCAGACCAGGTAGCAACTACTCTCTCCAAAGTCAAGACAGAACTTAATCTATTGATAAGACAGAGAGCAGAATTTGCCATCCATCGAGTTAAACTTAACCATTAGTTTAATGGTAATCGACCCAGTCGTCTTCCAGCTAACAAGCTTCTCAGTAATTAGCGGATATTAACGGATATTGCAACCACTGAAACTGAATCAGGTGAATTACTATCAGAACCCAAATTAAATAAACTAAAGTTTCCCCCGTTTCTATAAAGAATTGTACCCCTTGGAGTGTTAATCCACTCCAAGCCAGACAGAGTCCTTTTTAAAAGATGTAAGAACTCTTCTTCTCTCAGCTGAGGAAGCCAGTTTGATGGGAGCCCAAATCGCTCTCCATGAACTTAAAAGGGCATTGGATAACATGAAAAGGCAAATCACCTGGTTGGGACGGTATTCCTCCGGAGGTCTATTTAACATTTTGGAACCAATTAGGTCAACTATTACTCAAAATGATTAACACAGCTGTTCACAAAGGGTCATTTGGAAGGGATGTTAATACAGCACTAATTTTGGTTTTATTAAAAAAAGGTACAGATGAAGTCAGAAGTTTACATACACTTAGGTTGGAGTCATTAAAACTTGTTTTTCAACCACTCCACAAATTTCTTGTTAACAAACTATAGTTTTGGCAAGTCGGTTAGGACATCTACTTTGTGCATGACATAAGTAATTTTTCCAACAATTGTTTACAGACAGATTATTTCACTTATAATTCACTGTATCACAATTCCAGTGGGTCAGAAGTTTACATACACCTAACTTGACTGTGCCTTTAAACAGCTTGGAAAATTCCAGAAAATGATGTCATGGCTTTAGAAGCTTCTGATAGGCTAATTGACATCATTTGAGTCAATTGGAGGTGTACCTGTGGATGTATTTCAAGGCCTACCTTCAAACTCAGTGCCTCTTTGCTTGACATCATGCGAAAATCAAAAGAAATCAGCCAAGGTACCACGTTCATCTGTACAAACAATAGTACGCAAGTATAAACACCATGGGACCACGCAGCCGTCATACCGCTCAGGAAGGAGATGAGTTCTGTCTCCTAGAGATGAACGTACTTTGGTGCGAAAAGTGCAAATCAATCACAGAACAACAGCAAAGGACCTTGCTGGAGGAAACAGGTACAAAAGTATCTATATCCACAGTAAAACGAGTCCTATATCGACATAACCTGAAAGGCCTGCTCAGCAAGGAAGAAGCCACTGCTCCAAAACCGCCATAAAAAAGGCAGACTACGGTTTGCAACTGCACATGGGGACAAAGATCATACTTTTTGGAGAAATGTCCTCTGGTCTGATGAAACAAAAATAGAACTGTTTGGCCATAATGACCATCGTTATGTTTGGAGGAAAAAGGGGGATGCTTGCAAGCCGAAGAACACCATCCCAACCGTGAAGCACGGGGGTGGCAGCATCATGCTGTGGGGGTGCTTTGCTGCAGGAGGGACTGGTGCACTTCACAAAATAGATGGCATCATGAGGAAGGAAAATTATGTGGATATACTGAAGCAACATCTCAAGACATCGGTCAGGAAGTTAAAGCTTGGTCGCAAATGGGTCTTCCAAATGGACAATGACCCCAAGCATACTTCCAAAGTTGTGGCAAAATGGCTTAAGGACAACAAAGTCAAGGTATTGGAGTGGCCATCACAAAGCCCTGACCTCAATCCTATAGAAAATGTGTGGGCAGAACTGAAAAAGCGTGTGCGAGCAAGGAGGCCTACAAACCTGACTAAGTGACACCAGCTCTGTCAGGAGGAACGCGCCAAAATTCACCCAACTTATTGTGGGAAGCTTGTGGAAGGCTACCCAACTTAAACAACTTAAAGGCAATGCTACCAAATACTAATTGAGTGTATGTAAACTTCTGACCCATTGGAAATGTGATGAAATAAATAAAAGCTGAAATAAATCACTCTCTACTATTATTCTGACATTTCACATTCTTAAAATAAAGTGGTGATCCTAACTGACCTAAGACGGGGAATTTGTACTAGGATTAAATGTCAGGAATTGTGGAAAAACTGAGTTTAAATGTATTTGGCTAAGGTGTATGTAAACTTCCGACTTCAACTGTAAGTATACCACACAGTGCTCTCACCATCTTTGATAAACACAGATATACAACTATTTTCAAACATTCTGTCATCCGTCTCGAAACTTACTTACCCAAAATGGTACATCCAGACCAAAACGGGTTTGTTAAACAATTATTATCCTCAGATAACCTTTGTCATCTATTACATATCTTACATCAGGGTTCCCAAACTGATATTTTTTTCTTATTTTCTTTTAGCAACTGTAATGATGTATTTGCGAGACAACAAGTGCCCATTGTGCAAATTTATTTATTTATTTATTCAATAAAAATTGGAGACGTAATATAGCTTAAATGGGTCCTGTGTGGCTCAGTTGGTAGGGCGTGGCGCTTGCAACGGCAGGGTTGTAAGTTCAATTCCCACGGGGGACCAGTACGGAAAAAAATTATGCACTAATACTGTAAGTCGCTCTGGATAAGAGCATCTGCTAAATGACAAAAACAAAATTAATAATAATAATATAATATATATGAGATGGTGGGTGTCATGGCTTGCTGAAATGACATGGAATGACTCATATGACACATAATTGAACCCATTTTACTGTACGCGTTTCACCAGGGCTATGAGAAGACCTTACACTCCAATACTTACGCACACAAAAGCACGCACACAAACACTTTGACTCACCAAAGCAGAACTCCGTCTTGGGCTTCTGTTTCCCAGTGGCCTCGCTCACCTAACCCCGAACAGAGAAGCAGAAGAGAAGATGAGAGTCTGGAATCAGTCAAAAACATTGCCCTTACTAAGTAGTCTGTTTTAGGGTGTTGTTACCTTGGAGATGTATGTCAGCTGCAGACTCCCAACTGCGTACGCTCCACTAGGCAGGTTCTACAGGCAGACATACAACACAACAATGTAATAAACACAGTAACACAACAAGTAGGGTTGGGCGGTATCCAGATTTTCATACCGTTTCTGTACCATACCGGGGTATATGGTATTACCGAATGTGCACACAAGGGCCACTATAAATAATAAAATAAAAAAATACATACCAGTATATATAATTTTTTGGACGCAACAATTTAGGCAACAGAGATCTTGATCCAGGAGGGGATTGAATATCTCTGCTGTAACCAAGAAGCTTGACCTTGACATCTAGCCACTTAGCTAGCAAGTTAGCAAACCAAATGCATAGCTGGTGCCCTAAGCTGGATATATATTTCTTATAGTTATACTTAACTTACAGTTAGAGATAAGCAGTGGCATAGCATGCAACCCTGCGAGACGGGGGTGCCCTCAACCCCTCCCCCCAAAATAATAAATAAATAAATACATACAGTGGGGAGAACAAGTATTTGATACACTGCCGATTTTGCAGGTTTTCCTACTTACAAAGCATGTAGAGGTCTGTCATTTTTATCATAGATTCCGTCTCTCAAAGTTGAAGTGTACCTAAGACAGAAATCCAGAAAGTCACATTGTATGATTTTTAAGTAATTAATTTGCATTTTATTGCACGACATAAGTATTTGATCACCTACCAACCAGTAAGAATTCCGGCTCTCACAGCCCTGTTAGTTTTTCTTTAAGAAGCCCTCCTGTTCTCCACTCATTACCTGTATTAACTGCACCTGTTTGAACTCGTTACCTGTATAAAAGACACCTGTCCACACACTCAATCAAACAGACTCCAACCTCTCCACAATGGCCAAGACCAGAGAGCTGTGTAAGGACATCAGGGATAAAATTGTAGACCTGCACAAGGCTGGGATGGGCTACAGGACAATAGGCAAGCAGCTTGGTGAGAAGGCAACAACTGTTGGCGCAATTATTAGAAAATGGAAGAAGTTCAAGATGACGGTCAATCACCCTCGGTCTGGGGCTCCATGCAAGATCTCACCTCGTGGGGCATCAATGATCATGAGGAAGGTGAGTGATCAGCCCAGAACTACACGGCAGGACCTGGTCAATGACCTGAAGAGAGCTGGGACCACAGTCTCAAAGAAAACCATTAGTAACACACTACGCCGTCATGGATCCTGCAGCGCACGCATGGTCCCCCTGCTCAAGCCAGCACATGTCCAGGCCCATCTGAAGTTTGCCAATGACCATCTGGATGATCCAGAGGAGGAATGGGAGAAGGTCATGTGGTCTGATGAGACAAAAATAGAGCTTTTTGGTCTAAACTCCACTCGCCGTGTTTGGGGGAAGAAGAAGGATGAGTACAACCCTAAGAACACCATCCCAACCGTGAAGCATGGAGGTGGAAACATCATTCTTTGGGGATGCTTTTCTGCAAAGGGGACAGGACGACTGCACCGTATTGAGGGGAGGATGGATGGGGCCATGTATCGCGAGATCTTGGCCAACAACCTCCTTCCCTCAGTAAGAGCATTGAAGATGGGTCGTGGCTGGGTCTTCCAGCATGACAACAACCCAAAACACACAGCCAGGGCAACTAAGGAGTGGCTCCGTAAGAAGCAACTCAAGGTCCTGGAGTGGCCTAGCCAGTCTCCAGACCTGAACCCAATAGAAAATCTTTGGAGGGAGCTGAAAGTCCGTAATGCCCAGCGACAGCCCCGAAACCTGAAGGATCTGGAGAAGGTCTGTATGGAGGAGTGGGCCAAAATCCCTGCTGCAGTGTGTGCAAACCTGGTCAAGACCTACAGGAAACGTATGATCTCTGTAATTGCAAACAAAGGTTTCTGTACCAAATATTAAGTTCTGCTTTTCTGATGTATCAAATACTTATGTCATGCAATAAAATGCAAATGAATTACTTAAAAATCATACAATGTGATTTTCTGGATTCTTGTTTTAGATTCTGTCTCTCACAGTTGAAGTGTACCTATGATAAAAATTACAGACCTCTACATGCTTTGTAAGTAGGAAAACCTGCAAAATCGGCAGTGTATCAAATACTTGTTCTCCCCACTGTACATATAGTACCA
The DNA here is from genome assembly GCF_964263955.1 of Coregonus lavaretus. Taxonomy (NCBI): domain Eukaryota; kingdom Metazoa; phylum Chordata; class Actinopteri; order Salmoniformes; family Salmonidae; genus Coregonus; species Coregonus lavaretus. Next base: position 29,878,111 of record NC_140001.1, read on the forward strand.
GTCAAAAGTTTGGACACACCTACTCATTTAAGGGTTTTTCTTTATTTTTTACTAGTTTCTAGAATAATAGTGAAGACATCAAAACTATGAAATAACACGTGGAATCATGTAGTAACCAAAATAGTGTTAAATCAAAATATATTTTATATTTGAGATTCTTCAAAGTAGCCACCCTTTGCCCTGATGACAGCTTTGCACACTCTCAACCTGACCTCAACCCAATTGAGATGGTTTGGGTTGAGTCGGACGGCAGAGTGAAGGAAAAGCAGCCAACAAGTGCTCAGCATATGTGGGAACTCCTTCAAGACTGTTGGAAAAACATTCCAGGTGAAGCTGGTTGAGAGAATGCCAAGAGTATGCAATTATGTCATCAAGGCAATGGGTGGCTATTTGAAGAATCTCAAATATATTTTGATTTGTTTAACACTTTTTGGGTTACTACATGATTCCATATGTGTTATTTCATAGTTTTGATGTCTTCAATATTATTATACAATGTAAAAAGTAGCAAAAAATTAAGAAAAACCCTTGAATGAGTAGGTGTGTCCAAACCTTTGACTGATATATATATATATACACAGTAATCCCTCGTTTATCGCGGGGGTTACGTTCCGAAAATGACCCGCGATAAGTGAAATCCGCGAAATAGAAAACTTTTTTTTTTTTACAATTAGCAACTATTACATGTATACAAATACAGTGACTCACGTGTAGGCCGTTTCGTCGACATTATGGGTTTAGAAGATGTTCGAAATTACAAGATAATTTGGCCAACTTAATGTAAATTTGCCAAGCTGTTTTATGTACGTACACATAACTGCACGAGACGACAAAATGATAGCACAATTCGTAGCATGTTTTGATACAAGAAGCGGGAGTGAGTTTTTAGCGAATCAGAATGCAGAGCACAATGCACCAAAAAAAAAAAAAAAATGCATTATGAAAATCCGCGAAATAGCGAATCCGCGATAAGTGAACCGCGAAGTGGCGAGGGATCACTGTATACACATACACACACACACACACACACACACACACACACACACACACACACACACACACACACACACACACACACACACACACACACACACACACACACACACACACACACACACACACACACACACACACACACACACACAGTGCATTCGGAAAGTATTCTAACCCTTTGACATTTTGTTATGTTACAGCCTTATTTTAGAATTGATTAAATTGTTTTTTTCCCCATCAATCTACACACAATACCCCATAATGACGAAGCAAAAACAGGTTAAGACATTTTAGAAAATTTATAAAAAATAAAAAACAGAAATATCACATAAGTATTCAGACCCTTTACTCAGTACTCTGTTGAAGCACCTTTGGCAGCGATTACAGCCTCGAGTCTTCTTGGGTATGACGCTACAAGCTTGGCACACCTGTATTTGGGGAGTTTCTCCCATTCTTCTCTGCAGATCCTCTCAAGCTCTGTCAGGTTGGATGGGGAGCGTCGCTGCACAGCTATTTTCAGGTCTCTCCAGAGATGTTAGATCGGGTTCAAGTCCGGGCCACTCAAGGACATTCAGAGACTTGTCCCGAAGCCACTCCTGCATGGTCTTGGCTATGTGCTTAGGGTCCTGTTGGAAGGTGAACCTTTGCCCCGGTCTGAGGTCCTGAGCGCTCTGGAGCAGGTTATCATCAAGGATCTCTCTGTACTTTGCTCTGTTCATATTTTCCTCGATCCTGACTAGTCTCTTAGTCCCTACCGCTGAAAAACATCCCCACAGCATGATGCTGCCACCACCATGCTTCACCGTAGGGATGGTGTCAGGTTTCCTCCAGACGTGACGCTTGGCATTCAAGCCAAAGAGTTCAATCTTGGTCTCATCAGACCAGAGAATCTTGTTTCTCATGGTCTGAGAGTCCTTTAGGTACCTTTTGGCAAACTCCAAGCAGGCTGTCATGTGCCTTTTACTGAGGAGTGGCTTCCGTCTGGCCACTCTATCATAAAAGCCTGATTGGTGGAGTGCTGCAGAGATGGTTGCCCTTCTGGAAGGTTCTCCCATCTCCACACAGGAACTCTGGAGCTCTGTCAGAGTGACCATCGGGTTCTTGGTCACCTCCCTGACCAAGGAACTTCTCGCCCGATTGCTCCGTTTGGCCGGGCTGCCAGCTCTAGGAAGAGTCTTGGTGGTTCCAAACTTCTTCCATTTAAGAATGATGGAGGCCACTGTGTTCTTGGGGACCTTCAATGCTGCAGATATTTTTTGGTACCCTTCGCCAGATCTGTGCCTCGACACAATCCTGTCTCGGAGCTCTACGGACAATTCCGTCGACCTCATGGCTTGGTTTTTGCTCGGACATGCACTGTCAACTGTGGGACCTTATATAGACAGGTGTGTGCCTTTCCAAATCATGTCCAATCAATTGAATTTACCACAGGTGGACTCCAATGAAGTTGTAGAAACATCTCAAGGATGATCAATGGAAACAGGAGGCACCTGAGCTCAATTTCGAGTCTCATAGTAAAGGGTCTGAATACTTATGTAAATAAGGTATTTCTGTTTTTAATTTTTAATACATTTTCAAACATTTCTAAAAACCTGTTTTCGCTTTGTCATTATGGGGTATTGTGTATAGATTGATGAGGAAAACAATTAATTTAATCCATTTTAGAATAAGGCTGTAACGTAACAAAATGTGGAAAAAGTCAAGGGGTCTGAATACTTTCTGAATGCACTGTATATATTTATTTATTTTTAAAAGGTATTGAAAATCATACCATCGGTATTTCTAAGGTATAAACGGTATATCGCCCAAGCCTAACAACAAGCACTTATGCAGGCAGAGAGAGAGTTAAAGACCTAGAGAAACCTTCTACTCCCAGTCTCACTTCCTCTACTCTGCTTGTGGCAGAACACACACACTATCTGAACACAGTCTGCCTCAGACACATCAGAGGTCATGTGTGTTTGTACAGGTACTATAATGACTGTGTGTGTGTGTACCTGGGGGTTGTCCATGTACCACAGCAATGTGTTGCGCTGTGTGTCCAGTATGAAGTAGCGCCTCTGGAAGCGACTGCTGCCCTCCTTCTCCTCAATGTCCAGGAAGCCACACACACGGTTCTGCCTGTCCACGTATGGCATACTGTTCTCTGCTACCACATATCACTGAGAGATGGAGAGCGGGGGGAGTCTATTTGTAAGACATTTTAAAAGAATCTTGCACAGTAATGACACAGGCTTCCAATTCTTCAGAAAACCCAAATCCTCTTTTAGAGCAACAGTAACAGTGAATTTTCCCGGAGGAGAGCGAGCAGTCATGTCACACACACACACACACACAGACAAACACTCACACTCAGCAGTTTTTCATGTGACGTTATTGAGGCAGCCTAGCAAAGCCTAAGGCCTCAGGCTGTGCTGCTAACCAGAGGATTCACCACAGCTGGAAATTACAGACTACTAAACCAATCTGCATACAGGCACATTTCATCTGGCCAGATAGGGGGGGGGGGGGCAGAGAGAGAGGAGGGGAGAGATATAGAGAGTGAGATGAGAAAGAGGAGAGGGGGGAGAGAGCAAGAAAGAGAGAGAGGAGGGAGGGGCAGGTCAGAGAGTGACAAAGGAATGAACATTAGAGGACAACCTAACCTAACTCTGTCAGAGAGACTGACTGACATGCTGAGGACATGACATCATCCTGACTGATGCCTGTCTGTACAGTAGTTGCACCTACCTGGTCACATGAGCATGTTAACACAACTTTCCCTCTGGAACAGCAATATGAAGAACATTTTGTGTTCATGGTGTTGTTTTAGGAAAGAAAGAAACACACAGACACACACAAAGCCAGTGCTTTGGCATCAGAAAAAGCATATGTTTTGGGCATTTAGCATAGCAGGAGTGACCAAGTCTGAAATTGGCATAGATGGCAAACTTTAAGTAGTTCTCAATCTTTACAAGCTATGGGACATTTGATGCATTTAAACTTAGCATGACATTATTAGTGGGTTAAAAGTGATTTGTGTGAGATACCATGCTGTTGGTTCTATGTAGGCCTTATTCGAAGGGCTGGCAAAGTTATCCTATAATTGTGTAACCGACAATTATGAACAATAACGCTGAACAACAAAAACTGTCAGAATCGTTTTAATACATGTATTTTAGGAAGGGGAGGTTCAACTTTATATCGGTAGTCATTTTACCAGCAGAATGGCACGGTCGGGAGGAGAAGCTTCATTTCCAAAAGTTCAATGCGGTCAAAACTAGTTTTGACACAGGGGTGTGTGTCACCAAGCTGTGATATTCATTAGGCAAGTAGTAGCTAATTTTCAAAAAATGCATTAAAAGCTCAAAACAATTAAGACAATAACCGTGTCCATTTGCATGACAATTAGTCGTCACCCAAAATCGTCACAACCCTACTGATTCGTGTGAATCATAAAGTTTAGTTTTTTCATGAACAGCTATTATTCCCCAAACAGAATGAGGAGCAGATACAGAGATAGAAGCTACATATGAATACTATAGGAGGGCAATTCCACGGTGCATTCCAACAGTGCAGATGTCATGTTTGGTAACAGAATGACAGCACAAACAGCACAAAACGTAATTCTGTTACCAAACTTTGTTCTTCAAGTAAAGTAAAATGTTCTGTACAAATGGTTAAAAATAGTCATTGTGCATAGAGTTGTATGGTTCGTTTCGCTTTGCAATCATTGGTTTTTCTTTGACATACATTTTTAAGTGAAAATTCGGAGTATTAGTGTGACTGTTACCATGGAATTACCCAGGAGGATCAGATACACGTGGAACCCATCCTGTATCATAGATAGGCCTACATTATTATTTGATCAGGTGCTCAGTGTGCTATGTTCTGTAGGCTAGATACTCTGTCAGTTATTTCACTAGTTGTCGACTTGTATGGAGAATTACTTTTCTGCCCAATAACGCATGATTTAGCATCAGGTTGAAATGACATGAAAGTTTAATGCTGAAACGATCTGCCGACCACAACTCTAGGTATGTTTGCCACACCTAGGCTACTCCCCCCAACACAGACAGATAGACACACAAAACTTACCCGTTTCACTGTTCAGTGTGCGTGCGTCTGAAGTGTCGCAAAGAGTAAAACACGTCTCATCATGGTAAAAGTATAAACCTGCTGTTACTCTTATTTGACATCTGTCAACTATCTGAAATGTAAGTATGCGGTCAGCTGAGGCTTCTTTCCTGTTAGGGCTCGCGATTAGAATGAACCAACCCCGGAAATGATCTAGTCTCTTGTCGTTTTTTGCAGTAGCTACGGTATAAGGAACTGAGTTGAGATTAACTCTTGAATTTGTCTGGCTGGAGCAAGGAGTTTGGGTAGCCAGACAACTCTTGACTGGCGCTGCCGCTGATCTCTCTGTTGTTGCTTTGGGTTTAAACTTTTTTCATGGCTGTCAATGTGCTGGGTCATCAAACATTAATAATAGGTGTACCACTCACTTCATAATACACTGGTATGCTTCCTGTACATCTGATATACAGTCAAATAGATTGTGGACCGACCTATACTTTATTTAGATAACCTATAGGCTATTACCAGCGCTTGACTTGGACTGAAATAGGTGCCTGTAATCATGTTGGGTGCCGGTACTGTTTGTATTTAGGTGCAGGAGCTCCACAATACTTTTGAGCTAATATTCTATAAGAGGAACAGGAGCTCAAGCAGTAGAACATTTGAGGTGCTGTAGCCGGTACTCCAGTGAGCTCCTGCCCAAGTCAAGCACGGCTATTGCATAGGTTAGTTTTACTTGTTCAATACATTTTTAACCATGCATTTATGATCAATTCTCACAAACAGAGCGATATTCTAACCATTTATCTCTTCCCTTCTTATTTCCATTTTTATCTACCATTCTTTCTCCTTCTCTCAGCTGGCAGCATTGCTATGGGAACTGGGTCAAAGTCACATCATATGATTCAGGATCTGTATGTCTCTCTCTCTTTCTCTGTCTCTCTTTCTCTCTCTCTTCGCTCAGCTGACTGGTTGGTATTTATGTGGGCTCAGACAGAGGAGGGAGAGAGACATGGTCTCACATGAAGAAGAGGCTAACAGGGAAATAGAAGTTACAGTAACAGTCTGCTATGGTGCGCAGAGCTACTGTGACTAGCCTAAATGGGGTAGATATTCTGTCTGAATGGGGTGATTAGTGGGTACGATCTGTATCCTTGTCTAGACCAGTTGTTCTCTCTGCCTCGTCCAACTGTCCTTACCTGAGTCTGCCCTGCACAGAGTGATTATACAGTCTGAGACAGAGACAGAGAAGAAGTCAGCGTTCGCTAGAGACAGACTGGAGGTGTGAGGAGGAAATGTGTTTGTGTGTGTTCGTGCGTGTGTGTGACCTCACGTCCTGTCCTAGGTCAGAGGTCACAGAAACGGAGGAGGGAGTCTAAACCTATGGTCTCAACATTTCCACTGATGCCACCCACTGACAGTCTCACACTGTAGCACGCTACACACACACACACACACACACACACACACACACACACACACACACACACACACACACACACACACACACACACACACACACACACACACACCAACAACAAAACCAACTGCAGAGAGATAGAAAGGAAAAGTAAGGGTGTAATAGCATGTTTATTTATAAATAAGTATTGAAGCATAACAATATGAACAATGGAAGAAGTACCAACATGTCTCTCAGTGTGGAGTTTCTGTTTAATTCATGATGATTGGAGTCTGAAGGCTGAAGAGTGCCCTAATGTATGTGGTCACTGTGGGAACGAGCCTAACACTAGGCCTACTGTGAGTCCAGCACTAACCAACAATGTCATACATACACACAGGCTACCATGGGTGACATTTTAGATCTGCCCCAGGTATAAAGCTCTAACCCCAGCCTGGCTCACATCCACCCAGAGTCTACTGACACTACAGGAGTTCCATCCTCTCTCTTATCATATCAAACATCTCAGTTTGTATATATGACTGGTTATGGACACACATCTGCATTAGTGACAGAGCTAACTCATATAGAGTGATACATCAGTTCCATCTGTCTTTAAACTTGGTTGAATGTGCTTTTATGACCCCCACCACAGGCATCACACACTCTCTTACTAATCCCTGTATGATTCACCAAACCCTGGCTCATCAGCATTCTGCAGACTCACTCCGAGGGGATGGATCGGTAAATGGTTTTGTGGTAGGGCTGTATGAAATAATGAATAAATGGATAGATGGATAGTAAAGGGATGAATCTATTTATGATCAGGAGTTTAGAACCTGCTGAGGGCCATGCGGAGCATCAGAGCCCCAAGTAGCAGAACAGGGCTGGCTCCCAGGGCCTCAGCTGTGTTTTTGTGCTCCCCGTGCTGGTGGCCCTTATGAGGCCCATTGCAGTCATCAGTGAAACAACACTCCATCTTGGCTCCAGAGTTGCCACTGTGGGCCTTATCACAGAACGCTTTGTAGGAGCATGACTTCATCACCGTGTCTGAAACACAGGAGGGAGAGAGGAGTGGGGAGAAAGGGAGAGAGGGAGGAGAGAGGAGTGGGGAGGGAGGGAGGAGAGGAGTGGGGAGGGAGGGAGGGAGAGAAAGAGGGGAGGAAAGGTGTGAGGAAGGAGATTGTTTTATTGTCCTCTTCGGAGGACACATCTAGTTTTGTTTTTACAGCTTTTCAGCTACATATACATACATTTTACATACACATTTTACATACATGGTACTTTTATATATAGCAATCACATAACAATAATGCATTACCGAACATAAACTCTTTAATCCCACCCCTCAGCCAATCTCAGCCCATCCCACCTATCACCATAGACCACCCTCGTTTGGTTTCCATGTGCCATATATTTTTCAATTGTGCTGTGATGTTTTACATATATTTGGAACCTTTCTAATTGCATAGTATGCACAGATTGTGAGCTAAAGATGAAAACCTTTCCTACGAGTATCATTATATTATTGATTGATTGACTATTGCTTTCCAAATCGCTCAACACTGCTATTTGTAGGTTTAATTTAAGTGAATGTTGTGATTTTTTTTAACCATTCATGAACCTGTGACCAGAAACAAGCTACATAGGGGCAATACCATAATAAATGATCCTGTCTCTTCGCAGCAAAATCTACAGAGCTGAGATTGTTGTATGCTCCATATATATAGCATTCTGTTGGTTGCAAGAATTTTGTATAATAATTTACATTGAAAAACTCGAAGTGTTGAATCAAGTGTTGTTTTTTGTATCAGTTCAAAAACCATGTGCCATGGAATCGGTACATCAAAAATCTCTTCCCATTTATTTTGCAACATGTATGGAGCAGCTGTACAAGGAGAGTTCGTTTTATTTTATATTTCAACCCTGTTGAATCATGGCTTCCTACTCTTCTCCTCTTCCTTTCATCTGCCCTTCTTCGCCCTCGCCCTTCCCATCTACCCACCAACTCCCCCCCCACTCAGACACAGAGGGTTGTGGTTGATAAAAGCTGCTGAGAATTTATCCAGAAACCTGAGAGATGAGGACACAGTGATTACAGGGCACGGAGAGAGCGGGAGAGCGACCGCTGACAAAAGAGAGAGCAATACGTACATATCTACTCTATTATCGAATTTGCGTGGTTATTGATTTAGTGTGTGATATAGTATAGTAGCATAAAGACTCATGTTTATTTAGCTTTAAAATCTGTTTTGTACAAGATGTGTTCAAGATGTGTTCATATCAGTTCCACAGTAGCTAGAACACTGATAATGGGGGGAATGATGAAGTCTAAAAAGTATACCTTGCAGATCTTTGCTGAATTTAATATTTTTGCACTCTAATCATTTCAGATATACAGAAGTCCCTATAGGAGGCAGGGTCTAGGGGTCGATGTGGATTTCGGCACTTGTATGTCTGTGCTCTATTTCCAGCAGTGTATAGTCAAAGATAGTTCATCTGTGTCGTTTTCAATGGGAGCAAATTAATCATAGTTGGCAGAACAAGCAAGAAGGTGGGCAGAGCCAAGCACGAGCTAGCGAGATCCTATTGGCGCGTTCTATCAGGTATTTGCATATTTTCATTAGGGAACGCTATCGCTGTGAAGTGAGCGTGTGCTATAACTCATTTCGCCCTAGCACTCCTTGTAAACAACGCCATTTGTAGAAACTTTGGCAAAGGGTCACGTCTACAAAACTTAGTGCACTCTGTTCGTAACATATTTTAGTTTTGGGAACAGAAAACTGAATTGAGAGCTTTCCTTAGATGACAAAATCTGCAGAATGTTGGCCCAGATCTATCTCGCGCCATTCTACACTGCATGCCACTGGGCTTCCTCTTCGCACCATATTTGGTGGGGAGTGGAAATTCTATCCGGATGCTTCAGATTTATACAGCCGGTGAAACATCTGGCTCCTTGTTCCATCTGTGGTGTAGTGCTGATTGTGTAGTGCTGATGGTGTTGCCACAGAGTTTCTAAACCCAGAGGCGCAACATTGCGAGACTTTCGAGAACACTTGCGAAACAGACCAAGCCGGGGTTTGATAAGTCAATGAGAGAAGTAAAACATTCTTCCTTAGTTGTTAATTTTCTCAAAATCTTAAGGCACAACCTAGATGTCTTAACTAGTCGATATTATTTATCCAACCTCGTGATAGTGACAAACTGATACGTTTTCATTTTCGTCAAAAACAACTTTATATCGAAGAAGTTCCTTTGATTTGATTGCCAGCACAGGCGCAGTTCGGCGCGAGACAACCGTTGGACCGCCGACGTCTTTCTACGCATGAGCCTTTGAAAAAGAAAAGGAGAGCCGCACACTCTAGGAGCTCAGATGCAATAATTTAATAACCAACGTTTCGACAGACAAGCTGTCTTCCTCATGAGCCTACCTAACCAACGTCGCCTTGACATTGCCTACAAGTGTGATCGGGGATTTCTATTGGAGAAGCAGTTTTAGCCTATCTTCATACTGTACTGTCTTTGGTGGTGCTGTCCTCCACTACAACCAGGAAGATCAACTGACTCCTAGAACTAGCCTGACATCTAGTGGTAGAAAATAATGCTGCACGCTTTGGTCATGAAAGTAATTTGTGGGTGTGTACTTACTATGTCCTGTGATGGTGGAGCAGGCGTCAGCGAATTGAGGGCAGGTGGTGGATCCTTGTTTAGTACAATCATCCTCATTGGACGCTACGCATGAGTGACACTTCAGTGCGTGACCTTTAGACATGGAACAGGAGAGAACGTCTGAGATGAGACTAAGCAGCATGTACCAACACACACAGACAGACAAGCAATCCCTCTGCAAGAGGGTTGGATCGAGGCTACCTCTCAACATAACCCTAACTCTCAGTCTCAACATGCACACATTGTCCCTGAGTAACTGGGAGCCCATAAATACAAACTGATATCTGATAATGTACAGAGCAACTCCAAGGCTGTGTCTGTGACCTAACCCAGACTGGCCCTGTCCATGTGTCCTGTCCTGTCAACCCCTCTGGCTTTCATGAACAAATAAGAGCACACTGAAACCCACTGCCAGCCAGCCAGACAGAGAGACAGACAAGTAAACACAGCCCTTCACTTCAAGGCACAACCCTTACCAATATGATGACTAAAACAAAATAAACTGAAATCTGACCCCCTGGTACAGTTAGGGTTAGTGTTGACCTATGGCTAGGGTTAGTGTTAGCATCAGTTACTCTCATTGGGTCCCAGACTCTTCTGTGAGTTATGTGATCCAACTAAGCTCTTGACATTTTGTTTGACACCCACCAGATAAACAACCCAACATTTCTAACCTGATTACATCTTTTAACATTGACCCAGTAAAGACTATATATTCAGACCCACCGTTTGAGAATCAGAGCCCCCTTTAAAAAAAACGTATAACCCCTTATAAAACCCAGAATCCCCCAGATGGTCCCCCTCTAGTTGCTCAAATAACCCTGCTACTACATGTACAGAGAGACTTACTGTGGCAGGCCAGGCACACCAACATCAGCAGAGCCAGGACAGCCTTCATAGTGCCGGATGCACGGTGTGTATCAGTGTACGTTTGGGAGTCCAGTACTGGAGTGGGAGCAAAGAGGAGGTAAACGCAGAGGAGAGAAAAGAGAAGGGGGGTGGGGGTGTCTTGGGGCAATAACGTCTTAGCCCTAATCCCTATCAACCCTGCACACCCAGCACCCTTTGTTATTGTGTTAATGGACTTACCCAGGGTAGCTTTGACAGGGTCAGGTATACTCTCAGTACTGTTGTCTGTACTGTATTCACTCACTCACTCACTCACTCACTCACTCACTCACTCACTCACTCACTCACTCACTCACTCACTCACTCACTCACTCACTCACTCACTCACTCACTCACTCACTCACACACTCATTCACCTTTACGGGCATCACACACCCCCATACAGTATGCTGTCTAAGTGATCAGAGAAATAATACAACCACACTAGGTTGTCACAGATCATTCTCCCCAACTACAGGGAAATTCAACCTACAATGTGTCACTTGCATGCACTTGCCCTCTAACTCAAGGTCAGAGTCTCATGACATCCATTTCGCTCTGTATATGTGTGGCTGTGTGAGTGCATGTGTCTATATTTCTGTGAGTGTGTCAGACAGAGGACATAAGTGTTGTGTCAGGGGATGTTAGGTCTGAGAATAAGAGGATAAAGCAGACATGGTGACGCCTTTCACGCTCTTCTTTGTTCAGCTGCTAGTCCAGGGCTAGGCTGTGGTTCCCTCTGGCAGAGACTGAAGATGCCAGAGACTGAGGATTCAGTTAAGTCAGTGCTTGTAGCTGTGATGTCAGACCCAACCCGTGAAGCTGTGATGTCAGACCATACCTGTGAAGCTGTGAACAAAGAAACTCTCCTGCACACAGAAGCCATGAGAATACACTTCTTTATTACTACAGTCTTGTTTAATCAGGACACACACTGCATATACCGTATTAGTCAACATAGTCAGTACAGTACAACTGTACGTTTCTTATTCCCACTTTACAAATATTAATGACAATTCAAAAAGGGATCATCGGTGATGTACATAACGTAAAAAAAAACAATATTGTCTAACGAAACCTTCAATGAAGCTGGAGGTAACACAACTGCAGAATGGCACAAAGATGTGTATGATAGACACTCAGGCGTGTGTGTGTGTGCATGCATGTGTGCATGTTATACTTAAGCAATAAGGCCCGAGGGGGTGTGGTATATTGCCAATATATCACGGCTAAGGGCTGTTCTTCTTACGCACAGTGCCTGGACACAGCCCTTAGTCATGGTATATTAGCCATATATGACAAATCCCCAAGGTGCCTTATTGCTATTATAAACTGGTTACCAACGTAATTAGAGCAGTTCAATTAAATGTTTTTTCATACCCGTGGTATATGGTCTAATATACCACGGCTATCAGACAATCAGCATTCAGGGCTCGAACAATCTAGTTATAACGTATCTTGTTTAACTATGGCATTCACAGAGTAGAATGGCAGAGAGGGAACTAGTACCGTGAGGCGGTGTGACGCTCTCCACTGGGGGAAGAAGAGTATTTAACAGAACCAGTTCAGCTGAGAACAGTTAAGCAGTGAATAAGATAAACATTATCTTTATATGCCACTAAATAGGTGCTGCAGTAAAACACAGTAGTTTCGTCCCAAATGGCACCCTATTCCCTATATAGTGCACTACTTTTGAACAGGGTCCATGGGAGCTCACATAATCCTGGAACAGTTCTCTCTACCTCCATGTCATAACATTTCACACCTGGACACTACAGGTGCTGTGCATGTCAGTGGCCAAAGGGGAACATGAGCAGGATATTCTGAGCATTTTTTATTCTGAACAACCAATAATAACAGCCAGTCATTAAAACACTCTTCCAGTTTACAGTATTTGTTTGTACATATACAAAATATATAGTCTTTGTATTAAATTCACAATTTCCAGATTTCCAGTAACTGAGTATACTACTCTCTGGTCCAACACACTGGCCTGAGACAAACACTAACCAGGTGGAGTTTAGGACAGTGGGAAACCCTCCCCTGTGCTGTTGTGCTGGAGGTTATCTAAACCTGTCCAAGACCGCACAGAGCAGAATATACAGTAGACCTACAGCTCCTCTTCCTCTGCTAACACAAGGCCTCATATACAGACAGGAGAAAAGCTTTATATTTCCCAGGACAACCCCCCACACGTCCCCTATCAATAGCAGTGCATCCTAACCCTGACCCTACGCCCATATCCCCCCTCCTTATAATAGTGCAGTCATACAGAAGGGTTAAACACATCTCACCCCTGATCTCTAATCCCTGACTGTCCTAGAGCCTAGAATGTCTACCTGGTCCCGCCCTAGTCTCCTAGTGTTCAGAATAAATACCCTATGTACAGTACATCTCAGCAAGGGTGTTTTTTGTTTTGGGGTTTATGTATATAATCTATGAATAAATGCTCTACAAAATGTTACCATCAGGTAAATAAGCACAAATCTATGCAACGCCAAGACAGCACATTATATTAGTGTTACAGGACAGAAAGACAGACGGATGGAGGGAGTAAGGGATTTGGTCTTGCGTGGCGAAAACGACCAAAACAAAAACAGTCCACATGTAACACAGGCTCTGGCTCAAATGACACCCTACTCTCCATATAGTGCACTACTTTTGACCAAGAGAAATGGGTTATCATATGACATTTGACCTGTACAGCAGCATTAGGGGCAGGCGCCCCAAGGGAAAACAGAACTGTTCATTGGCTGGACACATGCACAGGGCAGGGTATGCCATAGGTTGTAGGCAGGGTTGTCTTGGCGGGTCAAGATTGAAGGATTTGGACATATGGAATCTGTCTCAGTCTGTTCTGCCCATCTTGGCGATGAGCTCGTCACAGATCTTGGTGAGCTCCTCGATTTCCTCAGCCTGTGAAAAGACAGAAGATCACGTCAGGGAGATTCAAGACTAAGATCTGGTTAGCGAAAACGCTGTGTTATGTAGAGCAAGCAACTTTCTGTTATCATGAAGAGTTTGTGTTGTGTGTTACTTTCTGCTATGGGGCTAAATAAAAGGCATTAGCATGTAGCATTTGTGTTGTTCGTTACCTTCTGCTGCAGGGCTCTCTCCAGAGACTCCACCCTCATCTGCTCCTTCCTCAGGCTGGCGGTCAGAGCAACACTCTCAGAGCTGGCCTTGCTGCGTACCTGGGCTATGTCCTGATTAGCCCTGAGGGGAGGAATAGGGTAGATGTTTCATTGGTTAGTAGGTAGTCACAGACCCCTGTGTGTGTGTGTGTGTGTGTGAGTGTGTGTGTGTGTGTAGTGTGTGTAGTGTGTGTGCGTGATCATACTTGTCTAGTTTCTCCTCAGCGTGGAGTTTGAGCGTCTGGTATCTCTGCTCCTCCTGCTTGACTCTGGCCAGATACTCCTGAGCACACTTCTTCAACACCTCCTCATTCTACATGCACACAATGGTAGAACCACAACATTCCACATAAAAAATATACATCAAATGTGCTTAAAGACTAATGATACTCAGGTCAGACTATTCTTGACCCCTGAACTCTGACCTCTAACCTTCTTAAAGCCGTCCAGGGTGCTCTTCATGTTCTCGTAGCGGCGGAACATATCGGACAGCGAGCGTTCTACTGAGCTCAGGTCTGCAAGCGCCAACTCCTTCTCCATGGTTACAGCCTGCAAAGACTTCTGGGAGCTCATGGTGTTGCGCTGTTCGTCCTCTGAGCAAGAGAGAGTTCACACGGACGGGTCATTTTATGATTCCATGCATCGATGCCACCACTACACTGGGTATACCAGTCATTTATGGAAAGGAATGTTTGAAGAGGTTTGGTTGACCTAAGCCACTCACCAATCATCTGGGCGATGGTCTTCTCATACTCTGCCACAATCTTCCTGTGAGAGAGGAGGAACGGTTACTGAGGAGTCTCTACTAGCTAACCCTCAGTCTGTTCACAGCTCAGCACACATCACATCATTACTAGCCTCACAGTACAGTTCAGGTGACTGGTAACAGAATGGTACATGTGAATAGGGTTGGAAAATTCCTGGAACTTTCAATAAATTCCCTGGTTTTCCCCAAATCCCAGCTGGAGGTTTCCCGGAATCAGGAGGGAATAAGCAGGAAATCCATACCCTCCAACCAGGATTTCTGGAATTCCAGGGAATTTATTGAAAGTTCCGTCAATTTTGTAACCCTACATGTGAGTTACCTCATCTCCATGACTTCCTGTCTGCTGTCCTCATACTTTCTCCTCCAGTCACTGGCCTCCGTCTCCTTAGTGATGATCTGACACAGGAGACAGTTATTACTGTGTTACCCTGTGTGTGTGTGTGTGTGTGTGTGTGTGTGTGTGTGTGTGGTCTACTATTTAACCTACCTCCTCTCTGATAAGGGTGAGAACAGCCGTTTTCTCCTCCTCACTGATGCAAATGGAGTCTAGTACCTCACTTCCTGTCTTCTTCTGCATGTTACTTCCTCCCAGCTTGGCGTTCTTCAGCTGGCAGGGGTCCTCATACTGCAGAGAGATGGGTGTCAGAGTAGGAGAGGAGTTCCATAAGTACCTGACTAGATGTTAGATTAAATTGACCCAAACCCGGATTTAGTCACAATGTCAACTGTGGCCTGTAGCATTGATACACTCTCTGTGAATGTTTCTGGGTGTGGCAGACTGGTTAAACAGTTTGTTTGTAGGTAAATTCCTTCTGTGTGTTTCACTCAATAATAAACAGATTATAGTACAGTGTAGTATAGTGTTTGTCAGAGCTGTATACAGACACAATCACTTCTGTATTGGCTCTGCCTTCATCAGCATGTCTACTCTGGTGCTCTCAGAGGAGGGGGGCTAGAGGGAGGTTAGAAGTTGAGGTCTTGTTCCTCAGTGCCGGAGCTAAGGGTGGTTATTTCCATCTCTTTCTCTAGCCCTCCTCTCGCCCTCCCCCTCAACCCTCGTCCTCCTCTTATCCTTCCCTAGATTATAACTCACACTCATATCCTAATCCTATGCGACTGATCATCTCAAGCCCTCTATCGCCTGACGAGCTGGAGATGATGACAGACAGACAAGCTGAGGAGCTCGTGGTCAGTTCATGTGCATACAGTGTGGGAGTAAAGCTACCATGGTACTGTACTGTAGTGGGCTACTGTAGTGGGCACCGGGTAGACTAGAAGACTAATCAAGCCAGTCACCATCACCATCTCAGCGGGCCAGATAGCTCCTCAACATCACTGTGAACACAGCTCTAATCCACTACTAGAACATGATGATGATGACAATGATTGTTAACACTCTACAGTAGCATCATGGCCATAATCTGTTTTCCGAAAAGTGGTCCATACAGCTAGCTCACTGGTGTCGCCATCTAGTGGTCACCAGGGGGATCACATGATTCTGACAGAACCATCATCTCTAGATCCGTCTCTGAAGTGGACCAAACTCTCTCTGGGCTATATGTGACTGTTAACAGGGCATGTTAGTGTACTCACCATAGAACAGCAGTCTGACTCCTCTGGTCTGGCTGACACATTCAGCTCTGGCCCTGGAAGAGAACAACACATCACATCAAACATTTGTACCCTTGAATGACAAGTCACTAAAAGTGTCTGTGTCAAATATCCCACACTGTATTCTCAAAAGGAACTGTTATATTCTGTTCTGTTATTTTTCTATTATTTTTTTATTCAATTCTATTATTGTCTTTTATTTTCTGTTCTATTCTTATCTGACTCCAACCACTGGGAGCTCCATGTATTGCTGCTGTATAACCAGGAGGGGGCAGTGTATGCCTGCAGCACAGAGGACTGTCTCATAATAAATTCCTAAAATGACAGACAGAATCTACCATATACTTCTCCACAGACTAGACAGAAATAAACAGAGCAGAGCAGAACAGAGCAGAACAGACAATATAAAGGCCAACTCAACACCGTAGAACACAGCTACAGTAGAAGTGTGTCGCATGCAGCCTGAGGGACTATTGATCGGGTACAGTCTGTCTGCTTCCTGTAACACTGCTGGGGTTTTGCTTATTGGCTCATACACACATAGACCCATCAGGCATACACTACAACAAGCTGCATGAGTCATACACAGTAGGCCTAGCGGTCGAGTCAGCATGAGGGATGGTGGAAGGCCAGATTAGAGCATCTGGGGTGGAGGGGACAACAATGACCTTCCCTGTGATATTGATTAACCAACACATGGGTTCACACACACTGATGTTGGGTGTGTCTGATCCCCTTATTCCCCACTCACCGTTGTGGTCTCTATCTGCTCTGATTCCTGTCGTGCTGGCTAGCTTCTCCTCATCTGTAGCGTGACCTTTGCGATGGTCGTCGTCCTACAGGCAGGGAGGGAGGGACAGACGGTCAGAGACATTTTCTTCTGTAATTGGACAGTCTCCCTTCTCTCCCTGTTGCCGTGCCAGAGCAGGCCTGACATATACTGAGGGCTGAGGTAAAGTAGAGGACAGGGCTCTCAGAGAGGAATGTGTAGGTTAACCAGGGTCATGGTCATGTACACAGAGGAAAGGTACCAGCGTGAGAAACACTACAACACTACACTACACTACACAACACTACACTACAATCGCACGCACTCACACACACACACAAAATGTGATACAATGATGACCAAGGACAGCGATACATACACTTTTATCTGGAGCATTCAAAATCATTCTTTTAAAAATAACAGTTAAATAAAGTTTGCTGTCTTTATGGGAAAGGTATGAAGAAGAAAAGTAAAGCATTTCCTGTTTGAGAAGCTGGTTAGAACATTAACCCTTACCTTTCCGCTGGCATTCTGTAACAGAGTCTGGTTGTCCAGCTTCTTCACTTTACAGGAGTTCCTGAAGACAAAGAGCACTGAGGTCAGAGATACTGAGACCTACCCTTATGCTAACCCTACCCAGATCATAGCTGACCCACCGACCATGTGTGTCTGGGACAGCAGCCAGACCCAAAGGTAGCAGAGTCCTATTATATGATATTAGGTGAGACTGAAACGATGTTGCTCTTACTGAGTATAAAGAGAGTACAGTAGGAGGAACGGAGAGAAAGCAGAGGAGAAAGCAGACTTTATAATCAGACCTCATTCTGTGCTTTCTCTGTTGAGTTGCTCTGTGCAGCTAAACTACTAAAGCAGAAAGCAGATTAATGAAACAGGCCGTTGCCTAATAGAAATAAAGCTGAGTCACCAAACTACTGCACAGAGCATGATTACACTTGAACAGAGAGTATTGTTAAGTTGCTGTAGACTAGAGTATTGTGAGGTACTCTCTCTCTCGCTCTTTCTCTCTCTCTCTGAGGTGAAGTAGTGATAATGTAACAGACTCTGAGATCGACTAGCCCTGCCTGAGAGAATCTGATGACCAAACGGTTATCATTAAATTTGTCTCCATGCGTCAACCTGACACAGCACTAAAGAAGTCTAGCCAGGGCTGCTCTGACTGCAGTGAGTCGTGGTGTAGGAGAACATGCATGGAGGGCAGGGAGAGGGGAGACACAGAGGCTGGGAATTTGGTCAACGTTTAATGGCGGGCCAACAGAGACAGTACAGTATTCAGTACTTACAGCATCATACATAGTAAACGGACCTGGTCAGCAGTCCTGACGCCACACAGAAATAGACTCAGAGACAGGTAGAGTACAGAGAAAGAGCGGAGTGTGGGTGAGACATGAGAGGGGGTGGAGGGGAGAGGAGGGGGTATGATTGGTTGAGGGAGGGAGAGATAAGATCATGTGATTGTATGCTAAGTGGTCAGGCATGTGTAAGATAAGATGTCTTATATGAGTGTTACTCACGTGATGCCCGTGCTCATCCTAGGTGACTGTCTGTCTGAGTCCGGTCTGTCCAGTTCAGGGGTCAGGCTGTTGGGGTCAGAGTTCATGTTGCCGTTGGGGTCAGAGGTCATAGGAGCAAGGTCATCAACCTCGGCGGGGTCAGGGCAGTTGTGGACGGCGAGCGAGGGAGGGCGTAGGGTGCGGGGCTGGGGCAGAGGGGACGGGGAGAGACCTTCTCCTTCTCCAGGTCTGGAGGTCAACCTCAAGTTCAGGTTCTGGTCCAAACCTGCTCCACTCAGAGAAGGGGAAGAGCTATTGAGGTTGTTTAGGGCATCCTGGACTTCCTGAAGGGAGGCGGGATAAACATCCTGATTGGAGTTTCTGTCCAGGAAGAGGTGGGGCGTCAGCTGTCCGACATCTCTGGTGAGGACTGAAGAGAGGTGGAGTTAGTATCTCACGCTGGAGACAAGCAAGACAGCAACCTTTCTTTAAAAGTAGCACCAATAATGATGTTATGTCAACAACAACAACAGACATTTTAGCAGCAAATACATCTTGGGATTTATCTTTGTATGGTTTTGTTGTTTCAGATAATATACTACAGGAAATGCACATCTCTCTTCACCACTCTCTCTATAGCTTATATTTTCTCTATAGGATATTCTCTCTGTGGGAGCTCAGTTCCCACTGCATCAGGGTGAAAAACATATCTGGAATTGTGGACAGTGGCTCAAAACACAGGGAACATTTAAAGCACTGCAGGCCAGCCTCAGTCCATGTCTAGTTAAAAGCGTGACTAGCTGAGCTGCAGCTTGTGGACTGAGCTATGTTTGAATGGCCTCTCACTTCCTGTTAGAACAATCAGAATGGCTCCTGACTCCCTGCTAGAATGCTAAAATTGGTCCCTTACAATGGTCCCTGCGTCAACAAAAACCTTGTCAACATCAAACACACACACAAACACAATGGTCCTCTCCCTAAGAGCACAGTAATGCTTTGAGTGCATGTTTAGCCAGGATCCTGCTGTGTTTATAACAGCTGACGGCAATGCACTTAACATGCTTCTGTTCTCTGGGGGCTGGGGCTGCTCAATTCAGTCTGGGCTTACACTGCTGAGAGAAGAGAGGCTCTAGCCCAGTGTGTGTGTGGGTGGTTATGTCAGGGTTGCTGACTCATACTGCTGTACAGTGAGCTCTCTGTTACAGAGAAATCCAGCACAAAGCCCAGGAACGCAGAACAATGTGACTACACTGCAATTCACACACACACTTGTGATATTGCTCAATGCTCTCACTCTCTGTGTCAGATCTGTTGTGTTCAGCACTGATTTTTTATTATAGCTTCCATGATTCGTATCATCGATTGCACAGTCTGTTTTGTTGATATGTTGTTATCGAAAATCACTAGGTGATTTGGTTGTTCTATTTCTGTTGTATGTGAGATGCTACCACAGATTATCCATTATATTGACCAGATAGTCTAGTGGCCACTCGTAACAATAAAAATAAATGTCTTCAAAAATGGAAGGCAGTCGGGAGGAGGCAAGATCAGGTGGGACCATTCTAGCCAATGAGAGAGCAGATACGTGTAGGCAAAATGGTTTCCACTAGTTAACATAGCATCAGTCAAAATTGGCTATATCATAAAAATTCATGAAAACAAATTTGCTTTTTTGGTTTTAAATTAAGATTAGGGTTAGGCATAAGGTTAGCAGTGTGGTTAAAGCTAGGTTTAAAATAACCTTTTAAGAAGAAGAAATGGGCGGGGTTTATGACTTTGTGGCTGTGGTAACTAGTGACGACCAGGCACAACTCCGATATAAAGTGTTTTTTCTCAAAGTTGCCAGGATGTCAATTGTTCTACTTACATCAGTACACTCGTAACAACCTAAGCATTACGAAACTTATATCAGATCAAATAAGCCACACAAGGCAAATAAGCCATTACATTTTTGACAATCTCATTGTTCTCCATACAAAAACTACTCGCTTAATGAGCGAAAAAAATTGAAAAACGCCACCTGCTGGAAAATACTGATTTTGGGCCCAGTTATCCCTCTTGCTTCGCCTCTTTCTATCTGATGTTACTCGTTTATATAAACATCAGGCTCAACTGAAAACAAGTGTTTGTTTGGTTCTTTTCCAAAATAACATTTGGCGAGCGAGGATGGCTGAAAGTATTTCTACAATATCCCTATCCTCCACCGGAGCAGTGGCCTCACACGGGCGAACCAACAATCCCATGGGACAGATGGAAGTTGTCGTTCGTGACATACATGCTAGCTACCGGACTGGATGTTGTTAGCCCTGAGAGGGAAATAGCCATTCTTCTCCACTGTCTCTGTGCCGAGGGCCAGCGCATTTTCCAAACGCTCAGGGAAGCGCACACATATGATGCAGCTGTTTAACTTATCTATGGACATTTTGCAAAGAAACAGAGTGTGCTTCTGAAAGGCTGCATTTTCGACAGCGCGCGAGTGAGTCAGTGACACAGTACGTCACTGATCTTAAAGGACAAGTATGTCAGTTTGGATATCTTCGACATGAAATTATCAGGGACCAGTTAATTGAAAGAACCTCAAGTTCACTCGTGCGGGAGAGGCTTCTCCTTGAAGAGGATGATCTGACTTTAGCAAAAGCTGTAGCCATAGCTTCCCAAGTGAAATCAGCAGCTCACTGTGCAACTAAGATCTGTGAGGCACAAACACATGCTTCCAGTGCTGTGCAACAAGCAAGCCCCACAGACACACCCTTTCCTGTCACTCGCCTGGTTGGCTTAAACCCAGCTGGATCACACCCCACAGACACGCCCCCTCCAGTCGTTCACAAAGTTGTCTCAAACTGGTCTGGGTCATGCCCCAGGCCACGCCACCTCCTGTCACTCGCACTGTTGGCTCAAACCCGACTGGGTTTTCCACTTGTACTGTATACCTGGGTGACTCCTGCATTCCTCTCGTGCTAGACAGAGGAGCAAAAGTGTTGCTCCTCAACATGGCCACCTAAGAGCAGTTCATGTCCCACCTGCCCCTCCAGCCGCCCAGCTTTAGCCTGTACGGATATGGGCGCTCAGTGATTGATGTTGTCTGCTTTATACACTCACCTGTGCAGTATGGCAACAAGGCCCTCATTTAGTTCCCCTTCCACATCACACGACAGGGCACTAATATCTTAGGTCTGGACCTGTTCACCAGCCTGGGGTTCTCTCTGTTGAACAACAGTGGCTCAACAATCCTGCACGTCGCCTCCCCATGGCCTACCCTCTTCAACGACGTAGGTGCCCTGACAGCGTTTGCACATAATAACCCTCCTCGGCCCTATGGTGACTCCAGTCATTCAGCCTCTACGGCATATCCTGCAAGGAGGTCAATAAGGATCTACACAAGCAGCTGGAGGATGGATTTATCTAGCCGGTGGACATCTTCCCATGGGTGTCCAACTTGGTCAACACAGTTCTTTCAAACTGCGCACCGACCACCAGGCCCCACAGCCTTGATGTCTACCTCTGGGTCAGGACACAAGCTCCTCCGCATGTACCGCTGGTCAGACCGATTCCAGCAGTATAACTTTAAGCTGCAGTTCAGGCCGGGCAGGGACAATGTGTTGGCCGACTTCCTTTAGCGCTAAGTTCCCCCAGACTCCACCTGTGCCCAGGTTGACTCAGATGCCCTCATCCAGCTCCTACACTCACTCTCCAAGACACAGTGTCGCACAAGAAGCTGACCCAAGAATCAGCCAACGACCCCATCTTCACGACCTTGTGGGGAAATACGTAGCCAATGGCTGGCCGGCACAGCACCCATCGGAACTCCAACCATGTGCCAGGTTCAAACATGAGCTGACATGCTGGTATGACACGTCTGGCCTGCGGAAACTGCATCGTCATACCAAGCAGGCTCAGAGGACAAGTGTTGGCCATGGCTCATGGGGGCCACCTTGGCATTGTGAAGCTGAAGCAGCCCTGCCGGGATATGACAATCCCATATGTCTGCTGTCTGAACAGGAGAATAAACATTCCCTAGCTCCAACTCTAACCAGAATCATCTGGGAGTATAGCAGGACAACCTTGCCCCTGGCCTTTAGGCCTCACCCTGTAGCCTAGCAACCAATAAACAACAGCCTCTACACAGTTTAACAGGGTACCACACTGACCAGAGCGAGAGAGAGACAGAGAGAGAGAGAGAGAGAGAGATGGGAGGGGGAGATGGGAGGGTCTATTTGATTTCTCTAAACAATCAAGCACAATAACAAGACAGGCCTCCAATTCTTCAGAAACCCTAAATTCCAACTCTGCTCAGACTTCTAACCCAGTCAACAGACGACATACATCTAATATATAGTGTTGTGTTGTGTTGTTACCGTGTAATTTCTCCCTGCGGTGCTGTAGTCAAGTAGACTATTATTATTCCTCCAGACTGAATTATCTCTCAGTCAATGTTTTATTTATGTCAGTAAGCCAGAAATACACAGGCAGACAGCATGTGACTGGCTGCTGTTCTATAAGAGGCGAGGTTGTTATTGTCTACAGAGACAAAGGAGATTTAGTACATTAGGATCATAGAATCCCATTTTCTAAATTGCATTGTGTCCAGAACTAAGATTATGAATCCCAAACAAATGAACGAATCCAGTCCAAGACGCCACAGAGCAGTTTAACATTTTAATAGGATAATATTACTTGTCTATAAAACTCTACAATGGTCAACAACACATGATCTGTTTCTTATCACCCGTGTGTGCTGTTGGTTTGCGATGTCAGCGGCGTGCGCGGGTATGTGTGTGTTGGAGGGGCACACTTGTTCATCTTAAGCCAGTCTTTATTGGTGAAGACGCGCCAGTACTTCAGGTCTTTACAGAGCGATGGCTTTACAGAGCGATGCTAGAGTAGCTTACGACCACCTGCTATCATTGTTCCTACTGAGCAGGAGGGGTTTCGCTGACACACAGGTAGAGAGGACATCATCTCACCTGTGTGGGCAGAGTTATCCAGCTGGGTCAGGTCATTCAGCAGACCAGGAGACTCCGCCTCTGGGGTCTCAAAGTTCCCTTCTGAGTCCGAACTAGAGAGAGAGAGAGAGAGAGAGGGAGAGAGAGATTGATTACAAGTTTATATAGCACCTCCATGGTTCCAAAGTTGTGTTTGTGTGCCAGACTGAGCCAGACTG
Source organism: Coregonus lavaretus (assembly GCF_964263955.1). NCBI lineage: Eukaryota > Metazoa > Chordata > Actinopteri > Salmoniformes > Salmonidae > Coregonus > Coregonus lavaretus. The sequence continues at coordinate 29,902,068 of NC_140001.1, forward strand.
GACTAAAGCCTTAGCTGACACAACACACCCAGATCTGTAACACACTGATCCGTTTCTTCATGTTCAAATACACACACAGTATCAGGGTCTGCTGCCTCAGCTGCCCGATTTATTTCCATGCTGTGCTCCAAAGTGTGTGTTTGTGCTCCCATGCAGTTAAATGCACATCAAACCGTCCACACACTAATGAAAAACAGCTCAGGGGAACAAAGACACAGGCTCCCGGAATACAGACAGCGCTCTCTCTCACACACACACACACACACACACACACACACACACACACACACACACACACACACACACACACACACACACACACACACACACACACACACACACACACACACACACACACACACACACACACACACACACACACACACACACACACACACACATACACACACACATCACATCTAAACCACACAGAGTAATCCTTAAAAACACACGCACACACACACACATACAAAGCAGAGAAAGACAATCAGAAATTAAGTCCCAGCGATGACCTCTACACTGCAATCTTGGACGGTTACTTGGAAACTAGAAACTAGCACAAAAAATCCCACATCTTTAGAAAACTCAACCTCCCTTCCCCCAACTTTCCCAAACCTTCCCCCATCCCTCTCCTGCCCTTCACTCACTCAAACACACATAAAGGAAGACATATTTTCCTAAGTATCTGTGGTTCACAGGAGGCTGCTGAGGGGAGGATGGCTCATAACAATGTCTGGAATGGAGTAATGGTAAATGCCTGGATGTATAATGGAGTAAATGCCTGGGTGTGTAATGGAGTAAATGCCTGGGTGTGTAATGGAGTAAATGCCTGGGTGTGTAATGGAGTAAATGCCTGGGTGTGTGTGTGGTCACCTGACCGACTCTGCTTTTAGACATGACAACATCATCTAGTCACTGTTACACAGGGTGCAAGGGAAGACAAGAGACCATATCACAACAACATCACATCTGCTTCTCTCTCTCTCTCTCTCTCTCTCTCTCTCTCTCTCTCTCTCTCTCTCTCTCTCTCTCTCTCTCTCTCTCTCTCTCTCTCTCTCTCTCTCTCTCTCTCTCTCTCTCTCTCTCTCTCTCTCTCTCTCCTCTCTCTCTCTCTCTATCTCTCTCTCTCTATATCTATATCTATATCTATCTGTATGAATAATAACAGCAAATTACCCCAAGTCATCCTGGCAGGTGGAGCCAGACACACATTCAGCCTGTTGCCATTCACACACAGTGATCTCTCAGCACATGTACACACGCAATCTCTCTTTATTTCTCTCCCTCTCTCACGTGTGCCAGACAGGCATCAGGCATCACACACACATGCACACGAACAAACTCACTCACACACACACACCTGTAGCCCACTTACTTTTCCCCTTCATCATTGGTTCCGGGGGCTCCCTCCTCCCCCTCATCCTCCCCTCCCCCCCGTACAGCTGACCAAGTCCATTTAGCCCACTGGACCGGAGACAGCAAAGACCCCCAGGACATCTCTACAGAGACGCACCAGCTCCTCTATACAGTATACAACCCTCTGGGTCCGGTTCCACCCCACTGGGTTTGATGATACTCCTGGTTGTAGTGGTCTGGTCCCTCACGTGTTCTACAGTTCCACTGTCGGTTCTGTTACTCCCTCACAGTCTGGTTCTCCTCCTCTGGCTCTGGATTGGACTCCTCTCTTAGTTCTGCTGCTCCTCTGTGAATCAGCAACAACACACCAGAGGAGAGGAGAAGAGAGGAGGAGTGACTCACCACAGTCTGTTTACTTGTATCTCTCTCTCTCTTTCTCTCTCTCTGTCTTGGAGCTTATCCGTGTGTTCTCTCTCTCTCTTTTTGGAAGGATGTTGATTTTATGGCATCTCTTGTTTCTCTCTTCACTTCCTCCTCTTGCTTTCGTTTCCCAGACTGCTCTTCTGCATTGTTGATCCCGGAACAAACCGTGACAAGAGGCTGATAGATCTGAGATGACGCTGTTGGTTTCTTACTCTCTGTTAGATTACAGATTACTGTAGCATCAGCAGCCTCTTCTCCCTCTGCTTCTCTCTGTTTTCTCTCAGCCTCTCTCTCTCCATCCTCCGCTTCGACTCTGAATGCCAGAGCAGTGATCAGCTGGCTGCCAGACTGCTCCCTCCTCCCTCCTTCTTCCTCTCTCTCACCCTCCCTCGCTCTCTCTCACTCCCACCCAAAATGAGTTTGCCTAGCCCTCCACCCTCCCCCCTCCCCCTCCCCCAACTCTCTCAGGCTACTCTTGTGATAGAGGAGAGATTCAAGGCGTGTTGTGAGAGGAAGGAGAAGAGAGGGAGGGGAGAGGGGGGGGGGTCAGACCTGACCAGACATACTCTGTTAGAGGACAGGAGATCTAAGAGACCAATAGATAGAAAGATGTGTCTGCAGAGGATCAGAGTGAATCAGGCTGGGTGGACAGACAGCAACTCGGAGATGCACTCTATCTAGTCTATCTAGATAAGAATACCAACATTTAGTTTGCTCTTGGGCTGTATCTGTTCCACTGACTCTTCTATCCTCTGTCATTACAGTCTAATTAATCTGTAACATCAAAACAAATCAAACGTGAACATTTAGTTCCTCCTATGAATATACAACCACCCTCCAGAGCTCTTTATACTCTCTATGGAACGTGTCTGTAACTGTGTGACCATGGCAGGCTGTGGTTAGTCAACCATGTGGAAACTCTCTCCTTCCCAACTCTGCAGACACACACACACGCACACACACACACACACACACACACAAACGTGCACACATACAACCACACACCTAGAGGCTGTTCATGATGGCTTACATAACTCACAAAACATGCACACAGACACATTGACACACAGCACTGAGTACCAAATGCACTGACACAACTCTGATTAACATGCATCCCACTCACTGAAACACATGCACACACACACACACACACACACACACACTAACTAGGCCAAGCCAAATGAGATGTGTTGTATGAGAAACATCAACCATGACTAATCTAATAACTATTTGCTTCTGTAGAAGAGAGGAACGAGGTACGGATAAATAGAGGTAACAGAGGAAAGCGTCTCTTGTATTTTCCCTTTACTCTGCTCTCTTCTGCTCAGACGTGATCAGAAAGCTGGAGAACCCACAAACACACACAGAGGGTACCCTGTCTCTCCCTCTCTGTCACTCTCTCTTTTTTTCTCTCTCGCTCTCTCTCTCTCAGACCGAACCCCATTTAGCACAGCTCTCTGTGACCGTTTGACAGAGAGAGAGGGAGGGCAGAAGAGAAAGAGAGTGAGTGTGTACTGTGTATATATTTTGGTAGGATTTGTTGTCATAGCTATCAGGGATGTATGGCATTGTTTCCCTCCCCTCTCTATTGTCTGTTGTCTGTAGCAGGCAGGACAGACCTGTTAGGGGAGCTATTGAACCTTATCACCTCTCTCTACACCTGTATAGACCAGGGTCCACCCACACTAGCCTGGTCAACTAGCCAAACCGCTATGCTCACGTTTCGTTTCAGAATGTGAGCTATCGTGAGATTAGGCTGGTTTCACAAGGCTACACCCACACTACAGGTAGGATAAACAGCCCACCTCAAACACAAGTACACATGAACGCACTCACACACAAACACAGGAAGGTCTTAGTCACCTTGACTCACAGGCAGGAAAATGTGCAGAGGAGAGGAAAGAGAGGGAGATGAAGAGAAAGAGAGACTAATCAGGTCTTATGTAACTCCTTTCCTTGGACCCAGAAATAGCTCAGCACACATGGAACACTGGCGGAGCTACAGACACACAGCCATGCTCTAGCCTCGAACCCATGCAGTTGGGAACACACTGAGACTTCTAGAACCACACCAAAGATCTCACTCCAGGAAGCTTCAGAGAGCTTAAGTCAAACAGAGGCTATTTCTGAAGAGTAAATAAGGATATTATCATTTCTAACAGACATACAAGCCCAGTCACATTTGTGACTATAGACAACTTCAGCTTCCCTGAGTAAACACAGAGGGTCACATTCCCTGTGTCTGGAATCTTTGTCTCCATCTGAACCCAGACCACATTCTAACTCTATCCCTCTGGACCCAGACAACTAGCAGACCACTGTGTGTGTGTGTGTGTGTGTGTGTGTGTGTGTGTGTGTGTGTGTGTGTGTGTGTGTGTGTGTGTGTGTGTGTGTGTGATTGTATGTGTATGTGTGTGTGTGTGTGTGTGTGTGTGTGAGTGAGTGAGTGTGTGTATGTGTGTGTGTGTGTGTGTGTGTGTGTGTGTGTGAGTGTGTGTGTGTGTGTGTGTGTGTGTGTGTGTGTATGTGCGGGCAGCCTAACCTATCATCCTTTTCATTCAATTAAGAATTGACTGAAAGTCACAGATGTGTGTGTGGTAAGGAGCTAAATATAACTAGTATAAACATTCATAGTAGCCACATAGCGACATGAGGAGTGATGTGATACCATATGAGATAATTGAGCACGCTAGGACACACATATGTGGATTACCAAAAGCATTTTAATCCCTCCAATGATTCTGAATAAAGATCTGAACAGTAAGTTTATCTTTCCTATAATAACATGGCTGCCTGGTGAAGCTGTGGCACTGAGACAAAAACAGGCGCAACAGTCCCATCTGGTGGTAAACAGAAGTCAACACATCTCTCTGGCCCTACTTGGCAAGTACATACTGTAATGTTGCGATGAACCGCAGCATTGGTTTCGTTTCGTTTATTAGGATCCCTGTTAGCTACTGCACATGCAGCAGCTACTCTTCCTGGGGTCCTCATAAAACGTACAAATACATGACAAAGTACAGAACAGTTATAGACAAGAACAACATAAGATATTACATTACATTCAAAATACAAATAAAATAAGAGTTATATATAGGAAAGAAACCAAGAGACATCAAAAATACTATTTACACACTATTCATATATACATATTCATATTCTTATATTCAGTACAGGTAAATTAGATATTTAGAAAGAGGAGAGGCGCTGTTTTTTAAAGCTAAACTTGCTTTTTGCCTGAGTAACCTCTGGTGTCAGAGCATTCCATGCTGACATGCCTCTATACATAACTGAGCGACGCATTAAATCAGTTTTTTGGTTTGGGTACTGTGAAGATACCCATAGTGGCGTCTCTGGTGGGGTATGTATGTCTGTTTGAAGTGTATGCAAATAGATTATACAAGTGGATTAGGCATTTTCAACACACACGTTTCTTAAAAAGACTAGAAGAAAAGTAGTCCATTTCTCTTCAACCCTCAACCATGAAAGACTATCATGCATGTTGTTGATGTTAGTTCTGTGTGTGCAGTTAAGGGCGAGGCGTGCTGCTTTGTTTTGAGCCAGCTGCAGCTTTGCTAGGTCTTTCTTTGCTGCACCTGACCATATTACCAGACGGTAATCAAGATCAGAGCCTAAATTGTATTGATGATACAGTCCCCTATATTTTAAGGCCATACAGTCCTACACCCTCAGCCCCATACAGCACTATAACAGCTTCATTCAAGGTAAACTCATGGTGTATACACAGGACCCTTCTCTGCCTTGTGTGGGAGGAGCGCTCCACCTAGAGGCGATCAGTGGTATCTGACCAGGTCTCTCTCACTGTCAAACTGGAGAGTGTTGACTGGGATACTCAGTCTCAGGCAGGCAGGAACACACAGGAATAAGAGAGAAACACTGCTTAGAGTGCTGAGTACACTCACCCTCTCAGTCTCTATTAGTCCATGATTCTCTCTGTCTCTCTCAGTCCCCCTCAGGCAGTAAAAGCCATGTTTGAATACAGTTCTACAACGATGTACTGAATGGAGTAATGCTTTAGCCTAGTTTCTCTCATGCTTTTGTGTGTGCATGTGTGTGTAGAGCATCATCATGACAGGTGTTTAAATTAAACAGAGGAGAAGTGTAGTACAGCGCCGGTCGGCACAGTTACAGTAACCAGGCCAGCTGACATTACAGCATCACCCTGGGGATGTAGTTTGAAGTGCATTACATCATCTTGTACTGTTACAAAAGCCCTTGTAATTGTGCTAGCTGAGTGAGAGAGAGAGAGGGATGGGGGAGGAGAGAGAGATGAGTTGGAGAGATTAGTGCAGATAGTGCTACAATAAGTCCTTTGATGGTGAATTTGGGAAGCGTGACCGAGATAGTTTGCATATATAACTAACTATCTGCATATTTAATTGAAGCCCAACTTTATTGTAATCAGAGCGGAAAACACACACAGACACACAAATGATAGATGAGAGGACCAGTAGAACCTTTACTACATGGAGGTCTAGAGATGTTATGTTGAATGTATGTTGGGATATGTTGCGTTTAATGAAGGCCTACAGGTAACTGCCAAAATAAAGGAAACACCAACATAAAGTGTCTTAATAGGGTGTTGGGCCACCATGAGCCAGAACAGCTTCAATGTGCCTTGGCATAGATTCTACATGTGTCTGGAACTCTGTTGGAGGGATGCAACACCATTCTTCAACAAGAAATTCCATAATTTGGTGTTTTGTTGATGGTGGTGGAAAACGCTGTCTCAGTCACTGCTCCAACTGGGAATTTTTATACATGACCCTAAGCATGATGGGATGTTATTTGCTTAATTAACTCAGGAACCACACCTGTGGAAGCACCTGCTTTCAATATACTTTGTATCCCTCATTTACTCAAGTGTTTCCTTTACCTGTATGTTGGAATATTTCAGAATAGGTTGGGCCGTTCCACCTCAAAAAGCACAAGAAAGAGGATTTCGACACCCACCATCTCAGATTGTTCTAAAATCGTTTCTGTAGTTAGTAACAGATACGATTAGCATTCCTGAAATATTTAAATATAATTTGATCTCTGAGAAATTCCGCTAATTAATTGCACACAAATGTCCCATTATAATTTATATGATTCAAATAATATTCAATAAGTATAGTACCCAACACCCGATGAGGAATCCCCAAATCATTCTCAAACGACACCCACAAACCCCCACACCCCATGCCAATCCCACCCCAACAACCAATATACAGTATGACAAGTAGTATGAAGTTGTGGCTTTGATGATTGCTTCTCCATTCTATGTAATATATTCCCTGTGAATCTGGTGAGTTTTTTTTTCCCCTGTTCAGAGACATTTGTAATTGAAGTCGCTTGCATTATTTACCATAAAGTAGTGTGAAAATACCAGGTTTTGACCACTAGATGCTGCTGTTCCTGCTATACCGTCACACTCTTTTATCCATTTTGCTGGTCTCTTGTGTTATATAGTTCACAACATTTTCTTTGCAACTTTTGGTAGAAAACCAATAGATTTTGCTCATGATTAAAATAAATTGTACAGCCATCCTCACAATTCAAGCCAGTCCTTCATGAAAGCAAAAAACAACAACCAGATTCACAGGGAATACATTACAAAGTATGAAGAAGCAATACTCCATGCCGCAGCTTCATACTACTTGTCAAACTTAGAGAACTGATACTCTATACTGGTTGTTGGGGTGGGATTGGCATGGCGTGTGGGGAGGGCCGTGCATGGCTTTTTACTCATTGGTAGGAAGAGGCTTGGTCCAAATCGGATGTCCGGTTCTATATTAATTGAATATTATCTGAATCTATATATAAATTAAAATGTCAAATTTGAGTGCAATCAATTATCTTAGTTTCTCAGATATCAAAGAAAATGTTTACCAAATAATGTTTCAGGAATGCCAATCTTACCTGTTTCTAACTACAGAAACAATTTCAGAATGGCTTACCAAAAAAAAACTTCCAAAAGGACTAATTTGATGTAAAAATCAGTTGGAGTACTCAGCAAAAAAAAGGCAGAGATTGATTTCTTATTGCTCACTTTAATCCATTGTACAGGATGCGAACAGGTGGCTGACATCAAACTGATGTCTTCCTCAGAGTGACCTGACCATTGCACATAGCTCCTATTTATAGCCTAGTGGCCCATTGAGACACAACAATATAAAAAAGTTATAATTATAATATGTTTCATGGTAAATGGAAAATTATACCATAAAATAATACAATAAATAGTGTGTCTCGTTGATCAATAGGCCATGTCTAAATATACATAGGTGATATTTGGGTGTCTGTGAATCAAGGCAACAACACGTTTTTCTTGGTAAGCCATTCTCATGATTGTTGTCATTGTTGTTGAGCACCCCTCCTCTCCTTTGTTTGCTGAAGCACGAAGGCCCACCTGAACTCATGGTTAAAATACTATATGCCAATCCCTCAGCCATAGTAATAACAGGCAATACGTGCTCTGCTCCGTTCAGAATAACTAGAAGTAGCAGGCAAGGTGATCCCATCTCAGCTATTTTTATTGTCTGTAGATGGGTGAGCTGACAACGTCACGAAAACGATGTGCGCTCTTCCATGGGGCAGAAGTCTGCGTGTTGTTGTGATTCTGGATGGCCAGATTGCTACAGTAGCAAGAATGACAAGAAACTGCCATGTGGGGAATCGTAAGTGGCCTGTTTCAGCTCGTTTCATCTTGTTCTTGATAGCATGTCTTGTTTTGAGGTGTTCAAATCAAATCAAATGTATTGGTCACATACACATGGTTAGCAGATGTTATTGCGAGTGTAGCGAAATGCTTGTGCTTCTAGTTCCGACAGTGCAGCAATATCTAGCAAGTAATATCTAACAGTTCTACAACAAAAACCTAATATACACAAATCTAAGTAAAGGAATGGAATAAGAATATATAAATATTATCAGAGTGGCATAGTCTAAGATGCAATAGATAGTATAGAATACAGTATATACATATGAGTTGGGTAATGCAAGATATGTAAACATTATTAAGATAGTATAGAATACAATATATACATATGAGATGGGTAATGCAAGATATGTAAACATTAAAGTGACTAGTGTTCCATTTATTAAAGTGGCCAGTGATTTTCAAGTCTGTATGTAGGCAGCAGCCTCTCTGTGCTAGTGATGGCTGTTTAACAGTCTTGAGATAGAAGCTGTTTTTCAGTCTCCCAGTCCCAGCTTTGATGCACCTGTACTGTCCTCGCCTTCTGGATGATAGCGGGGTGAACAGGCAGTGGCTCGGGTGGTAGTTGTCCTTGATTATCTTACATTTTTAGTCATTTAGGAGACGCTCTTATCCAGAGCGACTTACAGTTAGTGAGTGCATACATTTTCATACTGGCCTCCCGTGGGAATCGAACCCACAACCATGGCGCTACAAGCGCAATGCTCTACCAACTGAGCTACACAGGGCATGGGTCTTTTTGACCTTCCTGTGACATCGGGTGCTGTAGGTGACCTGGAGGGCAGGTAGTTTGCCCCTGGTGATGCGTTGTGCAGACCGCACCACCCTCTGGAGAGCCCTGCGGTTGTGGGCTGTGCAGTTGCCGTACCAGGCAGTGATACAGCCCGACAGGATGCTCTCAATTGTGCATCTGTAAAAGTTTGTGAGGGTTTTAGGTGACAGGCCAAATTTCTTCAGCCTCCTGAGGTTGAAGAGACGCTGTTGCGCCTTCTTCACCACACTGTCTGTGTGGGTGGACCATACCAGTTTGTCAGTGGTATGTACGCAGAGGAACTTAAAACTTTCCACCTTCTCCACTGCTGTCCTGTCGATGTGGATAGGGGGGTACTCCCTCTGCTGTTTCCTGAAGTCCACGATCATCTCCTTTGTTTTTTTACGTTGAGTGAGAGGTTATTTTCCTGACACCACACTCCGAGAGCCCTCACCTCCTCCCTGTAGGCTGTCTCATCGTTGTTGGTAATCAAGCCTACTACTGTTGTGTCGTCTGCAAACTTGCTGATTGAGTTGGAGGCGTGCATGGCTACTCAGTCATGGGTGAACAGGGAGTACAGAAGGGGGCTGAGCCCACACCCTTGGCTGAGCCCACACCCTTGTGGGGCCCCAGTGTTGAGGATCAGCGAAGTGGAGATGTTGTTTCCTACCTTCACCACCTGGGGGCGGCCCGTCAGGAAGTCCATGACCCAATTGCACAGGGAGGGGTTGAGACCCAGGGCCTCAAGCTTGATGATGAGCTTGGTGGGTACTATGGTGTTGAATGCAGAGCTATAGTCAATGAACAGCATTCTTACATAAGTATTCCTCTTGTCCAGATGGGATAGGGCAGTGTGCAGTGTGATGGCTATTGCATCGTCTGTGGACCTATTGGAGCGGTATGCAAATTGAAGTGGGTCTAGGATCCTTGACTAGTCTCTCAAAGCACTTCATGATGACAGAAGTGAGTGCTACGGGGCGATAGTAATTTAGCTCAGTTTCCTTTGCATTCTTGGGTACAGGAACAATGGTGGTCATCTTGAAGCATGTGGGGACAGCAGATTGGGATAGGGAGAGATTGAATATGTCCGTAAACACACCAGCCAGCTGGTCTGCGCATGCTCTGAGGACGCGACTAGGAATGCCGTCTGGGCCGGCAACCTTGCGAGAGTTAACACGTTTAAATGTCTTACTCACGTCGGCCACGGAGAAGGAGAGCCCACAGTCCTTGGTAGCTGGCCGCGTCGGTGGCACTGTGTTATCCTCAAAGCGGGTAAAGAACTTGTTTAGCTTGTCTGGCAGCAAGACGTCGGTGTCCGTGACGTGGCTGGTTTTCCTATTGTAGTCCGTGATTGTCTGTAAACCCTGCCACATACGTCTCTTGTCTGAGCCGTTGAATTGCGACTCCACTTTGTCTCGATATTGACGTTTTGCCTGTTTTTTTTGCCTTGCGGAGGGAACGACCACTCTGTTTGTATTCTGCCATATTCTCCGTCACCTTGCCATGGTTAAATGCGGTGGTTCGTGCTTTCAGTTTTTCGCGAATGCTGCCATCTATCCACGGTTTCTGGTTAGGGTAGGTTTAAATAGTCACAGTGGGTACGACATCTCCTATACACTTCCTTATTAACCCACTCACCGAATCAGCGTGTACGTCTATATTATTCTCAGAGGCTACCCGGAACATATCCCAGTCCGCGTGATCAAAACAATCTTGAAGCGTGGATTCCGATTGGTCAGACCAGCATTGAATAGTCCTAAGCACAGGTGCTACCTGTTTGAGTTTCTGCCTATAGGAAGGGAGGAGCAAAATGGAGTCGTGGTCAGATTTGCAGAATGGAGGGCGGGGGAGGGCCTTGTATGCATAGCGGAAATTTTTACATTTACATTTTAGTCATTTAGCAGACGCTCTTATCCAGAGCGACTTACAGTTAGTGAATACATATTATTTTTATTTTATTTTTTATTTATTTTTATTTTTATACTGGCCCCCCGTGGGAGTCGAACCCACAACCCTGGCGTTGCAAACGCCATGCTCTATCAACTGAGCTACATCCCTGCCGGCCATTCCCTCCCCTACCCTGGACGACGCTGGGCCAATTGTGCGCCGCCCATGAGTCTCCCGGTCGCGGCCGGCTGCGACAGAGCCTGGATTCGAACCAGGATCTCTAGTGGCACAGTTAGCACTGCGATGCAGTGCCTTAGACCACTGCGCCACTCAGGGGAAATGAGTGTAACAATGGTCCAGCGTTTTTCCAGCGCCAGTGGTACAGTCAATATGCTGATAGAATTTAGGTAGCCTTTTTCTCAAATTTGGGTGCAATCAATTAAAATCCCCAGCTACAATAAATGCAGCCTCAGGATATATGGTTTCCAGTTTGCATAAAGTCCAGTGGAGTTCCTTGAGGGCCGTCATGGTATCGGCTTGAGGGGGGATATACACGGCTGTAACAATAACCGAAGATCATTCTCTTGGAAGATAATACGGTCGGCATTTGATTGTGAGGAATTGTGAACAAAATGACTTGAGTTCCTGTATGTTGTTACAATCACACCATGAGTCGTTAGTCATGAAACATACCCCCCCACCCCTCTTCTTCCCGGAGAGATGTTTATTCCTGTCGGCGCGATGTACTGAGAATCCAGATGGCTGTATGGACGGGGACAGTATATCCCGAGAGAGCCATGTTTCCGTGAAACAGAATATGTTACAATCCCTGATGTCTCTCTGGAAAGCAACCCTTGCCCTGATCTCATCCACTTTGTTGTTTAGGGACTGGACATTAGCGAGTAATATACTCGGAAGCCATGGATGGTGTGCGCGCCTCCTAATTCTGACTAGGAGACCGCTCCGGTTCCCTCTCCTCCGGCGGCGTTGTTTTGGGTCGGCCTCTGGAATCAGTTCAAATGCTCTGGGTGGTGCGAACAAAGGCTCCGCTTCGGGAAAGTCGTATTTCTGTTCGTAGTACTGGTAAGTTGACGCCGCTCTGATATCCAATAGTTCTTCCCTGCTGTATGTAATTACACTTAAGATTTTCTAGGCTAACAATGTAAGAAATAATACATAAAAAAACAAAATACTGCAACGTTTCCTAAGGACTAGAAGCGAGGCAGCCCTCTCTGTTGGCGCCATCTGGGAGAGAGAGGGTTTCACGTTTCACGTTATATTAGTCATATGACCAGGATACACATGGTATACACCATGTCAATGCTAATATGGCTAAAATTTGCTAGCTAGCTAACCAACAACTGTAATTATGTATTTGAGAGACAGCAAGTGCTCATTGTGCAAATGTATTTATTCAATTAACATTGGAGACAAAATATAGCTTACATGTTGTCAACAATCTAAACCAACCCTGTCTGTTTTGCCCCATAGTTGCACACGCATCGGTTTTGTTGCTAAACAACTAACCCGTCTATGGAGCCCCTGGCCCAGGCAGTTCGGCAATCAAAAGAAATTACACCAATATCTCTAAATTCTACGGATCACGTCATCTCATTATACGCCAACAATATCTTACTTTATCAAGACAATGTATCTCAATCTCTCCCAAACGCTTTGAAGAATGCCAATCTTACCTGTTTCTAACTACAGAAACAATTTCAGAACAATCTCCGATGGTGGATGTCATGGCTTGCTGAAATGACATGGAATGGCTCTATTGCGTTGATGTCTCAGAGTTACAGATACCTCCCAGAGTTCCTTACTATACCTGTCCTGCACAGTTCTATCATCAACCCCTGTTTACAGTTGAATGCTCTAACTGCAGATGTCTGTAGCTCTAACTCTAATGGCCTAACAATCTGGAGAATATATTGAGCTAAGCAGCTTGAACATGCCTCTAAATGGGAGAGAGAGGGTTTCAGGTTTCACATTATATTAGTCATATGACCAGGATACACATGGTATACACTGTCCAACGGAATGCTTACTTGACGGTTTCTTATCGACAATGCAACAACAATAAGAAATCATAAAAGATAAGAATACAAATATAAAAGTAAATAGCTCAGTAGAATAGAATAAACATTTTAGCATAAGTATAATACATTTTATAGTCCAATATTTGGGGGAAGGGGGGTTTGTGGGTGAGTGCTGGGAGGACTGACAGAGTAGGGGCAGGGGACAGACAGACACCAGGCTATGGTGTGTAACAATACAGGGACACAAAGGACACATAATTCCTCAAACAATGGTGTGCACACGCGCACACACATACACACACACACACACTGAGGGTCATCCAGGGCCTCCTCTTATGGTCCATGTCTGTCTATTGACAGCCAACTGAATTGTTGGTGATATAGTACTGACAGAGAGGAGGACAGGTTGAGAGGAAGAGAGGAGGAGAGGAAGAGATTCAGGCCAAAGATAGATCAGCGTTCTACAGTCTGAAATAGGGTCTAAAGGAGCTCCAAATGCAGGTCACTCTCAACTCCAAAAAGGAATGGAAGAGATGGAGGAGGGGTGGTGAGTGGAGGGGGGATTGAGAAATGAGGACTGAGGCAGATTTCTGTTCCACTTACAAATGAAAAAGATTATTTGATAAATATAGATCCACACACACACACACACACACACACACACACACACACACACACACACACACACACACACACACACACACACACACACACACACTGAGAGAGAGAGAGACACACACATAAACAAGGACACTGCCTAGAAAAACACTGCTTAACCTACAGCACACACAGAAGCCTGACAGTGTGTAGTGAGGGGGCTCATCCCCATCCAGTAGAGAGTTGACTGGTTTATTTCTAATTGAAAGCTTGTTAATGTAAAACCAGCCAAACAAAGATGTCTCTGTTTGCAGACTCTCCTCTGATTCTCTGAGCACTCCAGCTAACAGAAGCTAACAGAAGAAGTCTCAGATCTAAGTCTCAGAGCCACTCATGGCTTCAGGCTTTCATTCTACTCTACAGTTGCACTACTCTGGGTCATTCAGTGTCAATTGGAATGACCTCCAGCGTAAACAACAACTGCTGTAGACGATGACAACCCCACTAATAGTGCCAGTGGCCCTGCTGAGTCACCGTGACAACAGGATGGGTAGAGCAGAGCAGCATCAGGGTATGACTAGGAAGGACATCAGCGAATGGGTAGAAAGTGTAATAGGCTCAGTAGCTCATTAACATGGTGATGATCCACTGGGACCTACTGGGAGAAAGAGAGGACTGGCTCTCTGTTACCATGGATTAGGGCAGGGTTTCCCAAACTCGGTCCTCAGGACCCCATAATCAACTAATCATCAAGCTTTGATAATTTGAATCAGCTGTGTAGTATTAGGAGAAAAGGCCAATAACAGCCTTTTACCATAAGACCGATGATTAAGGGATTCAACCACACCTCAACACTTGACTTAGTCAGAGGCCCTTATGAGACAAAGCATTATAGGGTTATATTATTCACCTGATTAATGGACATAAACTATTGGTCTCCTGTTGATTGATCACTCACCTTACATGCCACCTCATCTTGTGCATGGTCAGTACTAAAGAAGTGTCTCCGTCAGGAGATCTGATCACATCTCTCTCATTACATTGTTCTTCATTACATTAGCCTGTCTACTAATGACCCTAATTATCTGTCCATCTCCCCTATCTAGATCCCTCCCCTTTCTGTAATCAAATAAGTTCAATCTAAACAAGCTTTATTGTCGTGTCGGGTTCTGCTGCACTTTAGCTGATGGACAATGCTGGGAAACCAGTTCAGAGAGCGAACATCACAGTTACCTGATACACGACATTCACACTTGAAACTAAACCACATGCTCACGGGACAGGAAAAATATAAATAACGCGTGTGCAAGCACACACACGCACACACACACAATAACGGTGATTAGATTGTGTACTCACATACTGCTCTTCTTTCTGGGGGAGCTGAAGGAGCTCTTCCTGTGCTGACTGAGGGAGCCCCCCATGGCAACGCTGGGTGTGTGTGTTTGTGTGTGTAGTGTGTGTGTTGTGTCTTATTCCAAGCGACAGGCGTATCTCTTTTAGAGCACTCTCTGAAAATTGTAGAATCCCAGTGATGAGGGCACAACCACTATAGCCTCTTCTCATCTCACACACCGCATCTCTGACTAACTAGCTCCTTCTGTCTCTCTCTTTAGCTCCTTATGTCTCTCTCTCTCTGCTGCTGCTGATGTTGTATCTAGGCTGAATGGTATGGCTGCTCAGGAGTCCTGATCACATGTCAACTATTCTGCCAGTCCCTGCCTCTCTCTCCTTCTATCGCTTCCTCTAACCCCTCCTCTCCTCTCTCTCTCTCCCCTCTCTCGCTCTCTTTCGATCGAATGGTCCCTCCTGCACAGACCAGATTCCTTGCATTACAGAGCTTCTCTAAAGAAAGAGAGTTAGTGGGAGAGCGAAAGAATGAGAGAGAGGGAGGGAGGGGGGTAGTGTAAAGGCCACTAAGCTCTGACAGTGAAGGGGGAGGAGGGTAGGGGTGAAGGTATTGTTCCAGAGGGAGACTCGCCCCTATTGTTAGTCAGCTGAACAACAGACAGAGAGGGAGGAGGGAGAGGGATGGTGGGAGGAGAGAGAGAGGGATGGTGGGAGGAGAGAGAGAGAGAGGGATGGTGGGAGGAGAGAGAGAGAGAGGGATGGTGGGAGGAGAGAGAGAGAGAGGGATGGTGGGAGGAAAGAGAAGGGGGGTGAGCATTAACACAGGTCCTGTTGTTCTGAGACATTCTACCTGCTGTGAACCAGTGTGTGTCAGGACCCCTCCCTTAAGCCCAGCATTAGCATGTAAACACACACACACACAGAGCATGCCGAGGTTGGACTGCATAGCGTTCTTCTCAGTCAGAGGATGAAGGGAATCTGAGCAGTGGTGTAAAGTACTTAAGTAAAAATACTTTAAAGTACTACTTAAGTAGTTGTTTGGGTATCTGTACTTCACTTTTTAATATTAGGATGGTGTTCCTTATGTTTGGTATACTCAGTGTATTTTAGCAATTACATTTACTTTTGATACTTAAGTATATTTAATACTTTTACTTTTACTCAAGTAGTATTTTACTGGGTGACATTCAGTTTAACTTAAGTCATTTTCTATATATACAAAAGTAGTGTGGTCCTCTGTAGCTCAGCTGGTAGAGCACGGCGCTTGTAACGCCAAGGTAGTGGGTTCGATCCCTGGGACCACCCATACACAAAAAAATAAAATAATGTATGCACGCATGACTGTAAGTCGCTTTGGATAAAAGCATCTGCTGATTGGGAGTGCCATAGGGCGGCGCACAATTGCCCAGCGTCGTCCGGGTTTGGCCGGTGTAGGCCGTCATTGTAAATAAGAATCTGTTCTTAACTGACTTGCCTAGTTAAATAAAGAAAAAATCAAATCAACGTTTATTGGTCGCGTACACAGATTTGCAGATGTTATCACAGGTACAGCAAAATGGTTGTGTTTCTAGCTCCAACAGTCCAGTAATGCCTAGCAATAAAATACATAATCCAGAAAATTAAGAAATGTCAGAGACCGGAATTTAAATATATATACTTAACAAAAATATAAGCGCAACATGTAAAGATCCCAGAAATATTCCATACTCACAAAAAGCTTATTTCTCTCAAATTGTGTATACACATTTGTTTACATCCCTGTTAGTGAGCATTTCTCCTTTGCCAAGATAATCCATCCACCTGATAGGTGTGGCATATCAAGAAGCTGATTAAACAGCATGATCATTACACAGGTGCACCTTGTGCTGGGGACAATAATAGGCCACTCTAAAATGTGCCGTTTTGTCACACAACACAATGCCACAGATGTCTCAAGTTTTGAGGGAGCATGCAATTGGCATTCTGACTGCAGGAATGTCCACCAGAGCTGTTGCCAGAAATTGAATGTTAATTTCTCTACCATAAGTCGCCTCCAACTTCGTTTTACAGAATTTGTCAGTACGTCCAACCGGCCTCACAACCAGACCACGTGTAACCACGCCAGCCCAGGACCTCCACATCCGGCTTCTTCACCTACGACAGCTGATGAAACTGTGGGTTTACACAACAGAATAATTTCTGCACAAACTGTCAGAAACCGTCTCAGGGAAGCTCATCTGCATGCTCGTCGTCCTCACCAGGGTCTTGATCTGACTGTAGTTCGGCATCATAACCAATTTCAGTGGGCAAATGCTCACCTTCAATGGCCACTGGCACGCTGGAGAAGTGTGCTCTTTATGGATGAATCCAGGTTTTAACTGTACCGGGCAGATGGCAGACAGTGTGTATGGCGTCGTGTGGGCGAGTTTGCTAATGTCAACATTGTGAACAGAGTGCCCCATGGTGGCGGTGGGGTTATAGTATGGGCAGGCATAAGCTACGGACAACGAACACAATTGCATTTTATCAATGGCAATTTTAATGCACAGAGATACCGTGAAGAGATCCTGAGGCCCATTGTCGTGCCATTCATCCTAGGCCTTCACCTCATGTTTCAGCATGATAATGCACACCCCCAAGGATCTATACACAATTCCTGGAAGCTGAAAATGTCCCAGTTCTTCCATGGCCTGCATACTCACCAGACATGTCACCCATTGAGCATGTTTGGGATGCTCTGAATCGACGTGTACAACAGTATGTTCCAGTTCCAGCCAACATCCAGCAACTTCGAACAGCCATTGAAGAGGAGTGGGACAACATTAAACAGGCCACAATCAACAGCCTGATCAACTCTATGTGAAGGATATGTGTCACGCTGCATGAGGCAAATGGTGGTCATAGCAGATACTGACTGGTTTTCTGATCCACGCCCCTACCTTTTTTAAAAAAAAGGTATCTGTGACCAACAGATGCATATCTTCCCAGTCATGTGAAATCCATAGATAAGGGCTTAATGAATTTATTTCAATTGACTGATTTCCTTATATGAACTGTAACTCATATTTTTGGTCAGTATACATATAATGGTGTGTATAGACAGTATGGACAGTATATGAATAGAAAAGGTGTGTACATCACAAGTTATATAGGATGAGCCATGACTAGAATACAGTATACTGTATATTACCTTATGTCTTATCTCATAATGATCCTGACTAAATTACACAACAATTTTGAGTCAGTTAAAAAATTCTACATAGAGATCATATCATCATATTTAAAGTTTCATAATAAGACATAAGGCCCATGCTTATATCAAGCAATAAATATACTGGTCAGCTTTAAATTAAATGTTATTAATATTATTAATTTTGGTTTTAAATACACAATGCCACGAAGTGCAAAACTTGAGGTTAACAGAACAAAAGATGGCATTCGGGAGTGAAGCAGAGGGTGAGTGCTCGCACAGCAGGGTTTAGGGGTCAGAGGTTAGGCATCAGAGATTAGGGATATCACACACAGCACATTTTAAGCAGGGAGTCAGCTGCCTAGCCAGAACCTCCAAGTCTCTTATGTGGTTGTAGAATGATGAGAAAACTAAGATCTACTGTTCAGCTATATCTGGTCCAGTGCATTACAGGACGCCACACCTAACACCCTGGACCAGAGCTATTGTTCAGCTAGCTCTGTCAGCAGAAGCGTGTGAGGAGGTCAATGATGATTCATGCCATGTTAAAGGACTGCTGTGGGTTTGTTACTGGTTGACTGACAGTGAAACCAGCAGGGTTGGGGTCAATTCAGGAAGTACACTGAAATTCCAACTCCAATTGTCTTCAATGCTTTTCAATAAGGGAAATTTGAATTTGAATTTGGTTTACTTTCTGAATTGACTGGAATTGACCCCAACCCTGGAAACCCGTGTCAGAGATATCTCCAGAGAGAGAGGGAATGTATGTATAGCTATATGGGTCCTGTGATAGAGAATGGGTAGAAATTGGCCCCAACCACAGATTAAGAGGTTAGTTGGCACACACCAGAGGGGGAGGGGTGCTGCTGACATATCCTGTATAGCAGGATACTGCATTTCACTCACAAAACACACAGAAACAAGACAACCCTGTCCCTTTTCTACCCTCATACATTCCTGACTCTCCAATACGTACTTGGAGGAAAACATGTATTGTGTCAGTTCCATTAAAGATATAGATCTTTAAATACTTAGCCTTTACATCATACAAATAAATACAAAAACGTAATTACCCATAGTCAGTCAGTCAGGTAGGCTAGAGAGGAGTGACATCAGAATATCATATTGCACTTTTTATGGTAACACTTTCTTGTGGTGATATGTATCAATAATAAAGCATTCATAAATGCTTTATATGCATGACAAAGAGTCAATGCCCTACATTTTTTAATACCCTTTATAACTGATTTTATGAGGTCTTATGCAGCATCTAAGTAAAGTGTTACCCTTTTGGTAGTCAGTACTGATACGTACTGATATACAACCACTAAACAGACAGGAGAGGTATCATCGTCCTGCATAATCGTCAGTCGTTGTATATGTATTATAGGAATAAGGCAAATTAAATAACTGATAGAAAAGTTATGATAGAGACATGATCAAAAAGGATCTGATTGATTAGAAACGCACAGTCTGTTCCTACAACAGGTGGATCCAGCCCAGATCCTTCAGCGTGGTTTTAGGAGAAAGGAAACCATTCTTCACTGTGGTTATCCCATAGAGTTGTATAGAGGGCTCACTTGGATATTCTTTAATGTTGCTCCCCATGTGGTCACAGAAAGAGCCATTTCAGAGATAGGAGATGAGCTCTCTAGTACTTCTCAATGGGTTCTCCAGTCCTCTTCATGTCAGCTGGTAGAGGTTTGGTTCTTCAGGGAAGAGTCACACCTCTGACACACACACCCAGAGGCAGATGCCATCTTGTCTGAAGAGTTGACTTGACAGTTTGGTGAGGCTCAGACACAAGGCATTCTGGGAGAGAGCTGTGGGCACGTTTAACATTGCAGCCAACTTTAAAGGTGAGTCGAGACTGACTGATCTACAAATCACCATCCATCATAAATCAGTCAGTCAGTCACAATTTACCCATGATGCATCACGGTTTTGATGCTCTCGAACACAGCCTGTGGCTCTGTGGTCGGCTTCCCTTCATCTCGTTGCTTTCATTACCAGTAACTTATTAAGAACGCTCTGTGTATGTATAAAGCCTTTATAACGCTCTGTGTGGTTATAAAGCCTTTATAACTCTGTGTGGTTATAAGTCTTTATGTGTGTTGCTATTGACTTACTTGACTCCTTTCAGCTCCTAGTAGAGCAAAGGGCCTTAACGGTGCATCTCTATTGAACTCATGTGTTGTTATTTAGCCTTTGCCTTTGTGTTTATAAAGGCTTTATTATTGCTGCTCAAAGGCCACACCCATTTTGTCATAGATCTCCTTCAGCAGCAGCAGAGCAGTGTCCTCAGACTCCCTGAACACACAGGACACACGAGCGGTATTAGCAACACACACACACACACACACACACACACACACACACACACACACACACACACACACCACTACAGGTACTGACCATTAGCAGAGGTGGGACTGGATGGCGAACAGGTATTCGTTGAAGCTCTCGATGGGTGCCTGCTGCAGTACGTAGTCTATCCTCCGCCCTCCGTTCAGCATCCCCACCTTCACCTGATGCCCCACCCCCTCCTCCCCCGACCCTGGAGACTCCGCCTCTTCACATACACCTGCAGGGTCAGAGGTCAGAGATGGACCAATCACACTAAGGCAGACAGGTTCATAGGACCGGCCCAGAAACAACCCCTAACAGTTACTTGCCATTTGCAGATCTGAAAGGAAAGGAAAACCCAAAAGGATGCTGGCTCCACCTATCCTTCCAATAGGCTTAGGGAAGTTTCTGCCATTTTGCACACACCTAGATGGTTCTGTCAGATCTGCAGATGATGAAGCTAGCTAGAGAATAAGAAGTGTTTCTGGACCAGGTCGTAAGTTTAGTGACTGCTGTTTAAAGGGAAGATAATGAAGAGGAGGGAAGATTGCTAGAAATTGTGAATGAGTGGCGTTAGAGAGTGGATGTATTGGTGTCGTGGGTCGAACCCCAAACCACTCGCAGACATTTGTTTACACCTTATTCAGTCATGTTACACCATTAGCTTGCTACCTAATGACCTGGCTACTTTAACAGTATATCCAAACATTTGGGGCACAGAAAGAAAGAAAAGGATAGCTTCTTCAAAAGATCAATGATCATAGCAATGAATAAATTATCTCTTGCATGTCATCACTCACCAACTTCACACTCTTAAAGAGACAGTGTACAATTTTCAAAGTATTGCGTCTCAATAGGTAGTACTTTTACACAACGTAGAAAGCTAATATTCCACAGATTACTTTTAATTTCAATGACAGGTTTTTGTATCAACATTTCAGCTTTTTATAATAAACAAATGTCTTTACAGGGTTACATATTCGTTTTTAGGACACAACCTGTGCTTCAAAAGTAGCTAGAATTTATATAGGCCCAATATAGGCTATATCTCAATCAATTTAAAATATATTTTATTCTGGTGCTCCTAAATGTTATGTTGTGCTCCTAACTTTTTAAAGTGAAAAATGTTAATTTAATTTAGAGCCCTGTGTGTGGGTGTTATATATTATACAATCTCAGACAGACGGGGATGGTGTGTGTGTGTTCACTTGCAGGAGGTATATATTATAAAAGTTATTGCAGGTGGGGAAAGTGTAGTTTGGGTCGATACGTTTGAGTCCATGGATGGTCAGGAACATTCCGATGGGAGAACCGAACGCAAAGAATGCTATGCTATGCTAAGTTTGGATGCATTTGTTATGGGGTATTGTCTTTAAGGCTGGGAATTGCCAGGGACCTCATGATACGAGGTCCCTGGCCCCCCCACTCACTCACCGATAGACCAGGCCTGTTCCAGTCTCTCCGAGTCCTCTCTGTTGAAGGGGAGCCAGAAGTCCTTGGAGTCTGCGCAGTGACAGTAAAACCAATGTGGTTGCATAGGCTGGTAGAGGGGCGGGGTTGGCTCCATGTCAACTAACTCGAAAGAGGAAGTGAAAGAAGGAGAGGTCTCATCCATCACACCAGACACCTGTAGGGGTAACATCATTATGACTTTATATTGTTACTTGCGGTGTAACTAAATAACTAGAAATCTGTGTTTCCACAAGCACACACGAAGCAACACTGGATAAACTAAAAGGTCTAAATAACACTTAGCTCTGCCAAACCAAAACCAATCCTTTAGTCATCATTTGGAGGGGGGGGGGGGGGCACTGAGTCACACACAATCATTCACCTGCTCCGCAGGTGTGTTCCCGTCCAGAGGTGTGTGTGCAAGTGTATTCCCGTCCAGAGGTTTGTGTGCAGGTGTGTCAGACAGGTCCTGAATGGTGCGGGTGGGGCAAGGCTGAGACGCCCCCCCCTCTGGCCCCACGCCCTCTGACATCACCCTGACATCTCAGGCCTACAGAGAGAGAGAGTTGGGCACAGAGGCACTTGCCCCAGGTTTGTTGTCTGTGTGATGCTCTGTGCCAGGCTAGGAGCCAGAGGAGTGGTAATTAACAGAGGAACCGAAAGACAAATAACAGCAAAACAACCATGTTAGCTAAACTCTGAGCACTAGCTAGAGATACACCAGAGAGTAATGGTATTACCCATGCATGGCATCTCTGTTTAAGATTAGATCAGCAATAGTCTAGATGACAACAGAAGTGCTGGTTCTTTATTATGGCAGCACATTAACAGCAGTCAGGAGCAATGGAATCATGTAGTAACTAAAAAAGTGTTAAACAAATCAAAATATATTTTATGTTTGAGATTCTTCAAATAGCCACCCTTTGCCTTGATGACAGCTTTGCACACTCTTGGCATTCTCTTATTCTACAATGTAGAAAATAGTACAAATAAAGAAAAACCCTTGAATGAGTAGGTGTTCTAAAACTTTTGACCAGTAGTATATATATATATTATTTTTTTGGCTCACATAATATAATATATATATAAGTATGCATTAAGGTGTCTGTAATAGAATACACGTGGCAGAAACAAATATAGAAATTAATAAATGCATTTCTATAGCTTCCAAAATATGTTCTACAACAGTGAGGGAATGCCAAGATGGAAGCACAGTAGCATCAACACCCCCTATAAGTTATCTAGTGTATATATACATTATTGGTCACTACTGGTTATGTGTCAGCCCCCAAACATCAACAGTCAAGAGGTGAGAGGACACTTGTGTGAGGCTATGGACCAATGATGTATATAAACCCTGGATTGCTGAAGCTATGTATTGGCCATTGAGAGGCTTTGAAGCCACCAGTCGGCCATATTGGCACTTCCCAGTAGGAGCAGTTCTCCATAGGAATGAATGGAATTCTGCAATATTTTAATTTACATTTTAGTCATTTAGCAGACACTCTTATCCAGAGTGACTTCCAGTAGTGAGTTTATACATTTTCATACTGGTGACTTACAGTGAGTTCATAAGTTTTCCTACTTTTTTCGTACTGGTTCCCCGTGGGAATCGAACCCACAACCCTGGCGTTGCAAGCGCCATGCTCTACCAACTGAGCCACACGGTTGGTAGAGCATGTTCCAAGGACATTATTTTCTTGTAGTGGGGACAGTAACATAAGTAATCAAAAATATACACTGCTCAAAAAAATAAAGGGAACACTTAAACAACACATCCTAGATCTGAAGCGACTTACAATTTTTTTTTTTTTGGGGGGGGGGGGGGGGGTAGAAGGATTACTTTATCCTATCCCAGGTATTCCTTAAAGAGGTGGGGTTTCAAATGTCTCCGGAAGGTGGTGAGTGACTCCGCTGTCCTGGCGTCGTGAGGGAGCTTGTTCCACCATTGGGGTGCCAGAGCAGCGAACAGTTTTGACTGGGCTGAGCGGGAACTATGCTTCCGCAGAGGAAGGGGAGCCAGCAGGCCAGAGGTGGATGAACGCAATGCCCTCGTTTGGGTGTAGGGACTGATCAGAGCCTGAAGGTACAGAGGTGCCGATCCCCTCACAGCTCCATAGGCAAGCACCATGGTCTTGTAACAGATGCAAGCTTCAACTGGAAGCCAGTGGAGTGTGCGGAGGAGCGGGGTGACGTGAGAGAACTTGGGAAGGTCGAACACCAGACGGGCTGCGGCATTCTGGATGAGTTGTAGGGGTTTAATGGCACAGGCAGGGAGCCCAGCCAACAGCGAGTTGCAGTAATCCAGACGGGAGATGACAAGTGCCTGGATTAGGACCTGTGCCGCTTCCTGTGTAAGGCAGGGTCGTACTCTCCGAATGTTGTAGAGCATGAACCTGCAGGATCGGGTCACCGCCTTGATGTTAGCGGAGAACGACAGGGTGTTGTCCAGGGTCACGCCAAGGCTCTTCGCACTCTGGGAGGAGGACACAACGGAGTTGTCAACCGTGATGGCGAGATCATGGAACGGGCAGTCCTTCCCCGGGAGGAAGAGCAGCTCCGTCTTGCCAAGGTTTAGCTTGAGGTGGTGATCCGTCATCCATACTGATATGTCTGCCAGACATGCAGAGATGCGATTCGCCACCTGGTTATCAGAAGGGGGAAAGGAGAAGATTAGTTGTGTATCGTCAGCGTAGCAATGATAGGAGAGGCCATGTGAGGATATGACAGAGCCAAGTGACATGGTGTATAGGGAGAATAGGAGAGGGCCTAGAACTGAGCCCTGGGGGACACCAGTGGTGAGAGCACGTGGTGCGGAGACAGCTTCTCGCCACGCCACTTGGTAGGAGCGACCGGTCAGGTAGGACGCAATCCAGGAGTGAGCCGCGCCGGAGATGCCCAGCTCGGAGAGGGTGGAGAGGAGGATCTGATGGTTCACATTATCAAAGGCAGCAGACAGGTCTAGAAGGACAAGAGCAGAGGAGAGAGAGTTAGCTTTAGCAGTGCGGAGAGCGTCCGTGACACAGAGAAGAGCAGTCTCAGTTGAATGACCAGTTGAATGAATGAAATAATCTTATTAAATACTTTTTTCTTTACATAATTACAAAAATTATCGATGGAAATCAAATTTATCAACCCATGGAGGTCTGGATTTGGAGTCACCCTCAAAATTAAAGTGGAAAACCACACTACAGGCTGATCCAACTTGTAATGTCCTTAAAACAAGTCAAAATGAGGCTCAGTAGTGTGTGTGGCCTCCACGTGCCTGTATGACCTCCCTACAACGCCTGGGCATGCTCCTGATGAGGTGGCGGATGGTCTCCTGAGGGATCTCCTCCCAGACCTGGACAAAAGCATCCGCCAACTCCTACACAGTCTGTGGTGCAACGTGGCGTTGGTGGATGGAGCGAGACATGATGTCCCAGATGTGCTCAATTGGATTCAGGTCTGGGGAACGGGCGGGCCAGTCCATAGCATCAATGCCTTCCTCTTGCAGGAACTACTGACACACTCTAGCATTGTCTTGCATTAGGAGGAACCCAGGGCCAACCACACCAGCATATGGTCTCACAAGGGGTCTGAGGATCTCATCTCTGTACCTAATGGCAGTCAGGCTACCTCTGGCGAGCACATGGAGGGCTGTGCGGCCCCCCAAAGAAATGCCACCCCACACCATGACTGACCCACCGCCAAACCGGTCATGCTGGAGGATGTTGCAGGCAGCAGAACGTTCTCCACGGCGTCTCCAGACTCTGTCACGTCTGTCACATGTGCTCAGTGTGAACCTGCTTTCATCTGTGAAGAGCACAGGGCGCCAGTGGCGAATTTGTCAATCTTGGTGTTCTCTGGCAAATGCCAAATATCCTGCACGGTGTTGGGCTGTAAGCACAACCCCCACCTGTGGACGACGGGCCCTCATACCACCCTCATGGAGTCTGTTTCTGACCGTTTGAGCAGACACATGCACATTTGTGGCCTGCTGGAGGTCATTTTGCAGGGCTCTGGCAGTGCTCCTCCTGCTCCTCCTTGCACAAAGGCGGAGGTAGCGGTCCTGCTGCTGGGTTGTTGCCCTCCTACGGCCTGCTCCACGTCTCCTGATGTACTGGCCTGTCTCCTGGTAGCGCCTCCATGCTCTGGACACTACGCTGACAGACACAGCAAACCTTCTTGCCACAGCTCGCATTGATGTGCCATCCTGGATGAGCTGCACTACCTGAGCCACTTGTGTGGGTTGTAGACTCCGTCTCATGTTACCCCTAGAGTGAAAGCACTGCCAGCATTCAAAAGTGACCAAAACATCAGCCAGGAAGCATAGGAACTGAGAAGTGGTCTGTGGTCACCACCTGCAGAACCACTTCTTTATTGGGGGTGTCTTGCTAATTGCCTATAATTTCCACCTGTTGTCTATTCCATTTGCACAACAGCATGTGACATTTATTGTCAATCAGTGTTGCGTCCTAAGTGGACAGTTTGATTTCACAGAAGTGTGATTGACTTGGAGTTACATTGTGTTGTTTAAGTGTTCCCTTTATTTTTTTGAGCAGTGTATATACTTTAAGGGAAAATTTGTATTTATACGTTAAGGAAAATAAATGTTTTAATGTTTAGCTCACATAATATAATGTAAAAGTATGCATTAAGGTGTCCGTAAAAGAATACATCTGGCAAAAACGAATGTAGACATTGATAAATGCATTTCTATAGCTTCCAAAATATGTTTTACAACGGTGGGGGAGTGCCAAGATGGAGGCAAGGTGGCTTCAACACAGCGCCCCCTATTAGTCATCTAATGTATATATCAATAATTGATATGGACCAGGGCCTAAAACTAACTTTTTTGTCTACCAGCCACTGTGGCAGGTAGATACAAATATCTACCAGCCACTCACATTTTTTACCAGCCAAATGTAATTACACCACAAAACAGATGAAAATGCTTAGTAATGTTTCTAAAACAAGATATGTAATACGAGAAAGGAGTAATGTGTTAAATTGCTCAAATTATAAAAAATAAGTGCAACATTTAAAGTGTTGGTCCCATGTTTCATGAGCTGAAATAATAGATCCCAGAAATGTTCCATATGCACAAAAAGCTTATTTCTCTCAATTTTTTTGCACACATTTGTTTACATCCCTGTTAGTGAGCATTTCTCCTTTGCCAAGATAATCCATCCACCTGACAGGTGTGGCATATCAAGAAGCTGATTAAACAGCATGATCATTACACAGGTGCACCTTGTGCTAGGGACGATAAAAGGCCACTCTAAAATGTAGATTAGATTAGGGCCTAATGAATTTACTTCAATTGACTGATTTCCTTCTATGAACTGTAACTCAGTAAAATCTTTGAAATTGTTGCATGTTGCATTTATATTTTTGTTCAGTATAATGTAATACTTTTAACCAAAATATCCACAGATGAGACAAAAATGTTCAGCTGCCCCTTTCAGGTTAGCATGGTAACGGGGCCACTCAGAGTCTTCCAATGTGCCTTGTGAGAATCACTAGCAGTGGAAGCAAACTAAAACAATGTAAATATCCAAGAAACACAAGGATAATGTCTCACTTTAGTAGTTAGACCAACTTTTATGCATGTGCGCATAGGGGTGGTGTGTATAGAATGAGTGATAGTTTGTGTGCGTTTGTGTGTGTTTTCTCATGGATCCATACCTGTGTAGTGAGTGATGGTGTGTGTGTGTGTGTGTGTGTGTGTGTGGGGGGGTGGGGGGGGGGGGGGGGGGTAAAGGTTACCCGTAATGTTGGACGCTGTTGTACCTCTAATATAATGGTACAACCAGAGCTGTAGAGTTGTCAGACTCAGTTAGGCACTAAAAGGTCAAAACGAATATATTATAGTGAGAGTTCAACCTGGAATGTGATATGAGTGTAAACCTTTATCAAGTAGGAATGTTAGAGGTGTGTCGGTCGGTGTTGGTGTGTGTGTGTGTCTGAGAGAGGTGGTCAGCTGTTATTGGCGCCAGGTCTGGTGGCTCTTGGCCGGTGTCAGCATGCATAAACATGCTTCAATTCGGCTGGCAGCTAGCCGAAGTCGGCTATGCGAACCGAACGAATGTGCTCGCATACTCCCTTAAAATACCTTCCCTTGAAAAACGAGAAAAAAACGGGAATAGTACTGTTTGTCCGTTTTGAGACACCGTAGCCAATACACTTCCTCAAAATAGTCCGAATTTATGTAAGATAACTCAATAAATCTGTCGTTCATTTTTACGTTTTTTGGCGAGGAGATCTTAGTCGCGCAATTTTACATCTAACTAAGATGTTTGGTACAGTATTTCTCAATAAAGAAAACGAGTCGTCTCTCGTTTAACGACAACTAAGACTTTACTGAAGAATCCCTACTGTTGACCAATCACCGACGAAGGGGCGTAGACTTCGGCTCCGAATTTCGGTTTGCCTCAAGAAAAAATGTCGTGTGCCCGAACAGACGACAAAACCCTAACCTAAATCCAAAACTAACAAAAACGACACAAAATGTCGTCATAATATATGCACGAACTCTTCCGAAATGTTTAGGCTGGGAAGCATGCGGACGCCTATTTCTTTATGCATCACCAGATATTAAACAAAACGGCAGAAATACTTCAAAAACAGCTACTGCAGCATTTATTTCGCTATGAATCACTACTCGCACATTTGCCCATACTTGACTTTTGACCATTTTTATGAAATGCTTGCACTGCAGAGCCTCGAGTGTGACCACCCGCCAACGTGGCTGGTGAATTGACGCTTCGCTAAGCCCCGCCCCCCTTGGAGAGGAAGGTCTTATGTCAGTATATAGACAATACATTTTATTTACATTTCAGTCATTTAGCAGACGCTCTTATCCAGAGCGACTTACAGTTAGTGAATACATTTTTTTTTTTATACTGGCCCCCCGTGGGAATCGAACCCACAACCCTGGCGTTGCAAACGCCATGCTCTATCAACTGAGCTACATCCCTGCCGGCCATTCCCTCCCCTACCCTGGACGACGCTGGGCCAATTGTGTGATGCAGTGCCTTAGACCACTGCGCCACTCAGGAGACTGAGAATCTTTGAATTTATTCAGTCAGCCCAAAAACATGAACGAAAACGTAATTTCTACCGCGATAATATATTTTAGTGGCATGTGGGAATAATATTTTTTTTAAACTATAACGATATTGTACATTTATAAAATCTCTTAAGACAACAGAAATAGATAGAAACAATGTTCCATTAATCCTTAGTTTGGGGGTTATAATAATTTACATTTACATTTACATCATTTAGCAGACGCTTTTATCCATAAGGTTAGACAATAATTCTCATTAAAGCATCAGCCATAATTGTTTGAAAATTACAGGGTATATTATATGAATTGAAATATCCACCTGTATCTGACTTCCATTTGGATTGGATTATAACAGTACATAGCCATTAAGGCCAGATTTTTCTCCAAGATGTTCAAAAGTTCATAGATGACCAGCAGGGTCAAATAATAATCACAGTGGTTGTAGAGGTTGCAACAGGTCAGTACATTAGGAGTAAATGTCACTTGGCTTTTCATAGCCGGGCATTTAGAGGTTGAAGTAGCAGGTGTGGTAGAAAGAGAGAGTTGAAAACAGCAGGTCTGGGACAAGGTAGCACGTCCGGTGAACAGGTCAGGGTTCCATAGCCGCAGGCAGAAGAGTTGAAACTGGAGCAGCAGCACGACCAGCTGGACTGGGGACAGCCAGGAGTCATCAGGCCTGGTAGTCCTGAGGCATGGTCCTAGGGCTCAGGTCCTCCGGGATGGGAGGGAGAGAGAGAGAGAGAGAGAATTAGAGGGTGCATACTTAAATTCACACAGGACACTGGATAAGACAGGAGAAGAACACCAGAAATAACAGACTGACCCTAGCCCCCCGACACATAGACTATTGCAGCATAGATACTGGAGGCTGAGAAAAGGGGGGTCGGGAGACACTGTGGCCCCGTCCGACGATACCCCTGGACAGGGCCAACCAGGCAGGATATAACCCCACCCACTTTGCCAAAGCACAGCCCCCACACCACCAGAGGGATATCAACAGACTACCAACCTACTTCCCTGAGAAAAGGCTGAGTATAGCCCACGAAGATCTCCTCCTCGAGCCCGAGGGGGGGACAAACCGGACAGGAAGATCACGTCAGTGACTCAACCCACTCAAGTGACACACCCCTCCTAGGGACGTCATGGAAAGCACCAGTAAGCCAGTGATTCAGACCCCATAATAGGGTCAGAGGCAGAGAATCCCAATGGAGATACAGGAACCGGCCAGGCAGAGACAGCAAGGGTGGTTCGTCGCTCCAGTGCCTTTCCTTTCACCTTCACACCCCTGGGCCAGACTACACTCAATCATAGGACCTACTGAAGAGATGCGTCTTCAGTAAAGACTTAAAGGTCGAGACCGAGTGTGCGTCTCTCACATGGATAGGCAAACCATTCCAAAAAAATTGAGCTCTATAGGAGAAAGCCCTGCCTCCATCTGTTTGCTTAGGAATTCTAGGGACAATAAGGAGGCCTGCGTCTTGTGACCTTGTAGGTATGTACGGCAGGACCAAATTGGAGAGATAGGTAGGAGCAAGCCCATGCAATGCTTTGTAGGTTAGCAGTAAAACTTTGAAATCACCCCTAGCCTTAACAGGAAGCCAGTGTAGAGAGGCTAGCACTGGAGTAATATGATCACATTTTTTGGTTCTAGTCAAGATTCTAGCAGCCATGTTTAGCACTAACTGAAGTTTATTTAGTGCTTTATCCGGGTAGCCAGAGAGAAGAGCATCGCAGTTGTCTCATCTAGAAGTGACAAAAGCATGGGTTATCTTTTCTGCATCATTTTTGGACATAAGGTTTCTGATTTTTGCAATGTTACGAAGATGGAAAAAAGCTGTCCTTGAAATATTCTTGATATGTTTGTCAAAAGCGAGATCAGGGTCCAGAGTAGCGCCGAGGTCCTTCACAGTTTTTTTTTGACGATTGTACAACCATCAAGATTAATTGTCAGATCCAACAGAATATCTCTTTGTTTCTTGGGACCTAGAACTAGCATCTCTGTTTTGTCCGAGTTTAAAAGTAAAACATTTGCCGCCATCCACTTCCTTATGTCTGAAACACAGGCTTCCAAGGTAGGACATTTTGGTGTTTCAGAATGACATCACCAAGAGGTAAAATATATAGTGAAAACAATAGTGGTCCTAAAACAGAACCTTGAGGAACACCGAAACTTACAAATGATTTGTCAGAGGACAAACCATCCACAGAGATGAACTGATATCTTTCCGACAGATAAGATCTAAACCAGGCAAGAACTTGTTCATGTAGACCAATTAAGGTTTCCAATCTCTCCAAAAGAATGTGGTGATCGATGGTGTCAAAAGCAGCACTAAGGTCTAGGAGCACTAGGACAAATGCAGAACCTGTCTTCAGGAAGGCAGTGAGTTGCTGCACAACAGCTGTTTCTATGTTTGAGAGGAATGGGAGATTCGATATAGGCCGATAGTGTTTTACATTTTCTGGGTCAAGGTTTGGCTTTTTCAAGAGATGCTTTATTACTGCCACTTTTAGTGAGTTTGGTACACATCTAGTGGATAGGGAGCCATTTATTATGTTCAACATAGGAGGGCCAAGCACAGGAAATAGCTCTTTCAGTAGTTTAGTTGGAATAGGGTCCAGTATGCAGCTTGAAGGTTTAGAGGCCATGATTATTTTCATGAATAGAGGAGTCCGTAATTTGCTTTCTAATGATCATGATCTTTTCGTCTAAGAAGTTCACGAATTCATCACTGCTGAAGAGAAAGGCATCCTCTCTTGGGGAATGCTGCTTGTTAGTTAGCTTTGCGACAGTATCAAAGCTAACTGTGAACACATACTATTCACAGAGCCAGGTTACAGTGTGTGTGTCATTACCTGTATGTTGAGCTGTAGGTTACATATGGTGTGTTATTACCTGTAGGTAGGCCTAGAACTGTCCCACTGGGTACACACTGGTTGAATCAACATTTTTTCAAATCAAATGAAATTGTATTTGTCACATGCGCCGAATACAACAGGTGTAGACCTTACCATGAAATGCTTACTTACGGGCCTTTAACCAACAATGCACAGTTTTTAAATAGTACGTATGAAAAATGTGCTAAATAAACTAAAGGAAAAATACTAACACAATAGTAACACAATAAAATAACAATAATGAGGTTATATACCAGTACCGAGACAATGTGCAGGGGTACGGGTTAGTTGAGGTAATTGAGATAATATGAACATGTAGGAAGGGGTAAAGTGACTATGCATAGATAATAAACAGAGAGCAGCAGCAGAGTATGTGAAGAGTGTGAAGGAATGTGAATGTACTGTATGTGTGTGTGTGTGTGTGTGTGTGTGTGTGTGTGTGTGTGTGTGTGTGTGGCGTCAATATGCATGTGTGTGCGTGTTTTGTGTGTGTGTCCGTGTGTGTGTTGTGTGTGTGTCTGTGTGTGTGTGTGTGTGTTGGAGTGTCAGTGTAGTATGTGTGAGTGTGTGGTTAGAGTCCAGTGAGTGTACATCGAGCCTGTGCAAGAAAAATAAAATAATCTGGGTAGCCATTTGATTAATTGTTCAGTAGTCTTATGGCTTGGGGGTAGAAGCTGTTAAGGAGCCTTTTGGTCCCAGACTTGTCGCTCTGGTACCGCTTGCCGTGCGGTAGCAGAGAGAACAAACAGTCTATGACATGGGTGGCTGGAGTCTTTGACAATTTTTAGGGCCTTCTTCTGACACCGCCTGGTATAGAGGTCCTGGATGGCAGTAAGCTCGGCCCCAGTGATGTACTGGGCCGTACGCACTGCCCTCTGTAGCGCCTTGCGATCAGATGCCGAGCTGTTGCCATACCAAGCCGTAATGCAACCAGTTAGGATGCTCTTGATGGTGCAGCTGTAGAACTTTTTGAGGATCTGAGGTCCCATGCCAAATCTTTTCAGCCTCCTGAGGGGGATTAGGCATTGTCGTGCCCTCTTCACGACTGTGTTTCAACCATGATAGGTCCTCTGTTTATTATCTATGCATAGTCACTTTACCTCTACTACATGTACATATTACCTCAATTACCTCGACTAACCTGTGCCCACGCACATTGACTCTGTACCGGTACCCCCTGTATATAGCTTCGTTACTGTTATTTCATTGTTGCTCTTTAATAAAATAAAAAATATATATATTCATTTATTTTTTACTTCGGTTTATTTAGTAAATACTTTCTTAACACTTATTTTTCTTAAAACTGCAATGTTGGTTAAGAGCTTGTAAGTAAGCATGTTGTATTAGCCGCATGTGACAAATACAATTTGATTTTATTAGATTTTTGAAAGGTGTGAGAGTTTCATAGCATGGTTGCTGCGGAAAAAGGAGGAGGTCAAAGGGGGGTGAGTGTAACCGGTGTGAAATGGCTAGCTAGTTAGCGGTGCGCGTTAGTAGCGTTTCAATCGGTGATGTCACTCGCTCTGAGACCTTGAAGTAGTTGTTTTTGCTCTGCAAGGGCCGCGGCTTTTGTGGAGCGACGGGTGCTTCGAGGGTGACTGTTGTCGATGTGTGCAGAGGGTCCCTGGTTCAAGCCCAGGTAGGGGCGAGGAGAGGGATGGAAGCAACACTGTTACATGGGCATAATGAGTGGCGCAGTGGTCTAAGGCACTGCATCGCAGTTCTAACTGTGCCACTAGAGATCCTGGTTCGAATCCAGGCTCTGTCGCAGCCGGCCGCGACCGGGAGACTCATGGGCGGCGCACAATTGGCCAGGGTAGGGGAGGGAATGGCCGGCAGGGATGTAGCTCAGTTGATAGAGCATGGCGTTTGCAACGCCAGGGTTGTGGGTTCGATTCCCACGGGGGGCCAGTATAAAAAAATATGTATTCACTAACTGTAAGTCGCTCTGGATAAGAGCGTCTGCTAAATGACGTAAATGTAAAAATGTAAATGTATAATGTATGTGTGATTATATTCCCATTTCCCACATCCCTGGGTGTGTATGATCACACCTTTCCTCCAGGGCAGAGAGAGAAAGCGGGGGAGTGAGGGTAGAGGGGGAGGGGAAGGTAAAGGAGAGAGAGTGAAGAGTGAGAGAGACTGAAGAGAGCAAGATTGTGCAGACACACCCATTTTCAACACCTAGGTGAGGCACAGCAGCTTTGAGGGAGAAACAGAGAGAGTTAGAGAAATTGAAATGAAAGGGGGAAGGGCAGAGTTGTGCAACATTGGGTGTGGCTATCTTCCAGAGGGGAAACGATAAGCAGAGCTAGCTTGGTGGAACTCACTACACTCTTTCCCTTGCTCACACACTCTGCATATACAAACACACACAAACTCCTGAACCCAATCAGTCTCACTCTGACTGGACGAAGAGAAGGGAGTGGGAACAGCAAGTCTGAGAGAGCAACCGCGTGCCAGCACAGAGAAACAAGAGAGTGAGGGAACAACCAAAAAAGAAATTAGACATGAAGGACAAAGTGAAGAGAGGAGGAGGAGATCAGGGAACGTCAGGTGAGAAAGAACGACCTTGCTCTGGTGTCTGTTTCACAACACTCTTCTCTCTTTCACTTTCTCCCACTTCCTTGTTTTTCCATACGGTCTCTCTCTTTTTCTCTGCTGTTCCAGACTGCCCTACAGAGGGCTGTTGTAGCACTGCTGGTCTGCTGTAGCCTGGTTCCAATTCAGTCAAACTGTTGTTTTCTTGCCAAATGTGCTGGTCTGCCAAAGCAACAGTAACAGTGTGGTATTGTTGAAGGCAGGTAGAGAATAATGACCGGAGTCCTGGTTGTATAGTTTTCAACATTTAAGCCATTTAGCAGACGCTCTTATCCAGAGCGACTTACAGGAGCAATTAGGGTTAAGTGCCTTGCTCAAGGGCACATCGGCAGATTCTTCACCTAGTTGGCTCGGGGATTAGAACCAGAGACCTTTCGGTTACTGGCACAACGCTCTTAACCACTAAGCTACCTGCCGCCCCGACACTACCAATTGCTAAGCCATGTTGATGAAGGAAACAATGAAGGAAATGTTCACCTGTCTGATTTTTGAAGTCATCATCATGACATTCCTAGGAGATGCAGGAATGTACATAATACATCATCTCTGCTCTGTGTCATTCCTCTTCATCACACCACATGTCTCTCTGCATGCTACAGTTTATTGTGCCCTTAGTCCAAGGGGGGCTTTTCTCCCTCTTCCTTGCTTGCACACACACACACACATACACACACACACACACACACACCTCTTTCCATACTTGTGTAGCATATTTCTCATGGCAATGACCCAAGTAACTAAATACGCACACATCTGCCTCTGTGTTACCCTCACCCAATACAGGGGTGGTGTGTATAGAATGAGGGCATTTGTGTGTTTTCTCATGGATCCATACCTGTGTAGTGAGTGATGGTTTGTGTGTATGTGTGTGTGTGGGGGGGGGGGGGGGTGTATCTCCCCTGTGAGTATGCATATCACCAACCTCTAATATAATGGTACAACCAGAGCTGTAGAGTTGTCAGACTTGGTTAGGCAGTAAAAGGTCAAAACTAATTAATTATAGTAAGAGTTCAACCTGGAATGTGTTGGGAGTGTAAACCTTCATCAAGTAGGAATGTTAGTGGTATGTGTGTGTGTGTGCGTGCGTGCGTGTGTTGGTGTGTGTGTGTATGAGAGAGAGAGAGGAGGGCAGATGTTATTGGCTACAGGTCTGGTGGCTCTTGGCCGGTGGAGTCGAGGGGAGTAAAAAAACAAGAAAAAAAGCGGCAAAGGTACTGTTTGTCCATTTAGAGACGCCGTAGCCAAAATAGTCAGAATTAATCTAAGATAACCTAACTGTTTTGCGGCTGGGAAGCATTATGGCGTCTGCATGCTTCCCAGCCGAAACAGTTCGTAAGAGTTTTGTGACGTTTTCTGTTCGTTTTGGACTTCAGTAAGGGTTTTTTCGGCTGTTCGGGCACACAAGATTTGTTCTCGAGGCAAGCCGAAGTCGGTAGCCGAAGTCTACGCCCCTTCGTAGGTGATTGGTCAACAGGAAGGATTCTTCAATAAAGTCTTTGTTGTAATTCAACAAGAGACGACTCGTTTTCATTAGTTAGATGTAGAATTGCGCGACTAATATCTCCTCAGCAAAAACATCAAAATGAATGATAGATTTCTTGAGTTATATTGAGTTGTTTATTTGTCTGAGAAAAAAACACTTTTCAACCTATATGATCTAGTACACAATAAAAGTATAATAAAACATATACAAATATGATGATGTGACAAATAATAAGAATGAATAAGCCTTTTCATACTTTATAATATGTCCATAAATAGTTATAATCTGTTTTAGGAACATCTACCCAAAATATTTCACATTCTTTATTACTTTACCAAACATATCATGACATTAGCAGTCAAAATCTGTAAAATTTGTGAACGTCTAAATCAACATTTGGGCCATTAAACAGCGTGCATCCCTCCTATAGACAAGGGGAGAAGGGCTATGTAAACGGCTCGATTTTGTCGTTCTGAGCCTATGCAATGTGTCTGCCTCCGACACATTATTTTTTGAATTCCATACAAAATTACTTCTTAACTTATTTTAGGTTTAAGAAAGTGTGTAGGTCGCATTCTTTACAGTAGCACTATTCAAGTTATGTATTTAGATCCGCCTGCTCGAGACAAATTCAGCGATTGCTTTGCCATGTCTGCTCCGTGAAGCAGTCGAGTTGGATAAATGTTTTTCTAAGGACCGCCCCTTTGACATGACTTCGCAGTGAAATGATATAAATTGATGTAATGATGCAGCTGACCACCAGAGGGAGGCAAATACACGTTTATTTGACAGAGGTCCTTTACATGGTCCTAGGATGTCTGGATTTGTGTCTTCTGACCTATAAAATGGTGGAAAACCAATCCAATAAGTCATGTAAACATATACATATAATTCTAGTGCCCAATTTTGGGGACTGTCAGTTTAAGAGGTTTTGTGTAAGTGCACTGTCCATGCTGTAGTACTTGAACAGGTCTGTGTGTGCCATAGACTATATGGTGTGAGAGTGTGTGTCGGTGTGTGTGCGTGTGTGTCTGTGTGTCTATGTGTTGGTGAGTGTGTGTAGGCATTCACATGCCAGTGTTGGGTGTGGCAGTCCCTTACCCCTGAAGTGACATCACTGCTTCAAGGCAAATACTGCCAGCTCAGACACAGACCCACCCCTCACACATGCTGGGTCCTGCTCTTGTCTGTGTGTACAGTGGGGGAAAAAAGTATTTAGTCAGCCACCAATTGTGCAAGTTCTCCCACTTAAAAAGATGAGAGAGGCCTGTAATTTTCATCATAGGTACACGTCAACTATGACAGACAAAATGAAAAAAAAAAATCCAGAAAATCACATTGTAGGATTTTTAATGAATTTATTTGCAAATTATGGTGGAAAATAAGTATTTGGTCAATGACAAAAGTTTTCTCAATACTTTGTTATACACCCTTTGTTGGCAATGACACAGGTCAAACGTTTTCTGTAAGTCTTCACACACTGTTGCTGGTATTTTGGCCCATTCCTCCATGCAGATCTCCTCTAGAGCAGTGATGTTTTGGGGCTGTCGCTGGGCAACATGGACTTTCAACTCCCTCCAAAGATTTTCTATGGGGTTGAGATCTGGAGACTGGCTAGGCCACTCCAGGACCTTGAAATGCTTCTTACGAAGCCACTCCTTCGTTGCCCGGGCGGTGTGTTTGGGATCGTTGTCATGCTGAAAGACCCAGTCACGTTTCATCTTCAATGCCCTTGCTGATGGAAGGAGGTTTTCACTAAAAATCTCACGATACATGGCCCCATTCATTCTTTCCTTTACACGGATCAGTCGTCCTGGTCCCTTTGCAGAAAAACAGCCCCAAAGCATGATGTTTCCACCCCCATGCTTTACAGTAGGTATGGTGTTCTTTGGATGCAACTCAGCATTCTTTGTCCTCCAAACACGACGAGTTGAGTTTTTACCAAAAAGTTATATTTTGGTTTCATCTGACATTCTCCCAATCCTCTTCTGGATCATCCAAATGCACTCTAGCAAACTTCAGACGGGCCTGGACATGTACTGGCTTAAGCAGGGGGACACTTCTGGCACTGCAGGATCTGAGTCCCTGGCGGCGTAGTGTGTTACTGATGGTAGGCTTTGTTACTTTGGTCCCAGCTCTCTGCAGGTCATTCACTAGGTCCCCCCGTGTGGTTCTGGGATTTTTGCTCACTGTTCTTGTGATCATTTTGACCCCACGGGGTGAGATCTTGCGTGGAGCCCCAGATCGAGGGAGATTATCAGTGGTCTTGTATGTCTTCCATTTCCTAATAATTGCTCCCACTGTTGATTTCTTCATACCAAGCTGCTTACCTATTGCAGATTCAGTCTTCCCAGCCTGGTGCAGGTCTACAATTTTGTTTCTGGTGTCCTTTGACAGCTCTTTGGTCTTGGCCATAGTGGAGTTTGGAGTGTGACTGTTTGAGGTTGTGGACAGGTGTCTTTTATACTGATAACAAGTTCAAACAGGTGCCATTAATACAGGAAACGAGTGGAGGACAGAGGAGCATCTTAAAGAAGAAGTTACAGGTCTGTGAGAGCCAGAAATCTTGCTTGTTTGTAGGTGACCAAATACTTATTTTCCACCATAATTTCCAAATAAATTCATTAAAAATCCTACAATGTGATTTTCTGGATTTTTTTTCTCATTTTGTCTGTCATAGTTGACGTGTACCTATGATGAAAATTACAGGCCTCTCTCATCTTTTTAAGTGGGAGAACTTGCAGAATTGGTGGCTGACTAAATACTTTTTTTCCCCACTGTATGTGTCGGGGAACCTCTAACTTTCCTCCTCCTCTCTCTCTCTCTGGCACACTACACACTCACACACACTCTCTCTCACAGCGACATTATGGCTAGCTACTGTGTCATCTTGAATAAAAAACACATCCCACTGTAACGCAACCGTCTGATATATAATGTTTCTGCGACCATAATTCACC
Organism: Coregonus lavaretus; assembly: GCF_964263955.1. Lineage (NCBI taxonomy): Eukaryota > Metazoa > Chordata > Actinopteri > Salmoniformes > Salmonidae > Coregonus > Coregonus lavaretus. The sequence continues at coordinate 29,941,152 of NC_140001.1, forward strand.
TGAACATGTCCAGGGGTTAGGGTTTGTTCTAAATAATCTGATTGGCATGTTAATTCCCTCCTTTAATCAGATGCACTCACACTGACCATTGGGAAAACAGCTGCGGGTATGAAGCAGGAAGACAACCCATCATTCCTTGTGAAGATCCAGGGGGCAGGAGTAGAACCATTTGAGCTGCAGGTAAAACAAAGAGAGACACTAACACATGGTAACCAATAATGTATATAAACCCTGGATTGCTGATGCTATGTATTGACCATTGAGGGGCTTTGAAGCCACCTGTCAGCTGTATTGGCACTCCCCAGTAGGAGCAGTCCTCCATAGGAATGAATGGAATTCTACAGTATTAAATGTATTTAAGTATTTTTTTGTTGTAGTGAGGACAGTAACATTAGTAAAATAAATAAATGTTTAGCTCACATAATACAATTTAAAAGTATGCATTAAGGTGTCTGTAATAGAATAAATGTGGCAAAAAGAATATAGACATTAATACATTAATTTTTATAGCATACAAAATATTTTTTACAATGGTGGGGGAGTGCTAAAATGGAGGCATGGTGGCTTCAACACAGCGCCCCCTATCAATCATATAGTGTATATATAAATAAATGATTGATAGTCACACACGCTACACATTCTCACACATTGGGCCTGGACCGAAAACAACCCAGAGCCCCCTGTCCTCTAGGTTATGCACATCTGACGGAACTGGATACAGTAGGTGCAGTGTTTCTTCTTGTTTCTACCGATATCCAATAGGAGTGTAGGGTGGGACATTGAATAGTACCACAACGGGTACAGACCTGCAGTGAGGGTGGAACAGGAGGTGAAAGGGACCAAAATTATCACACCATTCATTCATATCACACCAGTGAATACATACCATTAGGCCACAGCCAATCTAAATGTGCATCAAATCAAATTTTATTGGTCACATACACATATTTAGCAGATGTTTTGCGGGTGTAGTGAAATGCAAACTTGTTAAGTATAATAATGCCAAGCAAAGTTCACCCACTAACTATTCTAAAGGACCACTATATCTTGTGTAATAAACAGTCAAGTGCATGTATGTGCATGTATGGCCAAGCCTGTAAAAGTGTTTATTAATTTGAGTTTATTGACGCACCCGTGTGTCAATCTAAGTAACATAATAAAAAAATCCCCATAAAAATCCCTCAATTTAAGCTAGAGATATATGGATAATCGATCGAATCCACCTATGTTGGCCTTCCGCATCTGCTGTGGAAGGTGGCCGAGCTACTAACCTTGTCTCAGAGCATTTCGTATTATCTGCTGTGGAAGGTGGCCGAGCTACTAACCTTGTCTCAGAGCATTTCGTATTATTCTGTATGTAAATCCGAATAATTAATTAAATTAATATATCATTTAGCAGACGCTTTTATCCAAAGCGACTTACAGTCATGTGCGCATACATTTTTACGTATGGGTGGTCCCGGTGATCGAACCCACTACCCTGGCGTTACAAGCGCCATGCTCTACCAATTGAGCTACAGAGGACCTGAATCACTTTATTTAGTATGATATGTTATGTTTCGTATGGTATGTATTAATTTGTGAATGTCCATCACTGATTTCATATGATATATTACGAATTACAATTCGGATTATATGTTAAGAATTTGCAAAATGTACAATATGTTTATGAATTTGCAAAATGTACAATATGTTATGAATTTGCAAAACGTATGGTATGTTACGAATTTGAAAAACGTATATGTTATAAATTCTAGTGTTGTGTTGAGAAAACGTTGCTAATTATGCTGTGAGACCAAGGAGAACCGCTGACGCTGTATTTTGATCATAAAGGTTTATTCATATCAAAGGGTTACAGCGTCGATTTACAGATACCTGCAGATATCTGGAGAATAATCGCCCCATTTCAAATATGATTATTCTGTCTTCCTTTGTCTTAACTGTGGTATATATCCTATGTAATCTGATATGGGTGGTTCTTCCTACCAACCAATCCCCTGTCTCCACACAACAGACTTCCTCTGTTCTATGAGGTGTCCCCCTAAAACTACTCCCCAGATGCTCCCTCTAAGCTGAATAAACCTCCTCTCAGGTTCCATTTGAAAACGTTAGCAAAGTCATAATTCCTCAGATACTACACTAGCTAGGTGGCTAACGTTAGCTAGCTCGCTAACGTTAGCTAGGCTAGGGGTTGGGGTTAGGGGACGGGTTATCGAACATGCTAAGTAGTTGCAAAGTAGCTAAAAAGTAGTAAGTAGTTGAAAAGTTGCTAATGAGCTAAAATGCTAAAGTTGTCATTGATGAGATTCGAACTCGCAACCTTTGGGTCTTATGTAACCATACCAAATGTAACATTTCAAACTAAATGGAATGGCTCAGATTCACGTACAGAATACACTGCAGCTACAGCAGTGTTTGTCTGGCAATGTTTTCTAACCGTTTAGGCTACAAACTAATATAACTCCACTGTGGAAAGGGGAGACTCTCATGAACACGATGGTGTTCTCCGTTTTGCTCTACGACCCCCCACAAGTGTCACAGGACTCATCTGAATGTAACCCATACAAATGAATGGAAGTATGGAGGTAGTTTTGTGCCAACAAAAATAAAATGTTCAATATGTGTCCAAAAAACTAAAATATTTCCTGAGCTTATTCCTTATGATAAAAAAATACATTCATTGTGTGTATCTCCATAGGTCCATGGTTTCTGGCTGGTTCAGGAGGCTGTGATGGCAGTGTTGGGGAGAGAGGAGGTGTTTCCTCGCTCCAGCCTCTCATTGGCCCTCTCTGGGATGACCCTTGACCCCCTGACGGAGCTGCAGGGCCTGAAGAACCTCAGACCAGGAGCCACGCTCCGCCTGGTGGAGGGTAGGAGAATAACTACATTACACACAATACTTTCTCTCTCTACCACTGCTGACTCAGTTGACATCAGAGTCTTGGATAGGTTGAGAACATCAAAGTAGCAGGCTTGACACAGGGATAACCTTTCTGCCAACCAGACTGCTTTTCTGTCTGAATACGAAACAGCCAGGGTAAAACCCAGCAGCATGGCAGGTCTATGCCTGTGTGTGTATGTGAGGTAGAGAGGAGAGAGAGAGAGAGAGAGAGAGAGAGAGAGAGAGAGAGGGGTATGTGTGTGTATGTGCGTTAGTTCGTGCATCCATGCGTTCATGCGTTTGTGAGTTCATATGTTCATGTATGTGTGTGTGTGCGTGCATGTGAAAGCGGGACAGGTCAGTGCCTGTAGAACTATAACAATTAACCATCGTGCCCATTGGAATATGTCTTGTATTCTGTCCTCTGTTCTCCAGAGCCGTACTCCCCCAGGTCTGCAAAGGTTCATCTGGCTCGTGTGCTGGAGCTGTTGAGAGCTGTTGGGCCAAACAACGCTCTGATAGAGGGACGATCACCTAGCCTCCTGGACACACTGACACACAAACACTCTAAAGGTACACACATGCGCGCACGACATGCAGACAAACATGTTAACACGTACAAACACACACACTCGTCATATCTTCTGGGTAACTGTAAGTCGCTCTGGATAAGAGCGTCTGCTAAATGACAAAAAAAAAAGAAAAAAAAAAAAAAAAAAAAAGTAACTGTTCCTATCCAGCTCGAAGGACCATGAAAAAGAGCCCCTCCATTCATGCAGCTTAGAACCCTAACAAACATATGGCCCATTCTCCTCTCTTTCTGCATGTTTTGTAGACTCTGCTGTCCCAGCCAATGGGAAAGGCCTGAAATGCTCGTCCAGCAACACAAAGACTGACCCGGCCAATCAGGATGGAGCTCCTCCTGAGTACCTCCTCCCTGGAGCCGCTGAGAGACCACTACTGGCCATGCTGCCTCACAACACTCAGCCAGAGGTACACACACACAAACACACACATGCATGCACACGCACGCACACAAACACACACACACACACACACATACACACACACACACACACACACACACACTCTTCTCGCTCTGACTCTGTGCCTCTCTCCTAAGGTTCCCAGTTTTCTGCAGGACCTGTCACTCAGCTGTTGGAACCCGCCCCCTGGGCACAGAAAGCTGCAAGGGGACTTCCTGTACATCACTGTGGTGACCCTGGAGAGTCGCAAGTGTGACATCACATCCTGTCCAAGAGGATTCTTCCTGAATAGGTGAGGTTCTCAGAAGTAACAGGCATATACAGTCGTGGTCAAAAGTTTTGAGAATGACACAAGTATTGGTCTTCACAAAGTTTGCTGCTTCAGTGTTTTTAGATATTTTTGTCAGATGTTACTATGGTATACTGATTACAAGCATTCCATAAGTGTCAAAGGCTTTTATTGACAATTACATAAAGTTTATGCAAAGAGTCAATATTTGCAGTGTTGACCCTTCTTTTTCAAGACCTCTGCAATCCGCCCTGGCATGCTGTCAATTAACTTCTGGGCCACATCCTGACTGATGGCAGCCCATTCTTGCATAATCAATGCTCGGAGTTTGTCAGAATTTGTGGGTTTTTGTTTGTCCACCCGCCTCTTAAGGATTGACCACAAGTTCTCAATGGGATTAAGGTCTGGGGAGTTTCCTGGCCATGGATCCAACATTTCAATGTTTTGTTCCCTGAGCCACTTAGTTATCACTTTTGCCTTATGGCAAGGTGCTCCATCATGCTGGAAAAGGCATTGTTCGTCACCAAACAGTTCTTGGATGGTTGGGAGAAGTTGCTCTCGGAGGATGTGTTGGTACCATTCTTTATTCATGACTGTGTTCTTAGGCAAAATTGTGAGTGAGCCCACTCCCTTGGCTGAGAAGCAACCCCACACATGAATGGTCTCAGGATGTTTTACTGTTGGCATGACACAGGACTGATGGTAGCGCTCACTTTGTCTTCTCCGGACAAGCTTTTTTCAGGATGCCCCAAACAATCGGAAAGGGGATTTATCAGAGAAAATGACTTTACCCCAGTCCTCAGCAGTCCAATCCCTGTACCTTTTGCAGAATATCAGTCTGTCTCTGATGTTTTTCCTGGAGAGTAGTGGCTTCCTCACTGCCCTTCTTGACACCAGGCCATCCTCCAAAAGTCTTTGCCTCACTGTGCGTGCAGATGCACTCACACCTGCCTACTGCCATTCCTGAGCAAGCTCTGCACTGATGGTGCCCCGATCCCGCAGCTGAATCAACTTTAGGAGACGGTCCTGGCGCTTGCTGGACTTTCTTGGGTGCCCTGAAGCCTTCTTCACAACTATTGAACCTCTCTCCTTGAAGTTCTTGATGATCCAATAAATGGTTGATTTAGGTGCAATCTTACTAGCAGCAATATCCTTGCCTGTGAAGCCCTTTTTGTGCAAAGCAATGATGACGGCACGTGTTTCCTTGCAGGTAACCATTGATAACAGAGGAAGAACAATGATTTCAAGCACCACCCTCCTTTTAAAGCTTCCAGTCTGTTATTCTAACTCAATCAGCATGACAGAGTGATCTCCAGCCTTGTCCTCGTCAACACTCTCACCTGTGTTAACGAGAGAATCACTGACATTGTCAAAAGAACCGATGTGGATGTGGTGGAGGAGTCAGGCGCAGGACACAGAGGATTCGTCCAAAAAGACTTTACTAGTCCAAAGTGCAACAAAACAATACACGACCTCGAAAACAAACGGAGGCGAGGGAATTACGCAACATGCGTAAAACAATAAACAAAACTAACAGAGCGCAAACTCGCAGCTCCGCACGACAGGCAAACAACAACACACAATCTAACTAATACAAAACAGGGAACTTATAGGACACGTAATCAGAACACAAACAGACACAGGTGTACAAGACAGACTAAAGCAATCACACCACGAAACATACAATGGTGGCAGCTAGTACTCCGGGGACGGCGAACGCCAAAGCCTGCCCGAACCAGGAGGAGGAGCAGTCTCGGCCGAAACCGTGACAGACATGATGTCAGCTGGTCCTTTTGTGGCAGGGCTGAAATGCAGTGGAAAAGTTTTTTGGGGATTAAGTTCATTTTCATGGCAAAGAGGGACTTTGCAATTAATTGCAATTCATCTGATCACTCTTCATAACATTCTGGAGTATGTGCAAATTGCCATCATAAAAACTGAGGCAGCAGACTTTGTGAAAATTAGTATTTGTGTCATTCTCAAAACCTTTGACCACGACTGTATAGTGGGGTCCGAAATTATTGACACCCTTGATAAAGATGAGCTATAATGACTGTATAAAATAAATTATTCAAATATTGATCTATATTTTATGCACAAAAAAAAGTAAACAATTATTACTTGTTAAACAAAATCTCTTTCTCTGAGCAATTGTATAAGTATAAAATAATATCATTTCCCAATTTTTTGAACATACAATCTAGCTCAGTATGTGAATTATTTATTTTATACTGTCATTATTGCTCATCTTTATCAAGGATGTCAATAATTTCGGACCCCAATGTACATGTTATCCATACAAGATTACTTCAGTCAATATATCTCAGCTGGATATTGTTATTATCACATCAATGACAGCAGCAATGTGTGTGTGTTGTGTGTGTGTGTGTGTGTGTGTGTGTGTGTGTGTGTGTGTGTGTGTGTGTGTGTGTGTGTGTGTGTGTGTGTGTGTGTTGTGTGTGTGTTCCAGGTCTACAGTAGAGGTGTTTGATCCTCGGCCAACCTCGTCCTCTCCAGTCAGCCACTGCCTCACTGACCTGCTGTCTCACATCAGCCCTGCCTTCAAACAGGCTCTCGCCGCTCTCAGAGCCAGGTAACAGACACACACACACACACTCACACATTAACACTCACACACTCACACTCACACTCACACTCACAGTCACACACACACACACACACACACACACACACACACACACACACACACACACACACACACACACACACACACACACACACACACACACACACACACACACACACACACACACACACACACACACACACACACACACACACACACACACACACACACACACACACACACAGAGACCCAATGTTCTGTATGGGTAATGTAGTGTCTGCCCCTACTCCCTGTAGGCCTCAACTGCCCCCAGTAGAAACGATGCCGACTCCCTACCGCACACTGAGCTGGCTGGGTCAACCATCAGCCTCCCACTCCCACAGAAACTCTCTCAGCAGGCTGGGACTGGATCAACCCTCTGGAGCACAGGTCTGTGTCACACACACACACACACACACACACACACACACACACACACACACACAGTTTAACAGCTCTTCTCAGTGTTTAAGCCAGGCCGAAAGACGGATGGACGAAAAACCAACTGACCGACCAAGTGACTGATTGTCTGACCAATTGACTGATTGATTTGGTGTTTGTGATGTGAAGGCTCCAGACTGGAACGAGGAGCTGCAGGCAGCCAGAGATCTGCCTCAGGGGAGTCAGGAGGAGAGACTACAGAGAGACAGAGCTCTACTACAGGTACACACACACTTCATACTCACTAGGAGTCCTTTAGGAAGTATTCACTGCTGACAAGCAGTTATTGTTGCTCTCAAAAAAGGATATGTCATGTTGCTGTGCTTGAACCGTAAGGCTATTTAGACATTTCTAGAAAATACATTCTTCTCTCATCACTCCCTTTCAGGTGAACAGTGCGTTTGTGTGGGCAGTGGCCCAGGGTGCGGAGACTGTTATTGACGGCTGTGTAGAGCCAATCAGTGGAGGTCCTGATGACCCCGCCTTTCTGTGGGGCGGGCTGTTCCTGAGCCAGGGAGGAGCAGGGATGGCGTTAGGGGGCGAGAGGGGACGCAGGTAAGATCTTGTTCAGCTTGTCTCCAGCGGGTCTCATTGTATGTAGATAGAGAATGACCAGTCTTTTTCATAGTGTATAATCATAGAAAATCCTGTTGAACCCATCATGCTGCTGTATAACAACACACCCCTCCCTCCCAGGGTGGCCCAGAGGCTGGAGCTGAGGGGTGTACAGTCCTACAGTGACCTAGAGGGGGCGCTCCAGGGCCTCCACACCCTGCCCACCGCCACCGTGGACTATAGGGGGATCCGTCTGTCTGCCCAAGGCCTGGCCCCCGGCCTGGAGGGCCCAGAGCAGGACCAGGGCCCCTCTGCTCCTACCAGGTACAACTCAATAACAACATAAACATTAGCTGTTATATGCTCCCCAGTGATTTGTTTAATTAGGACAGTGTTTGCACCTGCAATTAGTCTTTGTCGAGAGCATGCCACCCTCACCTTTTCCCACCTTCTCTCCCCTCATCTCTCTCTCCCTCTCTCCCCCTCTCTCCCCCTCTCTCCCTCTCTCTCTCTCCCCCAGGGGTATTCTATACGGGGTGGGTGCTAGGCCCCAGGAGTCCCCCCACCGACGTTGTCTCTTGGAGCTGCTGGCCCAGGCTGCTAAAGGCCTCAACCTGCAGAGACACGCTGTAGTGGGGCCCAACGGCCACCAGGTGCCTCTGTTCACCGCACTGGATGCCCAGGGGCTGCTGGGGGCTGATGGGAGGTTCTACCTGCTAGACCTCTTCAGGAGCCTGCCGGCCGATGCCAACTACTGCCCTGAGGGAGGTAGACAGAGAGAGCAGGTGGAGAAGAAGGAGGGATCAGGGGAGGAGGGCTGGCCAGAGCAGTACCAGAGCACTTCAGGTCTGCCCAGGAGGTTCCCTCATGGCCTCTGTAGGCTGAGACCAGAGCTGCTGCAGGCCTTCATCCAGGACAAGTCAGTACTATACACCTCTAGTTAGTTATACTGTAGTAATAGTTATTATGTACTGTATGTATGTGGGACAGTCTGTTTACAGTAACTCTGCAGTAAGATGTCACATTTCTAAATGTTTTGTTTGTATTGTGTTGTTTCTAAGATTGTTCCCTCCCTCCCTCTGTTCCAGACGGTCCCAGTTCACTCGCCGCTGCAAAGAAAGGATGGAAGAGAATGGAGGGGTGGAGGAGTGTGTAAAAGCAGGTGAGGAAAGACAGTTTTTATTTTCGGTCTAGGTTTCAAGACTACATGTAATATCAGAGCTGACACATATTATTTTGTGTGTGTGTGTGTGTGTGTGTGTGTGTGTGTGTTCCCAGGTGACCCTCGAGGTACAGATGCAGTGAGAGGTGCTTGTAAAGATGTGGGATCAGTCAGTGACATCATCTTTGAGATGCGCTTCAATCCCAGCGTGTTCTCCCCAGGTATAAATAATAAATAATATTATGCCATTTAGCAGACGCTTTTATCCAAAGCGACTTACAGTCATGCGTGCATACATTTCTTTGTGTATGGGTGGTCCCGGGGATCGAACCCACTACCTTTTGGCGTTACAAGCGCCGTGCTCTACCAGCTGAGCTACAGAGGACCAGGTATCTCATCTGCTCCACACATGCACGAACACACACAACACACACCCTCCCCTTCCCGATACAGCTGAGCCAAAACCACTGTTGTGACATACCAGAGTGTAAAAGTTGACCCTGTCTCTGTCTCACCCCTCTGTGTGTTCAGACGTGGCGTTCCCCAAGAGTGACCATGAGGCCGTGAGGCTGCAGGAGAGGCTACTTAGAGAGGCTGCAGCCTCCATCATCACACAACAGATACCTGCAATCGTGAGTGGAGCTCTATATTCCTGGAGTTCAGTTTATCAACCTGTTGTAACCTGTCTCTTACTCTAGCTGTCTGTGTGTCTCAGGTGGAGGCGTGCCTGCAGGGCAGTGAAATGCCTCTAGATGGCGCTACGCTGAAGCAAGCGCTGCACCAGAAGGGCATCAACCTCCGCTACCTCGGCCAGCTGACCAAGGCCATCAGCCAATCAGAACACAAGGAGCGGCTTAGACACATAATGGTCAGACTCAAAACTCACTCACACACACACACAACGGCACTCGAAGGACAGGAAATACATACACTGAGTGTACAAAACATTAGGAACATGTTCTTTCCATGACATAGACTGACCAGGTGAATCCAAGTGAAAGCTATGATCCCTTATTGATGTCACTTGTTAAATCCACTTCAATCAGTGTAGATGAAGTGGAGGAGACAGGTTAAAGAATGATTTTTAAGCCTTGAGACAATTGACACATGAGTCGTGTATGTGTGCCATTCAGAGGGTGAATGGGCAAGACAAAATATTTAAGTGTCTTTCAGCAGGGTATGGTAGTAGGTGCACCAGTTTGTGTCAAGAATTGCAACGCTGCTGGGTTTTTCACGCTCAAAAGTTTCCCGTGTGTATCAAGAATGGTCCACCACCAAAAGGACATCCAGCCAACCTGTGGGAAGCATTGGAGTCAATATGGCCAGCATCTCTGTGGAATGCTTTCGACACCTTGTTGAGTCCATGCCCCGACAAGGCTGTTCTGTTCTGAGGGCAAAAGGGGGTGCAACTCAATATTAGGAAGGTGTTCCTAATGTTTTGTACACTCAGTGTATGTATATATACAGTCGTGGTCAAAAGTTTTGAGAATGACACAAATATTAATTTTCACAAAGTCTGCTGCCTCCGTTTTTATGATGGCAATTTGCATATACTCCAGAATGTTATGAAGAGTGATCAAATGAATTTCAATTAATTGCAAAGTCCCTCTTTGCCATGAAAATGAACTTAATCCCTAAAAAACATTTCCACTGCATTTCAGCCCTGCCACAAAAGGACCAGCTGACATCATGTCAGTGATTCTCTCGTTAACACAGGTGAGAGTGTTGACGAGGACAAGGCTGGAGATCACTCTGTCATGCTGATTGAGTTAGAATAACAGACTGGAAGCTTTAAAAGGAGGGTGGTGCTTGAAATCATTGTTCTTCCTCTGTTAGCAATGGTTACCTGCAAGGAAACATGTGCCGTCATCATTGCTTTGCACAAAAAGGGCTTCACAGGCAAGGATATTGCTGCTAGTAAGATTGCACCTAAATCAACCATTTATCGGATCATCAAGAACTTCAAGGAGAGAGGTTCAATAGTTGTGAAGAAGGCTTCAGGGCACCCAAGAAATTCCAGCAAGCGCCAGGACCGTCTCCTAAAGTTGATTCAGCTGCGGGATCGGAGCACCATCAGTGCAAAACTTGCTCAGGAATGGCAGCAGGCAGGTGTGAGTGTATCTGCACACACAGTGAGGCAAATACTTTTGGAGGATGGCCTGGTGTCAAGAAAGGCAGCGAGGAAGCCACTTCTCTCCAGGAAAAACATCAGAGACAGACTGATATTCTGCAAAAGGTACAGGGATTGGACTGCTGAGGACTGGGGTAAAGTCATTTTCTCTGATGAATCCCCTTTCCGATTGTTTGGGGCATCCGGAAGAAAGCTTGTCCGGAGAAGACTAGGTGAGCGCTACCATCAGTCCTGTGTCATGCCAACAGTAAAGCATCCTGAGACCATTCATGTGTGGGGTTGCTTCTCAGCCAAGGGAGTGGGCTCACTCACAATTTTGCCTAAGAACACAGCCATGAATAAAGAATGGTACCAACACATCCTCCGAGAGCAACTTCTCCCAACCATCCAATAACTGTTTGGTGACGAACAATGCCTTTTCCAGCATGATGGAGCACCATGCCATAAGGCAAAAGTGATAACTAAGTGGCTCGGGGAACAAAACATAGACATTTTGGGTCCATGGCCAGGAAACTCCCCAGACCTTAATCCCATTGAGAACTTGTTGTCAATCCTCAAGAGGCGGGTGGACAAACAAAAACCCACAAATTCTGACAAACTCCGAGCATTGATTATGCAAGAATGGGCTGCCATCAGTCAGGATGTGGCCCAGAAGTTAATTGACAGCATGCCAGGGCAGATTGCAGAGGTCTTGAAAAAGAAGGGTCAACACTGCAAATATTGACTCTTTGCATAAACTTAATGTAATTGTCAATAAAAGCCTTTGACACTTATTGAATGCTTGTAATTATACTTCAGTATACCATAGTAACATCTGACAAATATCTAAAAACACTGAAACAGCAAACTTTGTGAAGACCAATACTTGTGTCATTCTCAAAACTTTTGACCACGACTGTATAGGGGAGGCAGGTAGCCTAGCGGTAATCCCTGAATGGACAAGGTGAAAAATCTGTTGATGTGCCCTTAAGCACGTAACCCTAACTCTTCCGGGTCGCTGTTGATAATGGCAGACCCTGGCTAACTATGACCCCAGTCTCAGGGGGAGTTTATAATTCACATATGTGTATAATACACACTTGTACATGTGTGAAACAGGACAAATAGCACCCACCTAAATATTTTTTATACACGCTTTGATAGTGATTTTCTAAATGTTACGCTCTCTCTCTTTTCTCTCTTAGAGGCTGGCTGTTGGAGAGATTGTGGTTCGTTCTTCCAGAAGGATCTTCAACAACTTCCTCCAGGTACTGAAACAGTCTTCATCACAGTGTCATTATCACAGTCCTTATTAACTGGTCTGGGGTCAGTTCCCCGTACTGGGTGTAGGGAAAGCATCATTACTCTCGGTAACCACAGCTACCTCCTCTCCTCTGTCCACAGGGTGTGGAGGTGTCAAGTCTCTCTGCAGCTGTCAGTCACTTCCTCTGCTGCCTATTGGTTGGCCATTACAGCACCGCCCCCACAGGGGAGGAGCCTAAGAAGAGGTCCAGGAGGCGGGGTCGTGGGGGAGGAGCTTCAGACAGTGCTGCCTGGAGCGCGCTCAGTGGAGCCGAGCTCTGGAGCCTGATTGGCCAGGACGCAGCAGAGACCTATGACATCACTCACGGCCTATGGTTGGCACATTTAATGAATTAGTCATCAATCGATTAATCAACCAATCAGTCCATCACTTGTTACTTGTACAGTTCCTTATGTTGTCACCTAATGATTATGATAGTATAATAATACCAGTAGTTACAGTGCGAGCTGATGTTTTATGTGTCTCTGTGTTGCAGTTCCACTGCTGACCACCTGGTAGAGATGTATGGGCTGCAGAAGGTCTCCCTGCTTAGAGAGTTCTGTTTGAAGACTGGTTTACAGGTACACACACATACACACACACACACACCTGCTCACACTGAGACCTCACCATCTTTATTTGTGTCCCCCAGCTGCGACTGAGAGAGTACTTCTTCGACAACCAAACTAAGGCTCCCATTGGTCCAGATGATGTGCTCAACATCTTTCCCATTGTCAAGCATGTCACCATGACGACACATGATGCCTCGCGAGCGTTCCGAGCTGCTCAGAGTAGCGTTCAGAAAGGTGAGGTGGGCGGGTCACTACTTGGTTTAACACACTTGGTTAGAGTTTGTTGGTGTGTGTATTTCTGTCCTTGATGCCAGCGGATGTGATATGTATGTGTACCTGTCCCCCAGGCATGATGGAGCAGGCATATGAGCGTCTGAAGGAGGCAGCGTACCTGTTTGGCCGTGTGTCTGACGACCTAAACGCAGAAGCCTGCTCCTGTCTAAGCCTGATGGCCAGAGTGGCTTACCTACAAGGCCAGCCCACAGAGGTATACACACACACCTCAGATGATGGCCTCAAATGTAAGGCATAGGTTTGTACGGCTGTGTAACTATTATCCTGTGCCTCTCTACCCCTACCCACAACCCACCAGGCCCGCAGTGTCCAGCTCAAGGCTGTGGTCATCAGTGAGAGAGTCCTGGGCTTTGACCACCCCAACACTATCCAACAATACGTAAGTACCACGACTCTCCTTTAAACCACCACCGTCCACCAGGGAAATCAAAACTCCAAAGATCAACAAACAACAAGTGTGCCTTTGTATACCTTATTTATTTGTCATCCAAGTCATCTTTAGCTAAGTGAATGAGGTGTGTGTCCTGTAGGCTCTGTTGGCGGTATATGTGTTCGCTGGAGGAGAGTCTGCTCTAGCTCAGAGGTGTCTGTTCAGAGCCCGTCTCCTGATGCTCACAGTTCATGGAGAGGACCACCCCTACACCGCTACACTGGACGTAAGTCTGCTACACTCCAAACCTACACGTTATACTGGAAGTGAGTCTGCCATACCCTAACCCACCCCTACACTGTTATACCCCCAAACCCAAGACCTCTGCTCTGCTAGAGGAGACTAAACTATCTCCCTCTCTCTCTCAGAGCTGTCTAGGTTTGGTGTTGCCGAGCGAACAAGCAGGGCAGTTCCTACAGAGCGCACTCAAAATCAACACTTCCTTCTTTGGCCCCACCGACGTGCACACTGCTCTCAGGTATCAATCGCTTAAATCCCTCACTCTCTCAACCAATCAACCAAGTAACTACTCAGTCACTATCTCCCCCCTCTCTCCAGTCAGCATCTGTTGTCCCAGTGGATGTGTGGAGTGGGAGACTATCGTTCTGCCATGAACCACGAGAAAGAAGCTCTGTCTGCCTTCACTAGCCTGGTCTGTACCTAGCATACTCTCTGTGTGTGTGTGTGTGTGTGTGTGTGTGTGTGTGTGTGTGTGTGTGTGTGTGTGTGTGTGTGTAACCCTGTTGTCTCTCTCAGTATGGTGAGGACCACCCCCAGAGACGTTGCAGCTATGAGTTCCTGCGTTCCATTACCCAGCAAGCAGTGCGTGTGGAACGCTCTCTGAGGCAAGGCGGGGACCCGCTCACAGCTGAGGTAATAAAATACTATTCTGTTCTCTTTTTGTGTTTTAAATAAGGTCCAGAGTAGGTGACCATTAAATCCCCTTCTGCCTGTCTCCTCTATACCCAGGGGCAGTCTCTGTCTCCCTCAGCTGAGACCACCCTGGAGCAGCTGGCCCTGGTCACAGGCATCAGGACACCAAGCCACAGGTAACACACAAGAGAAGGATTGTATTATTATTCATGTATTACCAAAATTATATTAGCAGACATGAATCTAAGCGTGGTCTGGTCTCTTAGTGACAGGCTCCTGGAGTTCAAACAGAAGCTGATGGAACAGAGAGAGGCAGTGGAGGCCGCTAACGCCAAACCAAACAACACACACACAGAAACAGTGAATGGAAAGGAAGTGAAGACCCCTGATAGAGAGAAAGAGGAGGATGGGGTAGACCAGGAGACCACCAGCGAGGAGCTGCCAGAAGAGGCAGGTCCAGAGAAGAACACAGCTGACAAACAGACAGCGGACGGCCATCAACTGGAGGCCACTGAGTGGTCCGTAGATGAGGGCTCAGTAGTGGAGGGCTTAGTAGTGGAGGAGGACTCAGCAGCAGAGAGTAAAGCAGTAGAGAGTGGAGCTGTAGTAGAATTCAGTGAGAGAGATGGAGATGAAGACAGAGCTGCCCCAGAGGCTGAGCAGCACACAGGGACAGAGGATGGAGAGGCAAACCTGATGGCTACAGAGGAATTGCAAACTGAGCCAGTCAGAGACCATATAGAGGGGAGTCAGAGTCTGACACAAAATGGAGGTTTAGAATCTGAGGGAAACCAATCAGACAACATGGTGGAGGTAGCCAATGAGAAGCCAGGGTCAGATAAGGTCAGCGGTGTGAACAAAACACCAAGCACAAGCAATGACCAATCAGAGCCTCAGGAGGTCTTAGTGAACAGGGACGCCTCAACAACCATCAGCCAAACAAAACTAACACTGGTCACAGCAGAGGGTGAGATGCTAGCTAATGGAACAGTGGTGTCAGAGAGGGAGGACTGAGAGAGGGAGGGACCATCATAAGAGACTGACAGAACAAATGACCATAGTGAGGAGTCATAGGACAGACAGGTGCTGTTGATTGAGCTGGATCAGAATCCTTACAGCAGAGAGCTGTGGAGGAGGAGAAAAACTAAAGCAGAAGAAGAAAGAGAATATAGATGTGTACCACTGTACCATTCTTGACCTGGTGGTTTCTTTACTGATATTGGGAGAGGGCTACACTTTGTGGTGCTTTTTTCAATATGAAACATTTTACTCTAATTTAGTTACAGATGGCATAAATCAACTGTTATAACAGCATAAAACTGAATGTTTACACTTACACAACTGAATCAAAATAATAAATTCATTGGAAAAAGAGGCAGTTTGGTAATTGTTATTTTTTAACATGTTTTTCTTCTTCCAAATTTAATAACATACATACATTCCACAGATCAACAAACACACACAGGTTCCACAGCACTCACACACTTCTGCCAGATGTTCCAACTGTGGAAGTGAATCCAACTTGGCTTACGTCCAGTATTTACCATCCTATCCAGGGTTTGCTGTAGTAATGAGCGCGGTTGGCCATCAGCGCGGCTACATTTTAGATACAGCGCCAAGATGGGGGCCTCTAAAATTGTATCGAAAAATAAGCCAATTTCCTGCAATTCTACAAATTTCTCCATAGAGCTGAGAATTGTTTTGCCCGTTTTAAAGCTAATTTCCTGCGTTCTATATATTCTGCCATGGAGCTAAGAGAAAATGTTGCAGTTTTAAAGCTAGTTTCCTGCAATTCTATGCATTTGGCCATGGATAATGCTGTGCTCTTTTGTTCAAACATAATAAAATGAATACTGCTAAACTCATTGTTTTTGTAATTTTCAATTCTCCCTGTCTAGCTTTTATTTAGGTGATTGTTAGTTCTCAAAGATTATATTATAAAAAAATATATAGGTTCATTATATTTTCTACATACAGCGTTTTTCCATCCCGAAAATAATTCACCCAAAAAATAAACCACAAAAAGAAAATGTCCCACCCAAGGATTACAATGGCAGAGAAATCCTTGCTATCCTCTCATTTCACTGGGAACCACAGAGACCACAATGATTATTTCATCCTCCACCCCTCTCATCTCTGTGGGTCTCTCTGTATGATCTCCAGATCAGGGCAGTGTTGGTATTGGGGCTCTGGTGCCTCACCCCAGGTGGATTGTGGGAGTTTGCAGAGGCTGCTGGGATTGAAGGTGATGAGGGCAGTGTCATTGAAGACGTCCAGGAGTTGGGACGGGCATGGGAGGGGCCACTCCTCACACAAACACACAGCCTGACGCACACGGGGGGGTTAAGGGTCAAACACCTCCATAGACTCTGGATCATATGTAGCTATACTGCATTATTATTGTATATCTATTTTTTAATGATACTGTACTTAGTTTCAAAGGATACGTGTGCTATGTAGCTGTAGTCTCTCTGAAGTTCTCTCTGAATCATCCTGAAGGAAAGACAATCATTAGTGGATCACACAAACACACACACACACAAACACACATGAACACACACACCTGTCCTGTATGCCTGCAAAGCTGTTTCCTATGATAGTCAGTAGAGGCAGTGCATCTCTACTCCAGTTCTTCCACAGCAGGTTGTTGTACAGAGCCTTCCCACAATGCATCAGGTAGAAAAGAGTTGGCCTCGACACTGCTCGCTTCCCCTCCTGATGACATCACACACATGAATACAATAGTACTTCATTAGTCCATCTGCAGAGACAAAAATTGTGTTCTGTATTTCTTCCACATACACATACACATACACACACACACACACACACACACACACCTCGTTCTCAGTCAGCACGGTGAGGCCAAGCTGTCGCAGTACCTCCATCTCCCCTGAGGAGAACACAGGGTCGTACACACTGCACCGCTCCATAGGGATCTAGACAGGAATACAGTATACATTACATACAGTATAGTACGGAGTACAGGATCGATTAAGGCAGCCCTCTGCGCCTCTCTGATTCAGAGGGGTTGGGTTAAATGCGGAAGACACATTTCAGTTGAATGCATTCAGTTGTACAACATCCCCCTTTCCCTTTCCCATTACACACTGCACTTCCCCATGGGAATCTAGAGTGGGACAGGAGGAATACAGTGAAGCCGTGTCTTTAGGCCGTGTCTTAGGTCTTGAGAGAGCGAGTGTGAGTGAGTACCTGTAGTAACTCCAGAATCAATAGCAGCATGGCTAGTTGGTAACGAGCTGTCACACAGGAAGAGAAGGAGCCCAGACCATAACACACACACTCCAGTGGGCTACTAGGGGCCTCCCGGGCCCGGTCCCCTCCCTCAGGTCCTGGGTCACAGCCTGCTGCTGGGTTCCCTCCAACCTCTGGGGAGTCTGCCTTAGCCTCAGCTGTCAGTCGATCTGAGAAAGGAAGGAACTCTATTACCATAGTGTTTACTCTTATCCAATCCTTTCAGGTTTAGTGTGTCGCTATGGGTAAAGGCTGGAAGTTATGGGACTGGCCGACTGGGACCGGATACGGAACAAGATCATTCATTAGAGTTCTGTTACGCACCTCTCCACTCCAACCAGAAGTCTGCACACCTCAGTTCAGCCCTACAGAGGGAAAAATAAAGCAACAGTTATCTTTTTGTGTCAACTGCTGTGATTAGATAGGCCTACTGTCCACCGTTGTACAATACAGCACAGTGAATGACATATGGGAACAGTCAGGATAATCCTTGAGTTTAATAGTGTTGTTCTTCTTACATGGTTTCTGTGATCCTTTGTTTGGTCCTGTCTGTGTCCACAGCATCGGCGTGTCCAGGTTCATGGCGGGCCGTGTGAGGAATCTTCCCTCGGCGGCCTGCTCCCTTCCGTCGCCGGGCCACCTGCCACTCCTCACCGCTATTCGGCATCCACACAACGGCTCACCTAACCAACACAGATATTAGATGATTAGAGTGATCATGAGTTTATGATACTGTCACTAATAGAGTTCTCGTAGGGGAAATTAATAAAAACAAAAAGTTAGTCGCTAGCTAGTATTTCTGACAACACATGGGGACTGTTTTGAAAGTGGCGCACGCGAACCCATTTGGCTTCCGGTGTAATTTTGTCAACGGGAAGTACTTGGTTTTTTCGTGTTTGTTACGATGCCAGCTAGATAGCAGTAAACATTGTCCATATATATTTGCGTTCATCGATAGTTACAACAACTGAGCAGTTCAGGTAAGTAATTAAGTTACATTTACTTTCCTAACCATGTAAATCGAGCTGGTCCCTCCAACGACGCATAACCAGAGCAGGAAACCTGCTGTCCCATACCGACGTTAGCCTAGCTAGTTTGGTAGCTATAATTAATATATAACTAGGTAACGTTAACACTGTATAGATCTAAATCAACTTTATCAATGTCAACTTGTATATTCTGCATGCTAACAGGGTCATATCACTTCAGTTGTTTCGCCATAATGCCTATGCCATAAAGCAAGTAAGTCCAGACAATACTTCCAGACTATACATAGCTAACGTTACTACTTTCTAGAAAGTGTAGTTTTGACTGTATGGTGTATAGTGTATACACTACCTACGTTTTAAACATCCATAAGAGGAAATGACTGGGTAATTTCTGTGAACTATTCCTTAATGATGAAGGCTTGAATGACTGTCTCCCTCTCAGAGACCCAGCTATGTCTATGTCCCACCTGTATGGACGGCAGGGAGAGGAGGAGGATGAGGGGGTGGAGGTGGAGAAGTTTGAGGTGACAGAATGGGACCTTGCCAATGAGTTTAACCCGGAGCGCCGCAGACACAGACAGACCAAAGAGGAGGCCGTCTACGGCATCTGGGCAGAGAGGGGAGACTCCGACGATGAGAGACCCAGCTTCGGAGGGAAGAGGTAGGAGGCTGGTTCCTGTACACTCTCCATCTGATGACATGCTGATGACTAAACTACAGACACACATTTGGAAAGAGGAGAGGATGGCAGAGATGGATGTCACAATCTCGTGGTCTTCATTGGGTCTGTGTCTACTCTTAATCCCAGGTCTAAGGACTA
Organism: Coregonus lavaretus; assembly: GCF_964263955.1. Classification (NCBI taxonomy): domain Eukaryota; kingdom Metazoa; phylum Chordata; class Actinopteri; order Salmoniformes; family Salmonidae; genus Coregonus; species Coregonus lavaretus. Next base: position 29,960,738 of record NC_140001.1, read on the forward strand.
CTCTGCCCCTGTGAATTTTGTGAGTGCGGGGCTGCGCAAGTCTGCAGCAGAGGAGAAGCCACAGCAGCAGATAGGTGGAGGGTCAGATGACTCTGACAATGACAACACTCCCCCTGCCCAACCCCCACCCCGCGACACTGCACCTAAGAAACTGCAGACGGTAGGTGTGTGTTTTATGGGACCTTGAAGGAGCATTAGGTTCTTTGAATCAAAGGTTCAACACAGAATCAAATATGTTTTTATTTTTCTGTTTTTTACTGTTTAAAAAATAAAAAATGTTTTGTCATTTAGCAGACGCTCTTATCCAGAGCGACTTACAGTTAGTGAGTGCATACATTTGATATTTTTTTTTCATACTGGCCCCCCGTGGGAATCGAACCCACAACCCTGGCGTTGCAAACGCCATGCTCTACCAATGGAACTACATCCCTGCCAGCCATTCCCTCCCCTACCCTGGACGACGCTGGGCCAATTGTGCGCCGCCCCTTTGGGTCTCCCGGTCGTGGACGGCTACGACAGAGCCTGGATTCGAACCAGGATCTCTAGTGGCACAGCTAGCACTGCGATGCAGTGCCTTAGACCACTGCGCCACTGCGCCACTCGGCCGATAGACAAAATTATTAGGAGGACAGATTTTGTCTTACTTGCATGGTTAACTCTCTGTCTTTCTTCTGTCTGATTTCTCCAGGGCGGTAGTTTTCGTGGCAACAGCCAGTCCCAGAGGACTGGGTTTGCGGCCGGTATCCGAGCTGGAGGAGACTTGGGCACTTGGGAGAAACACACCAAGGGGATTGGCCAGAAACTCCTCCAGAAGATGGGCTACGTACCAGGGAAAGGACTGGGGAAGAACGCACAGGGTGGGTATGGGAGAGAGAGGGAAGGAACGAGAAAGAGGGGAGAGTAATGGAGGAGGTAGAGATTGAGGAACAAACAGAGATGGGGTATGTTTCAGGGAAAGGACTAACTTCTGCTAATTCTTCTGTTTGTTAAAGTTAAAATGGCCTCTATCGAATGCCTCTCTCCTCAGGTCTGACCTCTGAACCCTCTCTCCTAAGGTATTTTGAACCCCATCGAGGCGAAGCTTCGGAAGGGAAAGGGGGCGGTGGGCGCCTACGGCAACGAGAGAACCAAACAGTCACTACAGGACTTCCCTGTGGTAGACTCCGAGGAGGAGGAGGAGAAGGTAGCTCTCTCTCTCTCTCTCTCTCCCCATCCCCAACCACTTCAGTAGTCTGCTCACAGATCTGAAAGGGACTAGTTAGGTATAAACAATGCAGTGATGACCTTCCCACTATATTCCTCTCTCCTATCGAGTCCTTTTAGATTTGTGAGCACATTTACATTTTACATTTTAGTCATTTAGCAGACGCTCTTATCCAGAGCGACTTACAGGAGCAATTAGGGTTAAGTGCCTTGCTCAAGGGCACATTAACGTCATTTAGCAGACGCTCTTAGCCAGAGCGACTCACAAATTGGTGCGTTCACCCTATAGCCAGTGGGATAACCACTTTACAATTGGGGGGGGGGTTAATGATGTATGCCTTAACATACCTTTATCCCCCTTTTTCTAGGAGTTCCAGAGGGAGCTTGGTCAGTGGCGTAGGGACCCTGTGGGTGGCGGAGGGAAGAAGAAACCAAAGTATTCCTACAGGACTGTAGAGGAGCTGAAGGCTAAAGGCAAGCTGGCTGGACGGACCACACAGACACCCGCTGGAGAACTGGCTCAGGTCAAGGTGAGGGAGAACACTTGCGCACACACACATAGTTACACATTTAAGTATCCAGAAACGGATTTAAACACGTGAATTTGATCATTTAAGAAGAAAGAAATGCTCCTCCTCTCTCTCTAGGTGATAGATATGACAGGCAGGGAACAGAAGGTTTATTACAGCTACAGTCAGATGACTAACAAACTCAGTGTACCAGAGGAGGCTCCACTGAGCGTGGCCACACGTGAGCAAAAGACGTCTGGCTTTGCCCTGCCAGAGCTGGAACACAACCTGCAACTACTGATCGACCTGACGGAACAAGACATACTACAGGTGACCTCTAACCCCTAGCATACACAACCTTCTGCTTCTGAGAGACAACACATCTCACCCTTTACTATAACACTATTTCCAGAGAGTTCAGAAACTCGTATAAACTCACAATATCCCTGTCTGTCCTTCTGTAGTCCTCGCGGCGTCTGCAGCATGAGTGTGACGTGGTGGTGACTCTGAGCCACGAGAGCTCTGGTCTGCAGATGAGGCTGGGGACGGAACGGGATGCCATCCAGAGGCTAGAGGCAGTACTGCAGCTGGTGGATCGCTTTCAGAGTGGAGAGACTGCACCCGGGGTAGGACCCAGCCTGCAGGTACACACGTTTGTGCTCTCTCAGGACAAGTCATTGTTGAATATGGAGAATAACAGTGGTCCCAGTATTGAACCTTGTGGTACAAACTTTTCTTTATTGTATTTGACTCCCTCTCTCTTTCTCTCCCTCTAGGAGTGTGCTGGTGTCTTTGAGACTCTACAGAGTGAGTTCTATGAGGAGTACAAGACTCTGGGTTTGGGAGATCTGGCTGCGGCTGTAGTACATCCACTACTCAGAGAGAAACTACGTACATGGGATCCTCTCAAGGTACACGCACACATTCCCTTGCTTGCTCCACCTTTTAGTTGTGGAAGCACCACGAAGTGCATGACAACACTCACATGTACTCCTAGTTTCCTCCACTGACTCCTGCTGTTTGTCTGTAGGACAGTTCATATGGTCTGGAGGAGGTGGGTCAGTGGCGAGCCATCCTGGAGTCTGATCAGCTTCATCACGCCAACGCCCCTGAAGCACACATGGACCCCTACCACAGGTAAGTCAATACCACTTCACACCTCAGAGTTGTGTGTCTGTGTGTGCACAGTGGGCAAGTGGCAAAAATACCAGAATGTCAAGCCTTATGTGAGTGAATATAATGTGTGTGTACAGGCTGTTGTGGGAGGTGTGGATCCCTGTGCTGCGAGTGTGTGTGTCGGGGTGGCAGCCTCGTATGGTAGGACCCATGGTGGACTGTGTGGAGGTCTGGGCCCCTCTGCTGCCCCTCTGGATACTAAACCACCTCCTGGAACAACTCCTCTTCCCAAGGCTGCAGAGAGAGGTAGAATCACACACACATCAGCGCTATACCAGTGATGCAAATATGAAGTCTCATGTTGTGCCAAGCTGTCTGTTGACAAAGGGAGAAACGTTTCACAACCTTAAAGTAGTAGTAGTTTGGTCTTGGTGGGGTAGCTCAGAGCGTCACTCTTTTCTACCCAGAACCATAAACATCATGAACGCGCTCTTTCTACCCCCACTAACCCCACCCCTTCTCTTTGATAGGTGGATAGCTGGAACCCCCTGACCGACACAGTGCCCATCCACTCCTGGCTCCACCCCTGGCTGCCTCTGCTCCAATCACGGCTGGAGCCTCTGTACCCGCCCATCCGCAGTAAACTGGCCAATGCGCTGCAGCGCTGGCACCCGAGTGACGGCTCCGCCCGCCTCATCCTCCAACCATGGAGAGACGTGTTCACGCCTGGTGCCTGGGAGGCCTTCATGGTCAAAAACATCATCCCTAAACTAGGTACACACACCATACACACACTTACCTTGAGTGGCCCCTGAAGCCAACTGAATTGCCTCAAAGGGACACAGAGAGTGCAGCACCCTCTTCCCTATATAGTGCACTACTTTTGACAAACTCTGGTCATAAGTAGTGCACTATAAAGGAAAAGGGGTGCCAAAATGGGGACACAGACAGATATTACTGCATAGTAGAACAGTAGTTTCTTACATCCGGCTCTCCTTCCCTATAGCTCTGTGTCTGGGAGAGCTGGTAATAAATCCTCACCAGCAGCAGATGGAGCCGTTCAATTGGGTGTTGGACTGGGAGGGCATGCTGTCTCCCTCCAGCCTCGTATCACTGCTGGACAAACACTTCTTCCCCAAGTGGCTACAGGTATGTGTGAGAGAGAGCACAGAGGTTGTGCTTAATGATAGTTGACTTATTCCTTATTTGTGATTATCTGTGCTGTTTTTTTAGACCTAAATAGTCTGTAAATGTTCTTAACTATGCAGAGATAATTGATTTGTATGTTTGTATGTGTGTGTAGGTGCTGTGTTCGTGGCTCAGTAACAGTCCTAACTATGAGGAGATTACAAAGTGGTACCTGGGCTGGAAGTCCATATTCAGTGATGCTGTTCTGGCTCAGCCACTCGTCAAGGACAAGTTCAATGAAGCTCTGGACATCATGAATCGCGCTGTCTCCTCTGGCCTTGGTTAATATTACACACACACAGCTCCAAACAACATTAACTGAGCACTGACCTTTGGCCCTGTGTAGCTCAGTTGGTAGAGCATGGTGCTTGCAACGCCAGGGTTGTGGGTTTGATTCCCACGGGGGGCCAGTATGAAAATGTATGCATTCACTAACTAAGTCGCTCTGGATAAGAGTGTCTGCTAAATGACACAAATGTAAATGTAAAATGTTAATATGATACACACTCACCCTTCTCTTTCTCTTTCTGTAGGTGTGGGGTACATGCAGCCCGGTGCCCGTGAAAACATAGCATACCTCACACACACAGAGCGTCGTAAGGACTTCCAGTACGAGGCTCTGCAGGAGCGCCGGGACGCAGAGAGCGTGGCGCAGCGAGGCATCGGTGTCAGCCTGCCCACCAACTTCAAAGACCTGATCCAGACCAAGGCTGAGGAGAACAACATCGTCTTCATGCCGCTGGTTGCCAAACGCCACGAGGGCAAACAGCTGTACACCTTCGGACGCATCATCATCTATATAGACAGAGGAGTGGTCTTCGTACAGGGAGAGAAGACCTGGGTCCCTACGTCCCTACAGAGTCTCATAGATATGGCCAAGTGATAGAGGGAGTACATAGAGATGGAGATAAGGTTAAGGCTGTGCAGAGGCAGTGCGCTTGTCATTTGTTTGTAATACGTTTGATATTCAGCTGGTGATCACTGAAATATGTAATTGGAACCATGAATAAATGATTTTTTGACTTTCTACTTTAGAGTTTTTTTTTTATTGTAAACTCACCACTGCAAGCCAAGAGTATTGCTTGTGGAAGTTTAAATTACTTAGCTGTAAATTCAAGATAACCCAGATAGGCATTTTGGCTGACCGAAAGCCTTGTGTATGTTTGCCTACCACTGTTGCACAAGTTCTAGTGAGAAGAGAACAGTCAAGATGATGAACTAGTGAGGCGCGGGACTCCAGTGCCCTAGGTGGCGGTATGCATCTTACGTCTCACTAGTTTACCTGCTGCCGTGACCAACGAAGAACATTGCTACCCATAGTGCTTTGCGTTAGAACTGGAAACTGCATGAGCTTTATGGATAAATGAACGTTCTGATTTAGTTTTCCGTATTTTATATCGTTTTGGTGAGTATATCGTGTGTGGTGCCTCCAATATTTGTTATTGCTACTTTGATAGCTAGCTAGCTTGTGCATTTACTAACTTTAGCTAGCTGGCTAACAACACCATCGTTATAACAATATTTGCCATTATGGCCAGAGCATAGATATAGAGGACTAATCGTGGATATAACTCGTTTTGGCATGGACATAGTCACAGATTGCCTGGAAACGCGACGTAGAATTCAATGCAATTCAACGTCGGGCAGCAATGAGCATTTGAATCAGGAAAGTTTACTCTCATGACCTCTACAAAGCCTCCACTTTACCGGTTGTCCTACCATGCGGTTAGTCCTTTTGGTGGTAGGAATGTAAAACCCTATATCCACAGGAAAGTGTAATTACATCAACTTTTCAATGCGCTGGTAACGCAAGTGTGTTCATATTTCTATCATCTGAAGCATGCGCATAACCATGTAAACACGTGCACGAGCTCAGCGCATGTTTCAGGTGATGTAAATCTGAATGTACTAGAATCACAGCCTTAATCATGTTACAACGCACCAATATGATCTCGCTAGCTCGTGCTTGGCTTTGCTCATCTCCTTGCTGGTTCTGCCCACTGCTTCATTTGCTCCCACTGTAAACGACACATGAACTATTTGCTCTCAAATATTTGTCATCTGATGCATTCGTTTGAGTCTCTGAATTGTTTAATCAAACTTTGCCGCCAGCTCCTGATATTAGGGTATTAAAAACTACAACCTCTGTCTCCTGAATTAGCCAAGTGCGCATGTGCACCAAGCTATATAAAAAATAAATATGCCATTTAGCAGACGCTTTTATCCAAAGCGACTTACAGTCATGCGTGCATACATTTTTGTGAATGGGTGGTCCCGGGGATCGAACCCACTACCTTGGCATTACAAGCGCCGTGCTCTACCAGCTGAGCTACAGAGGAGCACTCCTGTCCCGATCATGTTTTGCACAGTTTTCCCTGGCTAAACTAGCTGGCTAGCTGAACTATGCTAGTTTTAGTCCTCATGGCCAAACTTCATAAGTACTGCACCCTCCAACTTAAAAACAAGTTATACAATCATGTAACTAAGCAATTCACTGGAAATAAACTTTAATTATTGTTTTGTTGAATAGTCATGACTGGTTCGAGCTATGGCGAATGATATCATTAATACCTAAACTAAAATATTTAACTTTTTAGGTGACCAACCAATGTTAGCTGTAGAGCTGTCATAATCATTGAAAGTCTAAGAAGTGGTGGATCTGTTCTATTTGCACTATTTCTATGCTTCCCGGTCCAAGTTTTGTTTTTGCGTCTTGTACTTTCGGTTCTGTACACCAGCTTCAAACAGTTGAAAACACAATATTTGTAGTTATTTAAAATATATTTCACAGCGGTTTAGATGGTACAATGATTCTCTACACTTGCTTGTTTTGTCACATACTGAAATTAGGCAAACTATTCAAATATTTTCAAGCAGGAAATGGCGAAGCGATTTGTGCATATTGCACCTTTTATCGCAGATCCAAGTTCAGTTTTGAACTCCACCGGCGTCATTGGCGTAGGTTTAGCTGGACGTTTCTGACTGGTCTTGGAACTGTGACAACGGGCAGCCTCTCCCCGCATGGCTCGATGGGATATCTAGTGATTTTGCCATCACAGCCAGAAATGTACACAGTCCTGTACCATTAACTTTTTAAAAACTGATATCATATTTGTTGATTTGCAGTGCATTCGGAAAGTATTCAGACCCCTTGACTTTTTCCACATTTTGTTACGTTACAGCCTTATTCCAAAATTGATTCAATATTTTTTCTCCCTCATTAATCTACACATAATACCCCATAATGACAAAGCAAAACAGTTTTTTTCTTCTTGGGTATGATGCTACAAGCTTGGCACACCTGTATTTGGGGAGTTTCTCCCATTCTTCTCTGCAGATCCTCTCAAGCTCTGTCATGTTGGATGGGGAGCGACGCTGCACAGCTATTTTCAGGTCTCTCCAGAGATGTTCGATCGGGTTAAAGTCTGGGCTCTGGCTGGGCCACTCAAGGACATTCAGAGACTTGTCCCGAAGCCACTCCTGCGTTGTCTTGGCTGTGTGCTTAGGGTCGTTGTCCTGTTGGAAGGTGAACCTTCACCCCAGTCTGAGGTCCTGAGCGCTCTGGAGCAGGTTTTCCTCAAGGATCTCTCTGTACTTTGTGCCATTCATCTTTCCCTCAATCCTGATTAGTCTTCCAGTCCCTGCTGCTGAAAAATATCCCCACATTATGACGCTGCCACCACCATGCTTCACCGTAGGGATAGTGACAAAGAGTTCAATCTTGGTTTCATCAGACCAGATAATCTTGTTTCTCATGGTCAGAGTCCTTTAGGTGCCTTTTGGCAAACTCCAAGCGGGCTGTCGTGCCTTTTACTGAGAATTTGCTTCCGTCTGGCCACTCTACCATAAAGGCATGATTGGTGGAGTGCTGCAGAGATGGTTGTCCTTCTGGAAGGTTCTACCATCTCCACAGAGGAACTCTAGAGCTCTGTCAGAGTGACCATCGGGTTCTTGGTCCCCTCCCTGACCAAGGCCCTTCTCCCCCGATTGCTCAGTTTGGCCAAGCGGCCAGCTCTAGGAAGAGTCTTGGTGGTTCCTAACTTCTTCCATTTAAGAATGATGGAGGCCACTGTGTTCTTGGGGACCTTCAATGCTGCAGAAATGTTTTGGTACCCTTCCCCAGATCTGTGCCTCGACACAATCCTGTCTCTGAGCTCTACGGACAATTCCTTCGATCTCATGGCTTGGTTTTTGCTCTGACTGTCAACTGTGGGACCTTTATATAGACAGGTGTGTGCCTTTCCAAATTATTTCCAATCAATTGAATTTACCACAGGTGTACTCCAATGAAGTTGTAGAAACATCTCAAGGATGATCAATGGAAACAGGATGCACCTGAGCTCAATTTCTAGTCTCATAGCAAAGGGTCTGAATACTTATGTAAATAAGGTATTTCTGTTTTCTTATTTTTAATACATTTGCGCAAATTTCTAAAAACCTGTTTTCGCTTAGTCATAATGGTGTACTGTGTGTAGATTGATGAGGAAAAACATTAATTTAATTCAATTTAGAATAAGGCTGTAACATAACAAAATGTGTAAAAGGGAAGGGGTCTGAATCCTTTCCGAATGTACTGTATATCTGACTTTATTCATATAATGAGTAATCCAGGAATGTCACGTGTTAATTGACACGAGAACGCCAAGGGCTAAATTACTTCCAGACACAAAGGGTCCACGGAGCTCCTCCTCCTCCTCACCACTCTATTGCCATTGAGGGTTTCCGCCATTTTAAAGTAGTCAACTGGGTGGGGATTCCTATAGGTTGTACCCTTAGTGGCACTGTCCATGCTGTCATAGACACTATAATGGGACGGGTATAAAGACGAGTCTTCTATTTATCTCTGTGGGCCAGAGATACAGTACTTTTGAGGAGATGGGAATCTCCATTGGATTTGTATTAATCCCAATTATGTACGTTGCCCGTACATTGCCAATGGGCTGTGCATTCTGTGTACAATCCTGCAAGGAGAGCTCTCCTTCAAGGAGTGAATGGGAGTAAATTGGGCGCTAGCACAAAAACCCTACATCAGCATGAATTACGTGAACTAGAAGCTCAACATGACAAAAAAATTCGGAGATTTGAGATAATGAATTCTCTGTAATATTGTATAGCTTTGAAATCGTGACATTATGTACTTTAGAGGAAAATAGGCATGTTTCTCGACTCATTCGTACTTTTAAAGGGATTGTGTGACGATTATCTTAGCAACTGCGTTACGCAGCATGACAATGAACACGATTGGTTGACAGTCTGCTGGGTGGGGCATTATACGTTTTTCAGTTCATTGGCCACTGTGATTCCGATCTCCTACTTTCTCTAATATCTCTGTCGTGCCTAGCGTATATAGCTAGCTTTCTATAGAAATATTTTTTCTGTATTTAGTGTCCTCTGACGTTCACAAGCCATGTCCGATGCCCTGAAGAAGCGCAAGTCGAAGGTGCTCCGCAGCGAGACAGGCACACCGGAGGGGAAATGCGGCCGCGGAGAGGGGGACCAGGTGAGCACTAGTCTCTCTAGACAGACAGGTTACCTTCCACAATATACCAAAAGTGCTGTTGACTGGGTTTTCAAAACTAGGTGAACAAAGGAGTGGACAGCAGTGGGAGGGGAGGGGGGGGGGGCAAGGTGAGAACTGTAGAGAGAGGGGAGGCAGAAGAGTATAGAGAGAGAAGGGGAGGGAGCGTTACCAAAATTGAGTGTGTGTGTGTGTTCAGGACGTGCGTGTGTACAGTGAGGAAGTGGAGCTGGATGGCAGGAACCCTGAAGAGGACTACCAGCAGTATAAACTGACCTGTGAAGCTCTGGCCAAACTGATGAACGACATCCAGGAGCTGAAAGCCAACGGAGCCAAGGATGGGGTGAGACGCACACAGTCAGAAAATGAGTGTCCTATACACTCAGACACTACTCAGTCTTATAAGAGAATTGCTCTAACCCCCATGATGTCTGCCCTTCCCTCCAGTGTGCTGAGGTAGAGGAGAAGAGGATGCAGAGCTGTATCCACTTTATGAGCCTGAAGAAACTCAACCGCCTCGCTCACATGAGACTGAAGAGGGGGAGAGACCATACACACGAGGTACATACACAGTGAGGTCCAAAAGGATTTGGACAGTAGCAAGGTTTCCATCCAATTGGTGACAGATTTTCATGCGAATATGATAGAATCCGCATAAAGAAAATATGCGCATTTTCACACCAGTAGTGGGTTTACACCAAATGGACTTGTTGCGGGTAAAAATCAGTGCGTAATGACGTATTGCACACAATGTACTTTTTCACTTAAGTTTTCATGTACCAAATAAAAATCTAAAGTTCGATGTGTTTCCATCACATTTTCAAATCTACAGATACACTACATGACCAAAAGTATGTGGACACCTGCTCGTCGAACATCTCATTCCAAAATCATAAGCATTAATATGGAGTTGGTCCCCCCTTTGCTGCTGTAACATCCTCCACTCTTCTGGGAAGGATTTCCACTAGATGTTGGAACATTGCTGCGGGGACTTGCTTCCATTCAGCCACAAGAGCATTAGTGAGGTCGGGCACTGATGTTGGGTGATTAAGGCCTTGCTCGCAGTCAGCGTTCCAATTCATCCCAAAGGTGTTCGATGGGGTTGAGGTCAGGGCTCTGTGCAGGCCGGTCAAGTTCTTCCACACCGATCTCAACAAACCATTTCTGTATGGACCTCGCTTTGTGCACAGGGGCATTGTCATGCTGAAACAGGAAAGGGCCTTCCCCAAACTGTTGGCACAAAGTTGGAAACACATAATCGTCTAGAATGTCCAGAATCGTCTATGCTGTAGCATAAAGATTTCCCTTCACTGGAACTAAGGGTCCTAGCCCAAACCATGAAAAACAGCCCCAGATCATTATTCCTCCTCCACCAAACTTTACAGTTGTCACTATGCATTCCGGCAGCTAGCGTTCTCCTGGCATCCGCCAAACCTAGATTCGTCCATCCGACTGCCAAATGGTGAAGCGTGATTCATCACTCCAGAGAACGCATTTCCACTGCTCCAGAGTCCAATTGCGGCGAGCTTTACACCACTCTAGCCAACACTTGGCATTGCACATGGTGATCTTAGGCTTGTGTGCGGCTGCTCGGCCATGGAAACCCATTTCATGAAGCTCCAGACAAACAGTTATTGTGCTGACGTTGCTTCCAGAGGCAGAGGCAGTTTGGAACTCGATAGTGAGTGTTGCAACCGAGGACAGACAATTTTTAAGCGCTTCAGCATTCGGCGTTCCCATTCTGTGAGCTTGTGTGGCCTACCACTTCGCGGCTGAGCCGTTGTTGCTCCTAGATGTTTCCACTTCACAATAACAGCACTTACATTTGACTTGTTGTCCAACTGACTTGTTGGAAAGGTGGCATCCTGTGACGGTGCCACATTGAAAGTCACTGAGCTCTTCAGTAAGGCCATTCTTCTGCCAATGTTTGTCTATGGAGATTGCATGGCTGTGTGCTCGATTTTTATACACCTGTCAGCAACGGGTGTGGCTGAAATAGCCGAATCTACTAATTTGAAGGGTCGTCCACATACTTTTGTATATACGTAGCCTTCAAAAAGTATTCACACCCCTTTACTTTTTCCACATTTTGTTGAATTCAAAATTGATTAAATCGTTTTTATCTTCATCAATCTACACACAATACCCCATAATGACAAAGCAAAAACATGTCTTTAGAAATTTTATTCAGACCCTTTACTCAGTACTTTGTTGAAGCACCTTTGGCAGCGATTACTGCCTCGAGTCTTCTTGGGTATGACGCTACAAGCTTGGCACACCTGTATTTGGGGAGTTTCTCCCATTCTTCTCTGCAGATCCTCTCAAGCTCTGTCAGGTTGGATGGGAAGCGTCGCTGCACAGCTATATTCAGGTCTCTCGAGATGTTCGATCGGGTTCAAGTCCGGGCTCTGGCTGGGCCACTCAAGGACATTCAGAGACTTGTCCCGAAACCACTACTGCGTTGTCTTAGCTGTGTGCTTAGGTTCGTTGTCCTATTGGAAGGTGAACCTTCGCCCCAGTCTGAGGTCCTGAGCGCTTTGGAGCAGCTTTTCATCAAGGATCTCTCTGTACTTTGCTCAGTTTGGCCGGGCAGCCAGCTCTAGGAAGAGTCTTGGCGGTTCCAAACTTCTTCCATTTAAGGATGATGGAGGCCACTGTGTTCTTGGGGATCTTCAATGCTGCAGAAATGTTTTGGTACCCTTCCACAGAACTGTGCCTCGACACAATCCTGTCTCGGAGCTCTACGGACAATTCCTTTTGACCTCATGGCTTGGTTTTTGCTCTGACATGCACTGTCAACTGTGGGACCTTTATATAGACAGGTGTGTGCCTTTCCAAATCATGTCCAATCATCTGCATTTACCACAGGTGGACTCCAAGTTGTAGAAACATCTCAAGGATGATCAATGGAAACAGGATGCACCTGAGCTCAATTTCGAGTCTCATAGCAAAGGGTCTGAATACTTATGTAAATAAGGTATTTGATAATTTTTTTGTGACATTTTCAAACATTTATAAAAACCTGTTTTCGCTTTGTTATAATGGGGTATTGTGTGTAGATTGATGGAAACATGTATTTAATCCATTTTAGAATAAGGCTGTAAAGAAACCAATTGTGGAAAAGGGGAAGTGGTCTGAATACTTTCCAAATGCACTGTATAGTGTATAAACGCAACATTTTTGAGTTACAGTTCATATGAGGAAATCAGTCAATTTAAATAAATAAATTAGGCCCTAATCTATATATTTCACATGACTGGGAATACAGATATGCATCTGTTGGTCACAGATACTGTACCTTAAAAAAAAAAAAGTAGGTGCGTGGATCATAAAACCAGTCAGTTTCACTTCCACAGGCGGCTGATTGTGGCCTGTGGAGTGTTGCCCACTCCTCTTCAGTGGCTGTGTGAAGTTGCTGGATATTGGTGGGAACTGGAACAAGTTGTCGATCCAGAGCATCCCAAACATGCTCAGTCGGTGACATGTCTGGGGAGTATGCCGGCCATGGAAGAACTGGGACATTTTCAGCTTCCTGGAATTTTGCATAGATCCTTGCGCAGTGGGGCTGTGTATTATTATGCTGAAACATGAGGTGATAGCGGCGGAGGAATGGCACAACAATCGGCCTCAGGATCTCGTCACAGTATCCATGTGCATTCAAATTGCCATTTTATAAAATGCAGTTGTGTTTGTTGTCGGTAGCTTATGGCTGCCCATACCATAACCCCACCGCCACCATGGGGCACTCTGTTCACAACGTTGACATCAGCAAACCGCTCGCCCACACAACGCCATACACATGGTCTGCGGTTGTGAGGCCGGCTGGACGTACTGTCAAATTCTCTAAAATGATGGACGCAGCTTATGGTGAAGAATGTAACTAATTAATTAAATTCTCTGGCAACAGCTCAGGTGAACATTACTGCAGTCGGCATGCCAATTGCACATTCCCTCAACTTGAGACATCTGTGGCATTGTGTTGTGTGACACAACTGCACATTTTAGTGGCCTTTTATTGACCCCAGCACAAGGTGCACCTGTGTAATAATCTTGCAGTTTAATCAGATTCTTGATATGCCACACCTGTCAGGTGGATGGATTTTCTTGGCAAAGGAGAAATGCTCACTAACAGGGATGTAAACCAATTTATGCACAACATTTTAGAGAAATAAGCTTTTTGTGTGTATGGAACATTTCTGAGATTTTATTTCAGCTCATGAAACATGGGACCAACACTTCACATGTTGCGTTTATATTTTTGTTCATTGTAGTAACACAAGATATAAAATACACAAGAATGAATCTATATACAGGGAGTACCATATAAATGTGCAGGGGTACGAGGTATCTGAGGTAGATATGTACATGAAGGCAGGGTAAAGAGACTAGGCATCAGGATACATTATAAGAGTAAGAATAAAGAACTGAGTAGCATCAGCAAATTATGAGTTTGAAAGTTTGTGTGAGTGCGTATGTAGGGTATGAATGTGTGTGGGTATATTTGTGTAGTAGTGTGAGTGTGTGCTGCTTCAGAAAGTATTCACACCCCTTGACTTTTTCCACATTTTGTTGTGTTACAGCCTGAATTTAAAATGGATTAAATTGAGTGTTTTTGTCACTGGCCTACACACAGTACCCCATAATGTCAAAGTGGAATAATGTTAATTTACACATTTAATAAAAAATTATTTTTGTGACACATCCAATAAGCTTGACTCTACAAACCTTTTGGTTGTATTTGCAGTTTGTTTTTGTTTCAGATTATTTTGTGCCCAATTGAAATGAATGGGAAATAATGTATTGTCAGTTTGGAGTCACATAATGTAAATAAGAATAGAGTATGTTTCTGAACATTTCTACATGAATGTGGATGCTATGGATAATCAGCAATGATGAGTGATAAAGTTAACCTCCCCTGTTATAGATAATGGTGAGAGGTTAGCATGTCTTGGGGTATGATCTTTGTGCCTCTAACTTTCACTCATCATTCTTCACAATTCATTGAAGATTATCCATAGTCATGGTAGCATCCACATTAATGTAGAAGTGTTCAGAAACATTCTATTCTTATTTACAATAAAAGTGACTCCAAATTGACACAATTCCTATTGGGCACAAAATCATCTGAAACACAACCAAAACAAACTGCAATGAAACACAACCAAAACAAACTGCAAAAGCATCCAACAAGTTTGTAGAGCCACAAGCTTGATGTAGTCATTGCATGCTAGGAATATGGGACCTGAACTGAACTTTTGACTACTTTAATACACAAGTGAATTTGTACAAAGACTTCTGGTTCCCTAAAAGGGGGAGACTATGTACAGAAAGTGTTGTAATTTCTAAACGGTTCACCCGATATGGATGAAAATACCCTGAAATTAAAGCTGACAGTCTGCACTTTAACCCCATAGTCATGTGCTGGAGTAAAGAGCCAAAACAACAAAATGTGTCACTGTCCAAATACTTTTAGACCTCACTGTATATACACTTTCACATGCAACATTTTAGAAATCCCTCTACACACCCACAGCAAAAGCATCTATTAACACCCCTCTCCCCCTCTCCCTGTCTCCCTCCAGGGCAAGCAGAGAGTGGATGTGTTGCACTTGCAGCTCCAGAACCTGCTCTATGAGGTCATGCACCTGCAGAAGGAGATCAGCAAGTGTCTGGAGTTCAAGTCAGTACCACTGGGGGGGGGGTGTTCTAATTCACATTTGCTCCAAGTCTGTACGACTAAGCCCAGGAATGAGACGCTTCGTGAGTATTGCTCTTTGTTGTTGATTTTCTCTCTGCATGTGTGTCCAGGTCTAAACATGAGGAGATAGATCTGGTGAGTGTAGATGAGTTCTACCAGGAGGCCCCCCCTGAGATCTCCCGCACCCTCCTCACCAAGGATGACCCCCACCAACTCACACTGGCCAGGTTGGACTGGGAACTGGAACAGAGGAAGAGGTACCACACTCACACTGAGACACTGTTGTTCCTCTGTAGGTTGGCTAAGCAGTACATCAACTCCCACTGTTCTCTGGGCAATTTGTGTGTGTGTGTGTTTGTAGGTTGGCTGAGCAGTACAAGGAGTCTCTGTCCAGTAAGGAGAAGATCCAGAAAGGCATTGAGGTGAAGAAGGAACACCTGAGTTCTCTACAGCCTGGACTCAACGCTATCATGCAGGTACAATGAAGCAAAGTGAATTTAAACCTCCCTGGAAGCCATAGCAGCATTCAATTGACAGAACAACACCAGTCCCACAGCTTTTACAAGTCCAGATTTCTGTCTGGTATGGATGGCTGGACATGTGCATGATAACACACTGCAGGCAAGGGCTTCTGAAATGGCCTTATCCCCAGAATGTGACCTTCCAGGCCTGAAACCTAAACCGGTCTCCTTCCCCAGGCATCCCTCCCGGTCCAGGAGTACCTCTCCATGCCGTTTGAACAGACCCAGAGACAGACAGAGATCGCCCGCCACCTCCCACCCTCTCTCTACGTCCTACTGGTTCAGGCCAGCGCTTACGGACAGGCCTGCGGTGAGTGTTTCTGTATGTTTACTTACATACGCACATCCTTAAACTTAAGTGCTGGGCTAATAAAGAATTATTGTAAAGAACAGGAAGGCCTGCACACTGTTTATGCTCCCAGTTCACTGCTTTATTGACAACGTATTGATCCAAAACTGATCTTCGTCAGCTTCTTTACTTACATTTGTGAACACGATTTTGTCACTTTTTCCATTGTCAAATTATAAATTTTGTGGAGGACATGCGGTTTTCATGTTTGTATTTGTGTGTGTTTCAGATAAAAGCCTGAGTGTGTCCATCAGTGGAGATGTGGACGAGGCCAAAGCTCTGTCTAAACCTCCAGAGGACTCGCAGGGTAAGACTTCAGCATTTACATTTTTAGTCATTTAGCAGACGCTCTTATCCAGAGCGACTTACAGTTAGTGAATACATTATTTAAATGTTTTATACTGGCCCCCCGTGGGAACCCGTGGGAATCGAACCCACAACCCTGCAAACGCCATGCTCTATCAACTGAGCTACATCCCTGCCGGCCATTCCCTCCCCTACCCTGGACGGTGCTGGGCCAATTGTGCACCGCCCATGAGTCTCCCGGTCGCGGCCGGCTGCGACAGAGCCTGGATTCGAACCAGGATCTCTAGTGGCACAGTTAGCACTGCGATGCAGTGCCTTAGACCACTGCGCCACTCAGCATGCCTGGCTGCCTGTTAATTACTCTATACTGTGTGTGTGTGTTCGACAGGGTAGTGATTAAATACAGAAAGCTCTGTGTGTATTTTTGGACGGGGCAGTGGTGTAGTAGAGAAGTGTGTGTTCTGACTGTGCATTTAAGTGTGTGTATTCTGATTCTCTCTCCTCTCTAGATGATGATTCTGGTGATTCTGATGCAGAGGAGGAGCAAGAGAAAACGGTCTGTCCCACACCATGCTGCCACTAGAGGCCCTCCTAATACCACTCTGTACACACACGTCAGTGTCAACGAGTTCACCTCTCCTCTCTACACACATTGTCCCAACAACCTCTGCTGACACACACACTGTAATGGCAGACAGGGAAAGGAGGTCTATTGATTGCTTCCTGACTGGTGCCATGTGGTGTGTTCTGGGAAGCATGGATAAGATAGGTCACTATATCCCAAGCCCACACACAGTTGGCAGTCATACTCTTCCTTCTCCCACACGTGTGTCATACTCCTACTCCTCACACACTCTCACTCACATATACTTTACACACTACCACACATACAAGCCTTTTTTATATTGTATTTATTTATTCATCTTTTTGCTGAAGACATCTGTCCGTCTGTGATTTGCCTGGTCACATTACTGCTACTCTGTCACTACACCTCAGCTGACACTCCTTTTCTCCCTCCCTCCCTTCATCTAGTCCTTCTCTTTCGCTGTGAAATAATTCTGAGGTGAAGGGCAAGCCAAGGTTAACTCTGTCCTCCTATGGCCAGCTGCAATGAGAGATGATCAGTTAGGATTATAGATTGTGTCCCAAATAGCACCCTATTTCTTATATAGTGCACTACTTTAGACCAGGACCAGACATCTGTACATCTGATTAATTAAGCAATAAGGCACCTCGGGGGTTTGTGGTATATGGCCAATATACCACGGCTAAGGGCTGTTCTTACGCATGACACAACACGGAGTGCCTGGATACAGCCCTTAGCCGTGGTATATTGGCCATATACCACAAACCCCCGAGGTGCCTTATTGCTATTATAAACAGGTTACCAATGTAATTAGAGCAGTAAAAATAAAAGTTTTGTCATACCCATGGTATACGGTCTAATATACCACAGCTGTTAGCCAATCAGCATTCAGGGCTCAAACCACCCAGTTTATAATGAGCAGTAGAACATGACGGCATGATAAAATACTAATGGTAATACCCCCCCCCCCCCTCTCTCTCTCGCTCTCTCTCTCTCCCTCTCTCTCTGTAGAAGAGGAGGAGACCTACTACAGGTGGTCAGCTGGATGATAAGAGACGTGAGATGCTGAAGAGACACCCTCTCTCCCTTTGTCTGGACCTCAAATGCAAAGGTACACACACATACTGTTCCTATGTGACAGGCAGCAGGACCCTGTCACTGGGACAGTAGAGGAGATATGATCATTCAGAGCTATATGATAGGACTGTTAGGAACTGATATTAATAGTGGTGATGAGGATTCTGTGGACATTGTACATGATGACAATTAGGTGGGTTCCTATATTTGTCCTATTTTGATGATGATAATGGTGGTTCGGTGCATAGATGACAGTGAATAAACAGTTATTGTCCAATGGGCAATGACATCACTACAGAGGTTACACAAGGTCGCCTCTCCTCTCCTGGCTCTGCAGTCAGACAGAACCCAATAACACCCTGAGAGACTGACACACACACACACACACTGCTTTTAATGCAGCAAACAGCCAAAAGCTGCCCCATGGTTTAGAGGACAACAGAGAGCGCAAGAGGAGGCTGATGAAAATAGGCCTAGAATAAGGTGTGACTGCTGCAGCCCTACACTGCTGCCAGCTCCGCAGTCCACTCCTGCCTGCCTACCAGTGGATGGATGAAGTTACACCTGCAATGCTGAACATCCTCCCCTTCGCTTCTCCATCTCTCCTTCCCCTCGTCCCTCCTCTTCTACATCTTCCTCCTCTCTTCTCATCCTCATTTCCTCTCTTCCTCTTCTCCTCTCTTCCTCCTTGTCATCAGGATATAAACAGTCCCTCTCCTCTCCTTGGCTCAACCCATCCTATACACCTACACAGTAGCACTAAGTGTCAGACTGGAGCAGTGACACCATGACATCATACTATACATTGTACTATATAATTAAGTGTCAATTCACACTGGGATGACTGTTGCTGGTGGGACCTTTTGGCAGGGAGGCAATTTACCATCCACAGTACATAGATGGCATCATGCTCACATAGACACACATTACCTGTCTCATCTCCCTGTTTGCTGAATAGAATATGCAGTTTATATATATTTATTATTAATAGATGGCATCATGCTCACAGACACACCCAGTGAACCCTTCTCCTCTCCCTCGGTCTGTCTAGACGGCAGTGTGCTGCATCTGTTCTTCTACTACCTGATGAACCTGAACATCATGACTGTCAAGGCCAAAGTCTCCACCACCACAGACCTCACTGGAGCCATCAGCGCAGGGTACGCGTGTGTGTGTGTGCGTGTCAGTGACCGTGTTTGTGGAGTTTGGAGTGTATGACTGTGTTGTAATTGTGTCCTCTCTCAGGGAGCTGTTAAACTCTGACACGCTGCTCAACTGCCTGTATGCCAACGACCAGGGCCGCGAGACACCCAACCCCGCTAACCGCTACCAGTTTGATAAAGTGGGGTAAGGATGCTGCCCTAACACCAGACTCCCATACACACACACACACACCTTGTACAGTTGCTTCAGTATCAATACAGATATTATTTGATGATTGTAGGATCAGTATGAATGATTATATTGTGTTTTCTTATAGGATCAGTTCGTTTGGAGACTACGTGGCAGAGTTGGGTCATCCCTACCTGTGGGTGCAGAGTCTAGGAGGACTGCAGTTCCCCAGTGATGCCCCAGAGGTGTGTGGTGTGTGTGTGTGGCCCTGCCATTGCGTATAGTAAAGTGTCTCCTGCTATGGGGTGCACTTCCTGAGTGTGTGTGTGTGTGTGTGTGTGTGTGTGTGTGTGTGTGTGTTAACCCTGTTGTGTGTGTGTTTTTCAGGGTTTGCGTGCGGGCAGTTCTCTGAGTGCCAGTCACATGGAGAGCACTATGAAGCTGTTGAGAGGACGAGTCCAGTCACGCCTGGCCCTGCACAAACAGTTCTCCTCACTAGGTACACACACACACACACACATCTGGCCCGGCATAAAGAGTTCTCCTCACATTTCTCATCTCTGGCTACACACACAGACAAAATAACCTGTCTCCTGCATGCTGTTGGTATTGTTTTTCTGTTTTCAGAGCACAGTATAGTTCCAGTGTCCAGTGAGTGCCAGCACCTGTTCCCTGCTAAGGTTCTCTCCCGCCTGGCTCGCTGGACTACCATGTCACACCAGGAGTACACAGTAAGACTCACACAACCTCCCATTTTGTTTGCTCTCTCTACACAATCGAGGAGTACACAGGAAGCACACAATCTTGACTACAACTCACACTCACTATAACAACTTCTGGCTCTCATTGGAGCTGCGGTGTAGATGGTGTTGCTATAATAAGCATTGTGTGAATCAAGGAGGTTTTAATTAAGTAAAACGTATACTGGTAGCTTACTTTTCTTTGTGTTCTATCTCTCTCTAGAATCTGTCGTTCACGCAGCATGTGTCAGAAGCAGGTCTGGCTCGGGAGACTGACCTGTTCTTCATGGCTGTGGTGGAGCGAGGAACAGGTAAAGATCAGGGGGCAAAGTGATGAGTCACTACGTAATATATGAAGACATTTCTGAAGAAATGGAGGCCTCTCTCTTTGCTTTGTTTAGACCATAGGATTCCTTAGAAATGTCTGGAAAATAAACTCTTTCTCTTTCCCCCCTCAGCTCGTCTTCAGGCTGCAGTGGTGTTGAACCCCCGTTACTCAGAAATCTCTCCTCTGTTTGCTCTTTCACTCAGCTGGAAGGGCGAATGCAGCGGACGTACAGATGACAACCTCAGAGTGAGTATACACACACACACTGAATATGAGACCCTAACCCAGGGGAGGATCTCTATATTATGTTATGTCCTTTGATGTCACTGGTTAGTGGTTAGTCACACACACCGGCTGTGACTGACATGTGTAACCCCTCCCCCAGGCCATGGAGAGTGAGGTGAATGTGTTTAAGTCGGAGCTCCAGGGGCCCCGCCCAGGGCACCAGCTGCTGACCAATCAGGTAGCTCGTCTGTGTGTCTGTCTGGACGTATACCTGGAGACTGATGGACAGGATGACAGTGTGGAGGGACCACAGGAGTTTCTCAGAGAGAAGATGTGTCTACGCACCGTAAGGTACACATACACATGCGCACACACTCACACTCACACTTCTCTCTCGTATTTCTGACAGCGTGTTTCTCTCTGGTTGTGTTTCAGGGGTCCGAACCGTCTGAAGCCGTTCAAGTATAACCACCCCCAGGGCTTCTTCAGTCACCGCTGACTTCCCCCTTCACCCCTTATATCTTACCCTTGATTTCTTAGCCCACCTCAAAGCTTCTTCAGTCACCCCTGAACCCTGAACTTTATCTTCTGCCACGTCCCTGCCCTCATATCCCCTCTCTCTTTTTTAATACACCACAGTTTTGTCTGTTTTAGTTTCACACATTCTGTGTTCAGTTAACAATAAAAAGCTAGTGATTTTGTTTGAATCAGCAAGTTCTTGGTATTTTTTATGTTATTCTTCGCTGCTATGATTTATGCTCAGCTGTATTCTATCATGAATTACCTCTCCTCTCCACCTCTTTTAGCTATTGCATATTTCATCATCTCTCTCTGCCTTCGCTCTCTTCCCCCCCTCTCTTTTTTTCTCTGCATCGTAATCACATTATTTTATGGCTTTTATTATCATAGCTCAGCACTTCTCTAAGCTGACTCATGCCCACTGGTTCTGGAAATACAGAGAATACATTATCACACACGCGCACCTACAAATGTGTTCCCTATCCTGTAGTTACAGTGTAGTAAGAGCTGATAATTGATAACAGGACCACTGGTGGACTGGATCACTGCTCTGGATTTAAACTGACATTAGTGCAGCATCACAGAACCCCAGTAGCCCTCTCCCTTACAGGACAAGCATTCTACTGTTAGGATGTAGCTGAGGTGTTTTTTGGGGCGCCATGCCATGGTGATCATTCTGAGGATGTTTTTGCTGCAGGTTGTCTCCTGTTAATACACAGTCATCCATCAGACATAAAGAGATTACATTCTGCCATTACAACCCCAAAGAGAAACCTAATGATCATGAGGGAAGAATTCAAAAAGGAACTTAACGGTCATGATGATATACAGTCAGAATTCAGGGAGATACTTCATGATATTAGGTGTGAGATACAGCATCTCAATGTCAACAGAATACAGTTCCTTCAGAAAGTATTCATACTTGACTTATTCCACATTTTGTTGTGTTACAGCCTGAATTCGAGATGGATAAAAAATATATCTCACCCGTCTCTACACGCAATACCCCATAATGACAAAGTGAAAATATGTTTTTAGAAATGTTAGCAAAAATATTGAAAATGAAATCCAGAAATATCTCATTTACATAAGTATTCACACCCCTGAGTCAATACTTTATTGAAGTAAAGTACCTTTGGCAGTGATTACAGCTGTGAGTCTTTCTGGATAAGTCTCTAAGAGCTTTCCACACCTGGATTGTACAACATTTGCCCATTATTATTTTCAAAATTCTTCAAGTTCTGTCAAATTGGTTGTTGATCGTTGCTAGACAACCATTTTCAGGTCTTGCCATAGATTTTCAAGTAGATTTAAGTCAAAACTGTAACTCGGCCACTCAGGAATATTCACTTTCTTTTTGGTAAAAAATTCCAGTGTAGATTTGGCCTTGTGTTTTAGGTTATTGTCCTACTGAAAGGTGAATTAATCTTCCTGTGTCTGGTGGAAAGCAGACTGAACCATGTTTTCCTCTAGGGTTTTGCCTGTGCTTAGCTCCATTCCGTTTATTTTTTATCCTGAAAAACTCCCCAGTCCTTAATGATTACAAGCATACCCCAAAACATGATGTAGCCACTACTATGTTCTACTAACTACGTTTGGAAATATGGAGAGTGGTACTCAGTAATGTTTTTGTATTTGCCCCAAACATAACACTTTGTATTCAGGACAAAAAGTGAATTGCTTTGCCACGTTTTTTGCAGAATTATTTTAGTGCCTTGTTGCAAACAGGATGCGTGTTTTGGAATATTTGTATTCCGTACAGGCTTTCTTCTTTTCGCTCTGTCAATTAGGTTAGTATTGTGGAGTAACTAAAATGTTGTTGATCCATCCTCAGTTTTCTATCACAACCGTTAAGCTCTGTAACTGTTTTAAAGTCACCATTGGCCTCATGGTGAAATCCCTGGCCGCTTTCCTTCCTCCGGCAACTGAGTTAAGAAGGGTGCCTGTATCTTTGTGGTGACTGGGTGTATTGATACACCATCCAAAGTGTAATTAATAACTTCACCATGCTCAAAGGGATAATCGGTCTGCTTTTTTATTTTTACCAATAGGTGCCCTTCTTTGTGAGGCATTGGAATACCTCCCTGGTCTTTGTGGTTGAATCTGTGTTTGAAATTCACTGCTCGACTGCAGGACCTTACAGATAATTGTATGTGTGGGGTACAGAGATGAGCTAGTCATTCAAAAATCATGTTAAACACTATTATTGCACACACAGTGCGTCCATGCAACTTATGTTACGTAAGCACATTTTTACTCCTGAACTTATTTAGGCTTGCCATAACAAAGGGGTTGAATACTTATTGACTCAAGACATTTCAGCTTTTCATTTTTAATTCATTTTTAAAAAAAAGAATTAAAACATAATTCCAGTTTGACATGATGGGGTATTGTGTATAGGCCAGTGACAAAAAATCTCAATGGATTACCATTTTAAATTTAGGCTGTAACACAACAAAATGTGGAAAAAGTCAAGGGGTGTGAATACTTTAGCAAACATTGTTTCCATTGTAACTCCACACCATATCACAACTACTGTCCCCAGTGCAGCTGACTCCAGTGTAGTTTCCACAATGGTTGTGGACAACTGTGTCACATCAAGGACATCATAGACAGGACTCTAAAACTGACATCAAAGTCTAATGGAGGCCTTTTTCTGTTGTGAAAGGGTGTGATGTCTGTTTATAGCACTTCTCATAATATCTCACTGCTCTATCTTTAGCAGCACATGCATGGATCCTCAGATTAGCTGGTGTAGATCATCTCTGGCTTGGCAGGTTACTCCAGAATCTATCTACTAGATGATGTACATTATATTATTTATGATGATAATTATGCTTTTGGACTGTTTTGATCCATGCTTACTGTTTCAGCAGGCTGGCTTTGTGGAGCAGGTATTGAGGAGAGAGCGGTAAAATGAGGGAGATGTGAGATGAGGATGAGAGACCTAACCTAAGGATAAGCACAAGAGATGTGCAGGGGAAGCTGTATGCTCTAACTCCTGGATGTTGTGTAGTAGAAAGAAGAGGGGGGACAGCTCTGTTTGGGTAGCACTATACTCCAGAACACCTGATTTATGTATGAGCCCAAGCTATGCGACGTCAGAGCAGGGAGGGGAGGTGCACTCCTCAGCCGCAATGCAGTACAGAACACACACACCCACATAGTGAGATCCACACCCCTCACACCTCCGCTTCCTCGCCTCCACTGCTTCTTTTCATACCACCTCAGACCGTGTACCGTTCAGAACTGTTCCTTTCTTCATAGTGTGTATACTGACATGTACATGAGAGGAACTAGACAGGAGCGATATAATTTCTAAAGTTTAGTTAAGTACCTTAGTACTGTACCAGGAAATTATCTATGTTATCGAGCTAGTTTTTCTCTCTCAACACCCACTGGGCACACGCTGGTTGAATCAGCATTGTTTCCACGCCATTTCAATGAAATGATGTTGAACCAATGTGGAATAGATGTTGAATTGACATCTGTGCCCAGTGGGGAGCACATCAGGTCATGTCGAGACCATCAGTATCGTTCACACCAGAGTAATACAGTATATCTTTGTATTAGAATGATATAATGAGAACACACAGAAATCTTTCAGTTTTAACTTTATTAGTTCCATCAGTTTGTATTGCATATTCTCAGCAGTTTATACATGGCACAGTCATCCCTGACATCAGAGTTCTTCCTGACCTAGCATACTAGCCACAGCACAGTGACTCAGCACAGCCATCAGACAGGGAGCTGTTTAAGGTGCACAATGAGGTTCATTGTCTTTCTCTGCTTTTTATATTCATCAATGTAATATACTCATTTATATCGTCATAAATATACATATACAGTACAATATATTAATCTGTCACAATCTTTTATAGACATTTGTTGACATCTCTGCCCTTGAAGGCTTCAGAAGGTACATGGCCCTATGCTGTGCTCCCAGCCAGAGCGATGCTGCTGTTTTAATGCACTTGTTATTATTGACGGGCAGTCAGACACATTCAGATAGAGTTTAGAGTATTCTGCATTCTTTAGTCATACATTAGAAGAAGCATCAGGGTTGAGTACCCATGGATTAGTAACTATAGAAACACTATTGCTTTGTTTGTTTACTTTGTCTCCTACTCTGGCCTCCCTTTACAAAGGCTGCTCAGGTCTTCAGTAGCATCACCCCCCCCCCTCCATCCCTCCCCGATAGTTATTTGGGGTCTCTCTCCTCTTGGCTCATACACAGCGCATTAGTGATTCACTTCTTGGCTTTCTCTTTGACCTCAGCGCTGGAGGACTTCTCTGCCTTCCCTCCCTCCTTCGTATCCTTTGCCTCTTTACTGTCGGACGCTTTAGAGGCCTCCTGCTTGTTCTCTTTCTTATCCGTCTTCTTATCCTCCTTTACCTCCTCTTTGGGCTCTGCTTTCTTCTCCTCTTTCTTGCTCTCTGTTTTCTCTGGTGATTCTTTGGGAGCAGGCTTCACCTCTGCCTGAGGTTTTTCATCTATTTTGGACGGGGCCTGTTTCTCCTCTTCCTTCTTAGCAGGGGTGGGGCTCTCCTTGGCGGGGGTGGGCTTCTCCTCTGCAGGCTTGGCTGGGGTGGCGGCAGGGGGGGCAGGTGATGGGGTCTCAGTCTTCGTGGGGGTCTCCTCTGGCTTGCTCTCCTTCTTGGGGTCTGGTTTGTCTGTCTTCTCCTCAGCCTTCTCCTCTTTAGGCTGGCTCTCACTCTTCTCCTTCTCCTCTTTAGGCTGGCTCTCACTCTTCTCCTTCTCCGTGGGTTCTGGCTCCTCTTTCTTCTCCTCCTTTACAGGCTGGGGTTGTTCCTTCTCTTTCTTCTCCTCCATTACAGGCTGGGGTTGTTCCTTCTCTTTCTTCTCCTCCTTTACAGGCTGGGGTTGTTCCTTCTCTTTCTTCTCCTCCTTTACAGGCTGGGGTTGTTCCTTCTCTTTCTTCTCCTCCTTTACAGGCTGGGGTTGTTCCTTCTCTTTCTTCTCCTCCTTGGCTGGTTTGTCTTCTGCAGGGGGCTTGGCTTTCTCCTGGATGGGGGACTTGGGTTCAGGAGATTTGGGGAGGGGGGACTTGGAAGGGGACTTAGACTCTGGGGATTTGCTGGGGGGAGATTTAGATGGTGATTTCACGTCCAGAGATTTGGGCTGGGGAGATTTCTCTGTGGGAGATTTGGGGGCGGGAGACTTGGTGGGTGATTTGGGGAGGGGAGATTTGGCTGGGGGTGATTTGGATTCAGGGGATTTGACGGCGGGAGATTTGGCCTGGGGGGTTTTGGGGGGAGACTTAGATTGGGGAGAAGCAGCCTCCTCAGGTGACTTAGACTTCTCTTCCTCTTTCTCCTCACCTGCCTCCTCTTCCCCCTTATCCTCAGATCCTTCCCCCTTATCCTCAGATCCTTCCTCTTCCTCCTTCTTATCAACCTCTTCCTCATCTCCTCCCTTATCCTCAGCTCCATCCCCCTCTCCCTCTTCTACCTCAGCTTTGGTCTCATCCTCTTCCTCGTCCTTTACTTCCTCTTCCTTCTCTTCTCCCTTCTCCTCTTCCTCTCCTTCCTCTGTCACCTCAGTGACCTGTGTCTCATCCGTCTGTTCCTCCAGTATGACTGTGTCTGAGAGCTCCTCCCCCTTCAGCTTCAGGTGGACGGAGGAGTAGGAGTACAGGCTTGGCCCAGATATGAACCGAGTCTCCTCCCCTTCCAGCAATTTCCTGTTTAGGGGAAGAACATGGGAAGTGCAGTCTGAGTTGGGTGTGTCAATACAGTCTCCTGTTTAAAAACATATCAGCGATAATTGTTTTTCCAAGATCAAGGTTATTCAGAGCCAGTCTGAGTCTGCATAATAGCAATTTTTATTTTTTTACACCCTTAACCTCTCCCCCTTAACCCCTGACCCACCTGTAGGCTGCTATCTCTATGTCCAGAGCCATCTTGACGTTCAGCAGCTCCTGATATTCTCTCAGCTGACTGGCCATCTCCCACTTAGTACTCTTCAGTTCACCGTCCAGCTGATGGATGGTCTCCTACACACACACACACACACACACACACACGTTGGTGAGCAATGTGTGTCAGAATGAAGGAGAAAGAGAAAAGCCAGACAGACGGTCAGACAGGCAGAGGAGTGTACCTGTAGTGAGTGGATATCTCCATAGTGTCTGTCCTCACTCTCCATGCGTTGTCTCTCCAGAGAGTCCTTGGTTCCTCTGAGGGTCTCCAGTTCGATGGTGCGACTCTGCAGCTGCCGTCTGTACTCTGCTATCTCCTCCTGGGCACCGCGGATTGCATCCGTGTTAGAGTGAGCTGCATCCGCCAACCGCTCCATACGCACTTCAGGAGGTGGGGGGACAGGGTCAGAGACAGGGTGTTAGCGGTCATAGGGGCTATAACCCAAAACTATAAAATAGTGACCTGTCCTAGGACTGGCCAGGTGCCTGAATGCTTTTCTGTATTGAGCTTTAGAAAAAGGTCAGTCATTGAGAACACACATCCTCTCCTCCAGGAAGGAATGACCTTGACAGTGTCTGTCTGAGGTCTGACTTGGATACATGACACTGAACAACATACTGATGAAAATCTTGGCAAGAGAAACTTCCAAGGACTCTCAAATGTGCCATCAGTATTTTTAGGGACCTAATACTGCTGACTCAGTTGCCTGCAGCGGGAATGCATGATGAACAGAAATAAGACTTTCCAAACAGGACTGTAGGCAACAGACTGCAGGCAGACAGATATTAAAAGACTTGAGTTTACACCAGACAGAACACTTTCTCCTCTCCATAAAATAAACCACTGGGCTATTTCAACACATTATGCACATCCAATACTTTTTCCAAATGCAATCAGCCTATAATTGCATATCTATGGCGTTTAATTCGAAAGTACCCTTGTGTCACACAAGGATGTAAATGTGAATGTGTCATTATAGTCATTGTTACGCACTCCTAGGATGCTGTTTAGGCATGTTTAGCTGAATATATAGCCTAGAGAGTCTAAAGCAGTTTGCTTCTAATGGTGACCTTACAAGGCATCAATGTCCCAAATGGGATTGAAAATATCCTATATGCACCACTATGTACCACTAGCCTATTTGATTGTAAAACCAAAGAGCTCCATCTTTACCCAAATCCTCCCAAGTTCAGCACAATGGACAGCGAACTAGGCTGCGTCACCGCACCGCCACACCAGAGCCCTATAAAACTGGCATTCTCACCGACCACTCTCTCCGTAAAAACAGGTGGGTATTAAGGTAGATTGATATAAAGTTGCGCCTCTCACCTTTGAACCATCCATCCACCTGCATTGCGCTCTTGGTCGCGTGGCCATCCAGCTGAGCGCGGATCTCCCGCAGCGCGCTCGTGACGTCAGCCTTGATCGTGTCTCGAGGCTCAAAGCTCACCTGTGCACGCTGGATCTGTGCGAGCATCTCGGCCACCTCCTCCTCGTGGTTCTTCTTCAGGAACGCGGCTTCTTCCTGCAGCGCGCACAGCTTCTTGTCCAGCTCCAGCCGCGTGAGGCCAGACTCGTCCACATACTTGTTCATGACGCGTGCTGCGGCCTCCAGCTCCTCCCGGCTGCGTGTCTCGTCCTCGAGCCTGGTCCGCACATGCTGGATGTCCTCTTCAAGGTGGTCTTGCTCCAAGAGTGTGCGTGCCTTCTCCCCGGTCAACTGCTGGACCAGAACCCTCAGGTCCCCCAGCTCGCGCTCATAGTGCTCTCCCACGGTAGCGCGCCCCGTCTGGCTCTGTCGCAGCGCAGCCGCTTCCTGCTCCAGATTCGAGTTAATCAGCTCGAGGTTCCGCACCTTGTCGATGTAACCGGCGAACCGGTCGTTGAGTGTCTGCAGAATCTCCTTCTCGTTCCTCCGAGTCATGTCGCCGTTAAAGATCTCCAAGCTGTTGGCAGAGGCTGCCTGGCTGTAGCCCGGGCGGCGGCGCTGGGAGTTCGTCCAGGGCTGGGAGTGGTAGCCGGAGGAGGAGAGGGAAGCGGCGGGCCGGGCAGAGTGGCCCTGTGGTGGCCTGCGATAGGAGCCGTGGCCGTAGAGGTGGTCCAGTGGGTAGCTCATCTCTAAGCCGGATGCAGACTGCGGCAGGGTGGAGAGGGATGAGCTTTTTATACCGCGGGAGGAGAAACTCACAACTCAGCACGGACAATCTCTCTCTTTAAAGAGACATCTTCGCTATCGTCATCACCACTCCTTTCTTATCACACAGACGAACTACAGAAACACCATGATACAGCGCATGATAGGATTCTTGAATTTTCACCCAAATGTCCAATTGTATTATATTATTTACTCATGATTTCTGAGTGCCCACAATGCATCAATAGGATTCTGTGCCATGTTCGTTACAGTAGACCTAGGCCTATAGGCGTCAACTTTTTGAAACATAACTATGTCCACAATACCATGTTCACCAGAAGAAAAGTATATAGCTAATATAAACTGGGTTTCAATTATATTGTTGTGTTTGGACTAGTTGAACGTTTAATGTGCAGCTCTTCATTCTCTTTGTCAGTGCTGTGAATACATGACAGTGAAAGTGTGTGTGGTTCTGTCAGTGGGCCAGGTGTGTCCCCCAGGTGGGTTGGAGTGGATCTGCAGACTCACTGCAGGGGTAACCACACCGCACATCAGCAGAAAGCAGCGCCTTCTCTTTGTCCCTCTCTCTCTCACTCACTCACTCACACCTGGCTGGCCCACTGACAACTTTACACCTCTTACACCTCATAACAGTGTGTGAGGTTTGACGTCTTCGTCATGATCCTCAGAAATGTATATAAGTGGATGGACCAGAATTACCTCTGTCAATAACCCAGGTTCTTTGAAAAATCAGACAGTGGAGATGACTGAGAATTAAGTACGTACACACGCACTTGCTATTTTAGTGCGGTCCTTGTATGTGTGTCAGCTGATTTGGAGGAATGTATCTGAGGAGGATAATTCTGTCCCTACTACAGCACCTATTGATCAGACTCCTTCAGGCTCCCACACACACGGCACCATGACTGTAAATCTTAAAGGAACACCTTAAATATATCTCTGTCACTGTAAAGTTCTGCAGCCCCATTTTCCACATAACTTTATACCATCACGATCTTGGATGCAAAGACTGAAACGTTTCTGCACGTGTCAACATTGCACAAACCCGTGTATTTTCTCTGCTTTTACACTACCAGTAAAACGTTTTTAGAACACCTACTCATTCAAGGGTTTTTCTTTATTTTTACTATTTTCTGCATTGTAGAATAATAGTGAAGACATCAAAACTATGAAATAACACATATGGAATCATGTAGTAACCCAAAAAGTGTTAAACAAATCAAAATATATTTTATATTTGAGATTCTTCAAATAGCAACCCTTTGCCTTGATGAAAGCTTTGCACACTCTTGGCATTCTCTCAACCAGCTTCACCTGGAATGCTTTTCCAACAGTCTTGAAGGAGTTCCCACATATGCTGAGCACTTGTTGGCTGCTTTTCCTTCACTCTGTGGTCCGGCTCATCCCAAACCATTTAAATTTGATTGAGGTTGGGGGATTGTGGAGGCCAGGTCATCTGATGCAGCACTCCATCACTCTCCTTCTTGGTAAAATAGCCCTTACACAGCCTGGAGGTGTGTTGGGTCATTGTCCTGTTGAAAAACAAATGATAGTCCCACTAAACCCAAACCAGATGGGATGGCGTATCGCTGCAGAATGCTGTGGTAGCCATGCTGGTTAAGTCTGCCTTGAATTCTAAATAAATCACAGACAGTGTCACCAGCAAAGCACCCCCACACCATAACACCACCTCCTCCATGCTTTACGGTGGGAAATACACATGCGGAGATCATCCGTTCACCTACACCGCGTCTCACAAAGACGCGGCGGTTGGAACTCAAAACTCCAATTTGGACTCCAGACCAAAGGACAAATTTCCACCGGTCTAATGTTAATTGCTCCTGTTTCTTGGCCCAAGCAAGTCTCTTCTTCTTATTGGTGTCCTTTAGTAGTGGTTTCTTTGCAGCAATTAGACCATGAAGGCCTGATTCACACAGTCTACTCTGAACAGTTGATGTTGAGATGTGTCTGTTACTTGAACTCTGTGAAGCATTTATTTGTGCTGCAATTTCTGATGCTGGTAACTCTAATGAACTTATCCTCTGCAGCAGAGGTAACTCTGGGTGTTCCATTCCTGTGGCGGTCCTCATGAGAGCTAGTTTCATCATAGAGCTTGATGGTTTTTGCGACTGCACTTAAAGAAACGTTCAAAGTTCTTGAAATTTCCATATTGACTGACCTTCATGTCTTAAAGTCATGATGGACTGCCAAATATGGACTTTGTATTTTACCAAATAGGGCTATCTTCTGTATACCTTGTCACAACACAACTGATTTTTTTGTTTATTTTTATTGTACCTTTATTTAACTAGGCAAGTCAGTTAAGAACAAATTCTTATTTACAATGACGCCTACACCGGCCAAACCCGGACGATGCTGTGCCAATTGTGCGCCGCCCTATGGGACTCCCAATCACAGCCAGTTGTGATACAGCCTGGAATCGAACCAGGGGGTGTGTAGTGACGCCTCAAGCACTGACATGCAGTGCCTTAGACCGCTGCGCCACTAGGGCTCAAATGCATTAAGAAGGAAATAAATTCCACAAATGAACTTTTAAGAAGGCACACCTGTTAATTGAAATGCATTCCAGATGACTACCTCATGAAGCTGGTTGAGAGAATGACAAGAGTGTGCAAAGCTGTCATCAAGGCAAATGGCGGCTATTTGAAGAATCTCAAATATAAAATATATTTTGATTTGTTTAACACTTTTTTGGTTACTACATGATTCCATATGTGTTATTTCATAGTTTTGATGTCTTCACTATTATTCTACAATGTAGAAAATAGTACAAAATAAAGAAAAACCCTTGAATGAGTAGGTGTTCTAAAACTTTTGACCGGTAGTGTATATGGCAGGTGATCACCCTCAGACTGAGACACATTGTCATGGCCTCCTCCTCCTCAGTGACAAACTCTCACATCACATTTACATTTTTGTCATTTAGCAGATGCTCTTATCCAGAGCGACTCACAGAATCCTAGTCGGCACGGTGATTAGAACCAGCAACTTTTTGGTTACTGGCCTTTTATACATTTGCAAAAATTATGGGGTATTGTGTGTAGATTACTGAGGATTTTTATTTATTTAATCCATTTTAGAATAAGGCTGTAATGTAACAAAATGTGGAAAAAGTCAAGGGGTCTGAATACTTTCTGAAGGCATTGTATATAGTAGATGTAGTGAGTAACTTGTGTTCATTTCTGGTCTAAATGTGATACTCTGATAAATATGTGATTATTTAAATGTGATTGTAAATGTGACGATATATATGCGGCAGGTAGTCTACCGGTTAAGAGCGTTTCTGTAACCTTAAGGGGTCTGAATACTTTCCGAAGGTACTGTATGAGGCCACTGCAAGTGGAGCAGAGATCACTGATCCAGAATGGAGGGGTGGAGCCAGGCCTGCATTTTCAGTCCTTGGAATGTCAATCAGTTTGAAGGGAAGGGAAGTGAAAAGTGATTAAGTAAGAGGAAGAGAAAGAGAAGAGGGGAGGAGGAGGGAGGAGATGAAAAGAGGGGAGGGAAGAGAGAGACCTGATGGAGGGAGGAGAGAGATGATGGAGAGAGGGGAGGGTGAACGGGAGAAGAGTGACCTTAGGAAGACAGTGCTCTACTGGCAGGCCTCATATAGATGAGTCAGCTTCTGTACATTTAACATTTAGGATGTTATTACATTGTACTGGTGTGTGTAAGAGCGTGAGCAAGACAGAGATCTCAACCATTTCCAGGTCCATCGACATGTCCTAGTCTTTGGTGACCTAAACACCAGAACTGGACAAGAACCTGACACCCTCAGCACACAGGGGGACAAGCACCTACCTGGAGGGGACAGCATTCCCTCCCAAATATGCCCCCCTAGACAAAACTACGACAAAACAACCAAGAAAAAGTATTATTATTATTATTATTATAGCTCATCTCTTGGCCGTAGTACTGTAGACTACTTTATCACCGACCTCAACCTAGAGTCTCTCAGCGCGTTCACAGTCAGCCAACTAACACCCTTATCAGACCACAGCAAAATCACAATCTTGAACAGATCAATACTCAACCATGATGTAGCAAAGCCGAACAAACTGCATGCTATTAAGAAATGCTATAGATGGAAGGAGGGTAGTGTTGAAACGTATCAAAAAACAATTGGCCAACAACAAATCCCTCCTAGACAACTTCCTGGACAAAATGTTTCTCTTCAATAGTGAAGATGTAAACTTAGCAGTAGGAAACCTGAACAGTAAATTTGATCTATCAGCTAACATATCATCGAGAGCATCCTGACCGGTTGCATCACCGCCTGGTATGGCAACTGCTCGGCAACTGACCGTAAGGCGCTACAGAGGGTAGTGCGTACGGCCCAGTACATCACTGGGGCCAAGCTTCCTGCCATCCAGGACATACACTACCATTCAAAAGTTTGGGGTCACTTAGAAATGTCCTTGTTTTCGAAAGAAAATCAATTTTTTTGTCCATTAAAATAACATCAAATTGATCAAAAATGCAGTGTAGACATTGTTAATGTTGTAAATGGCTTTTGTAGCTGGAAACGGCTGATTTTTAATGGAATATCTACATAGGCGTACAGAGGCCCATTATAAGCAACCATCAGTCCTGTGTTCCAATGGCACGTAGTGTATTTTTTTAAATCTTATTTTATTTTATATTTTTTTTAGGGGTAGATCAGCTTAATATTGCAGATAGATTGTAACTTCCATCAATGTAATTGTCTGCATCACTTCCAATCCCCCATGTTTATATATATATATATATATCATACATACATACATACATACATACATACATACATACATACACATACATATCCTTTTTTTAAAAATTATTTTTTACCCTTTATTACTTTCCAACCCCACCACCCTTTCCCTAATTGGAGTAAACTAGTGAACAACAATGCTTAGGCCTCTACTTCCAGCTTATGCTTACTACACTGCTAAAAAAAATAAAGGGAACACTAAAATAACACATCCTAGATCTGAATGAATTAAATAATCTTATTAAATACTTGTTTCTTTACATAGTTGAATGTGCTGACAACAAAATCACACAAAAATTATCAATGGAAATCAAATTTATCAACCCATGGAGGTCTGGATTTGGAGTCACCCTCAAAATTAAAGTGGAAAACCACACTACAGGCTGATCCAACTTTGATGTAATGTCCTTAAAACAAGTCAAAATGAGGCTCAGTAGTGTGTGTGGCCTCCACGTGCCTGTATGACCTCCCTACAACGCCTGGGCATGCTCCTGATGAGGTGGCGGATGGTCTCCTGAGGGATCTCCTCCCAGACCTGGACTAAAGCATCCGCCAACTCCTGGACAGTCTGTGGTGCAACGTGGCATTGGTGGATGGAGCGAGACATGATGTCCCAGATGTGCTCAATTGGATTCAGGTCTGGGGAACGGGCGGGCCAGTCCATAGCATCAATGCCTTCCTCTTGCAGGAACTGCTGACACACTCCAACCACATGAGGTCTAGCATTGTCTTGCATTAGGAGGAACCCAGGGCCAACCGCACCAGCATATGGTCTCACAAGGGGTCTGAGGATCTCATCTCGGTACCTAATGGCAGTCAGGCTACCTCTGGCGAGCACATGGTGGGCTGTGCGGCCCCCCAAAGAAATGCCACCCCACACCATGACTGACCCACCGCCAAACCGGTCATGCTGGAGGATGTTGCAGGCAGCAGAACGTTCTCCACGGCGTCTCCAGACTCTGTCACGTCTGTCACATGTGCTCAGTGTGAACCTGCTTTAATCTGTGAAGAGCACAGGGCGCCAGTGGCGAATTTGCCAATCTTGGTGTTCTCTGGCAAATGCCAAACGTCCTGCACGGTGTTGGGCTGTAAGCACAACCCCCACCTGTGGACGTCGGGCCCTCATACCACCCTCATGGAGTCTGTTTCTGACCGTTTGAGCAGACACATGCACATTTGTGGCCTGCTGGAGGTCATTTTGCAGGGCTCTGGCAGTGCTCCTCCTGCTCCTCCTTGCACAAAGGCAGAGGTAGCGGTCCTGCTGCTGGGTTGTTGCCCTCCTACAGCCTCCTCCACGTCTCCTGATGTACTGGCCTGTCTCCTGATAGCGCCTCCATGCTCTGGACACTACGCTGACAGACACAGCAAACCTTCTTGCCACAGCTCGCATTAATGTGCCATCCTGGATGAGCTGCACTACCTGAGCCACTTGTGTGGGTTGTAGACTCCGTCTCATGCTACCACTAGAGTGAAAGCACCGCCAGCATTCAAAAGTGACCAAAACACAGGCCAGGAAGCATAGGAACTGAGAAGTGGTCTGTGGTCACCACCTGCAAAACCAGTCCTTTATTGGGGGTGTCTTGCTAATTGCCTATAATTTCCACCTGTTGTCTATTCCATTTGCACAACAGCATATGAAATGTATTGTCAATCAGTGTTGCTTCCTAAGTGGACAGTTTGATTTCACAGAAGTGTGATTGACTTGGAGTTACATTGTGTTGTTTAAGTGTTCCCTTTATTTTTTTGAGCAGTGTATATACATTTTATGGACACAGTCAATTTTACAATAATTATATTTTGTTTGTTTTTTCTCCTGAACTTCTTCTACTCTCAACCTTTATGAAAATTAGTATTTGTGTCATTCTCAAAACTTTTGACCATGACTGTACTGTATTCTAGTCAAGGCTCATCCTATATATCTACTGCTGTACACACCTTTTCTATTCATACTGTATACTGTCCATACAGTCTATATAAACCATTTTACACACACACACACACACATATATATATATTTACAGTATATTCTGGACTCTGACGTTGCTCGTTCTGATATTTCTTAATTTTAATTGGGGGATTTATCCTTTTGAAACCTTTGAGTGCAATGTTTACTGTACACGTATGTTTTTTTGTTGATGTTGTTTTGGTTTCTTCTCACTTGTTTATTTCACTTGTTTTGGTAATGTAAACATATGTTTCACATGCCAATAAAGCCCCTTTGAATGGAGTCGAGAGAGAACTTCATAACGTATCAGTTATGGTCAGTTGCCTGCTTTATCCAGTAGGCGGCAGTAGAGCAACATGGACGCCTGACAGAACATTCTTCCCTGACAAATAGCTTCCTCTTTGACTCCAGGGAGGGAAAGTTCGAAACAACAACAACAAGACATGAGTGGTTGTATTTGTTGTATTCTGAATGATTTGTAAAGGATTTGTGACAACGATGTCTCACGTATCGGCTCCATGTTTGCTGGACAGATGGATTGAAGAAAATAACGCTATCGTAGACAAGTGGAAGGTGAGCTACTATAGCTAGCTAGCTACTGTTAGCTAGCTAGACAACAAAATAATGGTAATGTCTAGATGTATCGAACTTTTGTCAAATTTTCCTAACCTTAACCTAATTCCCCTAACCTGCAGCGTAAATTCTCCTAAACCTGCTACGAAAAGTCAATTCTGCCAAAAGCTGGATCCTTTCTAGCCTTGTCCACGAAGTGTTGCTCTCTATCAACTGAATTTCTACAGCTATACTGAACAAAAATATAAACACAACATGTAAAATGTTGGTGCCATGTTTCATGAGCTGAAGTAAAATATCCCGCAAATTTTCCATATGCACAAAAAGCTTATTTCTCTAAAATGTTCTGCACAAAGGCGTTTACATCCCAGTTAGTGAGCATTTCTCCTTTGCCAAGATAATCCATCCACCTGACAGGTGTGGCATATGAAGAAGCTGATTAAACAGCATGATCTTTACACAGGTGCACCTTGTGCTGGGGACAATAAAAGGCCACTCTAAAATGTGCAGTTTTGTCACACAACACAATGCCACATGTCTCAAGTTTTGAGGGAGTGTGCAATTGGCATGCTGACTGCAGGAATGTCCACCAGAGCTGTTGCCAGAGAATTGAATGTTCAATGGGCAAATGCTCACCTTTGATGGCCACTGGCACGCTTGAGAAGTGTGCTCTTCACAGATGAATCCCAGTTTCAATTGTACTGGGTAGTTGGCGGCGTGGGGGTGAGCGGTTTGCTGATGTCAACATTGTGAACAGACTGCCCCATGGTGGTGATGTGGTTATGGTAAGGGCAGGCATAAGCGACAGACAACAAACGCAATTCGATTTATCGATTGCAATTTGAATGCACAGAGATACCCTGATGAGATTCTTAGGCCCGTTGTCATGCCATTCATCCACTACCATCACCTCATGTTTTAGCATGATAATGCACAGCCCCATCTCGCAAGGATCTGTACACAATTCCTGGAAGCTGAAAATGTCCCAGTTCTTCCATGGCCTGCATACTCCCCAGACATGTCACCCATTGAGCATGTTTGGGATGCTCTGGATCGACGTGTACAACAGTGTGTTCCAGTTCCTGCCAATATCCAGCAACTTCGCACAGCCATTGTAGAGGTGTGGGACAACATTCCACAGGCCACAATCAACAGCCTGATCAACTCTATGCGAAGGAGATGTGTCGCGCTGCATGAGGCAAATGGTGGTCACACCAGATACTGACTGGTTTTCTGATCCACGCCCCTACTTTTTTTTAAAGGTATATGTGACCAACAGATGGATATCTGTATTTCAAGTCATGTGAAATCCATAGATTAGGGCCTAATGAATTTATTTCAATTGACTGATTTCCTTATATGAACTGTAACTCAGTAAAATCTTTGAAGTTGTTGCATGTTGCGTTTTATATTTTTGTTCAGTGTAAATGCTTCCGTAGCCCTCATGTCTAAGGGTTTTTTCTCATATAGTCTTATTTAAAGTGAACTCTGGGGTAAAAAAAAAGCAAAATAACTGTTCTCTTTGTATTCACACCTTTGCCTTTGAATGAGGACTCAGCTCTTTTGCCAGTTTACTTCACCTATTTTGTGGTCTGAGTTCTCTTTGCTTTCACATTTATTGCTGTGTTTAGAAAGTAACCAAGATCTTTTTCCAACATTAACTCAATGCACTCTGGGTTTTTATAAAGTGCAGGACAAGCTATTCCATCAGCATGTGTTTTCGGACAGCTAGCCCAATAATGCACTAAAGGAGCCTAACGTTACTCCTTAGTCCAAGGACCTTACATGTTCTGTTTAAAGGGAGAATTGGCTCTGGAAGCCAAAACAGCCAAATACTCCATCTAAACGTGAATCGATTCTCAATTGCGGTACGGTTCTAGAAACATAAATCCCTCTACTTTCATATCACATCAAAATAATTTCACAAATGCCGCCAACAGTATTTTTCAGTGATAACACGTTTGTGATGTCGGTCTTCTGTTTACACACAGATGTTCGGAGATGCAGAGAGCTAATTAGCACATCAGTCTGTTTTCCGTAAACAAGTACCCATAACATGGAAATACGGCTGTGTGGGAACCCTACCCCTTACCCTATAAAGGTGTATCAATTTAACCTTTTTAAAATTTATTTTTATGTATTTCTCAATGATATGAAAGATAAGTCCTTATGCTTCCAAAACCGTACCGCAAGCGATGCGTGTTAATGTTCAGACCGAGCGCCACGGCTCGTAACAAAACTCCCCTCTACAGAAGACGCCTTCGTCCAATGACTCTTGTGTAATGTAATGGATCTGAGAGTCATTATCAAGGGCTATCAGATAGCTAGATATATAGTGCATTCGGAAAGTTTTCAGACCCCTTCACTTTTTCCACATTTTGTTTTGTTACAGCCTTATTCTAAAATGGATTTAAAAAAAAGAATAATCCTCATCAATCTACACAAAATATCCCATAATGAAAAACCGAAAACAGGTTTTTAGAAATGTTTGGCAAATGTATTACAAATCAAAAACTAAAATACCTTACATAAGTATTCAGACCCTTTGCTATGAGACCCGAAATTGAGCTCAGGTGCATCCTGTTTGCATTGATCATCCTTGAGATGTTTCTACAACTTGATTGGAGTCCACCTGTGGTAAATTCAATTGATCGGACATGATTTGAAAAGGCACACACCTGTCTGTATAAGGTCCCACAGTTGAAAGTGCATGTCATAGCAAAAACCAAGCCATGAGGTTGAAGGAATTGTCCGTAGAGCTCCGAGACAGGATTGTGTCGAGGCACAGATCTGGGGAAGGGTACCAAAACATTTCTGCAACATTGAATATCCCCAAGAACACAGTGGCCTCCATCATTCTTAAATGGAAGATGTTTGGAACCACCAAGACACTTCCTAAAGCTGGCCGCCCGGCCAAACTGAGCAATCGGGGGTGAAGGGCCTTAATCAGGGAGGTGACCAAGAACCCGATGATCACTCTTGACAGAGCTCCAGAGTTCCTCTGTGGAGATGGGAGAACCTTCCAGAAGGACAACCATCTCTGCAGCACTCCACCAATCAGGTCTTTATGGTAGAGTGGCCAGACGGAAGCCACTCCTTAGTAAAAGGCACATGACAGCCCGCTTGGAGTTTACCAAAAGGCACCTAAAGGACTCTCAGACCATGAGAAACAAGATTCTCTGGTCTGATGAAACTAAGATTGAACTCTTTGGCCTGAATGCCAAGCGTCACGTCTGGAGGAAACCTGTCACCACCATGGGTATGTTCTTTCAGTGGCAGGGACTCGGAGACGAGGGAAAGATGAACGGAGCAAAGTACAGAGAGATCATTGATGAAAACTTGCTCCAGAGCACTCAGGACCTCAGACTGGGGCGAAGGTTCACTGTCCAATAGGACAACGACCCTAAGCACAGAGCCAAGACAATGCAGGAGTGGCTTCGGGACAAGTCTCTGAATGTCCTTGAGTGGCCCAGCCAGAGCCCGGACTTGAACCCGATTGAACATCTCTGGAGAGACCTGAAAATAGCTGTGCAGCGACGCTCCCCATCCAACCTGACAGAGCTTGAGAGGATCTGCAGAGAAGAATGGGAGAAACTCCCCAAATACAGGTGTGCCAAGCTTGTAGCGTCATACCCAAGAAGACTCGAGGCTGTAGTCGCTGCCAAAGGTGCTTCAACAAAGTACTAAGTAAAGGGTCTGAATACATATGTAAATGTGATATTTCCATTTTTGTATTTATTATAACTTTCAAAAAAATTATAAAAACCTAAAAAAGGAAACCAGACCGCGGAATTCAAGCATACCAAACTCAGACCACCTCTCGAGATGGTCTCAGTTCTGTTCGCTTCGGGGCTCTTTTGGAGGGGTCTGAGTTCCATTGGAGTATTCACGCTGCTCAAAAAATTAAGCGAACAGCACTGTTCACAAAAATTGGCTGAAATGGACCATGTGTGAAAACATACTAACAAGCGTGTCTTTTCAGCAACATAGTGACAGAGGAGACGCAGTAACTCGGGAACAGGGTCTGACACTACTGAAATGGTGCTACGTGGAGAGTCACAAGCTACTACAGAAAATACAAGGTGCAATATCTAAGATGGCATTTAATTTAAGCTAGCACCCCCAAAAAATGTCATACAGATAATAAAGTCTCACTGTGGTCCTCTGTAGCTCAGCTGGTAGAGCACGGCGCTTGTAACGCCAAGGTAGTGGGTTCGATCCCCGGGACCACCCATACACAAAAATGTATGCACGCATGACTGTAAGTCGCTTTGGATAAAAGCGTCTGCTAAATGGCATTTTTTTTTTTTTTTTTTTCTCATCCCCCCTCTCTCCTCCCCTCCTCTCTCTCCACCCACCCCATATTCCCTCACCTCCTCTCCATCCCTTTCCACCCCCTCACCTCCCTTTCTCTGCAGGTGTACCTGCGGTGCCGGCCCATGTCCAATTGGAGTTGACAGTGGTGTATAACTGCTGTCTGTTCTCCTTCAGTCAGACACAATTCACTGAGGCAGAGCATCTCCTCACACACAGCCTGGAGAGAGGTACGAAACACATGCACGCACACGCGCACACACCCACACTCACTCACACAGGTAGGAAACACACACATCTATCATTGCCCTCTCCCCCATCTGTCTCACCTCACCCCCTACCCTTTGTGCAGCTCTAGGGGCTGTAGGTTGTGATCGTCCTCCTCCCGAACCCCGAGTGTTCTGGTGTACGGTTCTAAAGTCCCTGGGTTCCACATCTTCCCTGCGCTCCTGCACTCTGCAGCTGCTCTGTCTGCACTGGGCTCTCTGGCTGTCTACCTGCAGACTGGGGCACATACAGGAGTTGCAGGTAGTGTGTGTGTGACCAACCTGTTACTGGATTTCTCTGTGTGTGAAACACTAGTATTAGCGTATTAGGTCATGATGAAGTAATCAGAAATGAGGTCTTGAAACAATAACTCTTTGACAGTTACACACTGACCTCACATCACAAATGTTCATGTTGTTTTTCTGGTTCTCTCTGTCTGCAGGAAGAGCTGCGATCTCTCTCTGAGGGACTGGGGGCAGGAGAAAGGGATGACAGGAGGGCGGCAGGAGAGGTGGCTGTGGAGATGAGTGCAGTGAGGCCAGCGGTGCTAGTGCACCCCAGGGATCTAAAGGATCTCCTTCTCATCTGCACTGTCATCGCTCAAGGTCTGAACCATTCAGCGCTTCCCATGCTGGTTAGTTTAACCCTTACCTGTCCAAGGTCAGAGAGGTTAACCGTTACCTGTCCTTACCTTTGCAGGTGCTGAGCTGCTGTGTGAGGGGCAGTGTTCAGAGGCCCTGACTGTTCTTCAGAGAGACCCCTCCCCGTTGGCCCCCAGAGACCTGCTGGCCCAGATACACACTCTCACAGGCCTCTGCCTCAGCCGCACGGTAAAAACACACACACACACACACACACACACACACCTCACAAGCCCTTCAGACGCATGGTGAGAGAGCGAGTGATGACCACGGAGATGTGTGTGTTTATGTGCAGGGTCGTCCCCACAGTGCTGTGCAGTGTTATAGGAAGGCGTTGGAGACCGACGTGAGGTGTGTGTGTGCGCTGCACCAGAGCATCCTGGTCTACAGGCAGCTGGGAAACACACAAGCAGAGATCCAGGCTCTACGTCTGCTACACTCAGTGAGTGACACACACAGAATAAAGGCATCTGTCTGAGGCAGTACTTGACTGAGATGTGATGGGTCTTGTGTCTGTACCAGGTTCTGATGATGCCACCTGCCACCCAGCCTGCAGTGGCCCCACCTCCTATCGTCTGCCCCGCCTCTCTGCTCCCTGGCCAATCCCTGTCCAGCCTGCTTTCAGTCCCTTCCCCGCTCAGCGTACTACACAGTCTGGCTCAGAAGTGTGTGCTCCACGGAAGGCAAGTTCCCTGACAGCCAACATTGTTGCTCAATTCCATAACGACACACCTCCTAGGAATTTCTTCAGATCTGAGAGGGTTACATTTGTACCACTATGTTGTTTATCTTGTAGTGTGCTACCCTATTGTTGTGTGTTTGTGTTGTAGTGTGTCAGAGGGAGTAGAGCACTACCTGGACCTCCTAGCTTTTCTTCAGTCAGACCACCAGCTGTCTCAGGGGTTCTCTGAGGCCCCTCCCCTCCCCAGGTTACCTGAGCTCTACCTGGAGGCTGGCTCCTCCCTGCTGACGGCCCAGCGGCCTGCCGACTGCCTGGCGCTATGTGATGAGGTCATCAGTACGACTCTGGAGCTGGTCCCAGAGAGGCTGTTGCTGGAGGAGCCCATGGAGGCGTCTGTGCATGGGTCTCCAGACAAGCTGGGGTTAGGCCAGGACAGGCTGGGTGTGGTGCTGTGGTCTGGGGCTGCCTACCTTCTCCAGGCCCACTGCTACTCCCACCTCAAGGACTGGAAGCAGGCTGTCACCCACTACACCAGGTGAGTCTCATATCACATCACACTTCTTCCACTGCACCAGGTGAGTCTCACATCGCATCATCAAAATTCACCCACTACACCATGTGACATCACATCGATGTTCCCATTAGACTGGTCGGGTTACCGACTCCACCAGGTGATCATCAGTCCTTACACCTGAGTGCTGAAACTGTGTCTTCTAGTTCTGAGGGAGTGTGTTGTGGGTTCCAGTTCTGAAGGAGTGTGTTGTGGGTTCCAGTTCTGAAGGAGTGTGTTGTAACGTGTGGGTTCCAGTTCTGAAGGAGTGTGTTGTAACTTGTGTGTTCCAGTTCTGAAGGAGTGTGTTGTAACTTGTGTGTTCCAGTTCTGAATGAGTGTGTTGTAACTTGTGTGTTCCAGTTCTGAAGGAGTGTGTTGTAACTTGTGTGTTCCAGTTCTGAAGGAGTGTGTTGTAACTTGTGTGTTCCAGTTCTGAAGGAGTGTGTTGTAACTTGTGTGTTCCAGTTCTGAAGTAGTATGTGTGTTGTGTTTCAGGTGCATCAACCTGCTGATGAAGGTGTGTATTAAACAGAAAGGTGAGTATTCAGACTGGCCGCTTGGACATGTATCAATTCATGTTGTGTGTGTGTGCATATATATATATATATATATATATATATATATATATATATATATATATATATATATATATATAGTTTGTTGATTTGTGTATCTGGAGGTTGTCTTGACGTGGGATGGTGTTGTATTGATGTTGGGTTGCAGGCTGTGTGAAGCAGGAGCTAGGTGTTAGGACCCTGCAGAGGCTGAAAGGGCTGGCTCTGGCAGGGAGAGGAATCAGCTTCACACACAGAGACCAGA
Source organism: Coregonus lavaretus (assembly GCF_964263955.1). Classification (NCBI taxonomy): domain Eukaryota; kingdom Metazoa; phylum Chordata; class Actinopteri; order Salmoniformes; family Salmonidae; genus Coregonus; species Coregonus lavaretus. The sequence continues at coordinate 30,004,616 of NC_140001.1, forward strand.
AGAGGGAATCCCTGAGAGACCTACAGCTCAGCCTGCAGGCTGCACCAGGTAACTACAGGGTTAAATTGTCTTTATGTAGACTTGTATCTAGTAGTCTAGTAAGTAATACATTATTGTAATCCAGCCCCTGGGTGTGCATACATACATACATGCATGCATGTGGCTGTCTGTCTGTGTCTTCAGGGTGTGTGAGCGCTGGGCAGTGGCTGACCGAGGTGCTATGGAGGCTGGGGAGGAAACAGGAGGCTGCAGCCTGTTGGGAGAAGACCCAGAGCTCCAGCACAGCTCCATCATTAGAGTAAGACGACATCCGTGGTCAATGGTTCACTACAGATGTTCACCTGGATTTACTCGCAATACAAATGGAAAAACATGTAGAAAAACGTTGTTTTGAGTATAAGATTGAGAGTTATAGGTGTCATTTGAGACACATCCTAACCCTCTGCTTGTCTGCATTCTCTCCTTCAAGAGGTGTTCCCCTGTACCTGCTGGACCGCCAGACTGGCCCCTCCCTGGACCTCACTGACCTCCGACGCAGAGTGGAGGAGTTCACCAACACTCAGCACAGCTAGGGGGTGTCTCCAGAAACACTGGCGTGTCCTCATAAACTCTGGGATGTCCTCATAAGGCTTAGTAAGCCCTGTACCTGGGACAAGCAGGTTTTACCCACCCAACATAGTGTGAGGTTCATACCCTGGATGAATTGGAGTTCCAATTAAGTGGAGTTTAAACTCTGTTAACCTCTGAAGCCCAGCCGAGATTTGGGAGGATGGCCACTCGAGACTAGAACTCTGTAGACCAACTGTGCCACTGTGAGCCATAGCCATACTGCCTGGTGAGGTGAATTGAGTTCACTCATACAGAAGGAACAGGACAGGCAACTCTTTGGGAATGCCACAGTGCTCTGTCTGAGTGACTTGTGTAATAATGTGTCAGTAGTACATTATTGTGATATGACAAATATGATACTGTGTTGCCTAATTTCTGTAAATATGTAATATTTTTGTTTGAATTTATTTCATATTTAGTCAGCAGCATAAAGAGTGTGGTTTATCTCTACTCTGTTGGTTATTGTTTTAATGAATGTTCAGCGTGGGAGATTTGGAGCTTGCAAGCTACTGTTACCGGTAAAAAAAAAACATTGTGAGATGTCTCTCTATTTGGATATTAGGATGAACTTGTGCTATAAGGTTAGATCTAGAGAGATAATGTTATAAAGCAATACAGTGATGATATAAAGTCGGCGTGAAATGGAGGATTGCACTTGTTTTACGCCCCAGCAAACCGAGGCAGGAGTCGAGGTATGGACCATAGAATGGACCGATTATGCACCTCTAAGCCGGTTTGAATAAATCGAGTGCATCTGCTGGGTCGCTATAACCTCAACGCGGTGCACTCTGATTGGAATATAGCAGTTTAATGACAGGCGCCTTAGCCAATGGGTCTGAGCACATGGACGTCCCCACTGACTGTCTGAATCCAATTGGTCGTGAATTTCACTATGTTCTCTAGAACATCCAATGTGTTTGGTTTCTCGTATGCAGGAGGTTTGTCCTTTTATGCATCGCTTTGAGAGCGAACTGTGTTTGTGAGCTCAAATCGAGTCGATAACAGTAGCAATAGGAACTGAAGAGAACGGGTGTGAAGTTACTTTGCCAGTGACGCTTCACAAATAGCTAGCTACTTTTTATTTATACATACTATTTCAGAATACCATGGCCTCGGGAGGAGAGTAAGTAGAAATGTGTTACTAGTTGGCTAACTAACGTTAGCTAAAAAGCCAACATATCTAGAAAAGTGTATTTTCACAAACGAATTACTAAACTCGGGTATTTTACCTCAGACATCGTTAGCTAGCTAACGTTAGCATAGTACATGTCATAACGTTACGGTTTATTTAAGAATTTACTTGGCTAACTAACGTATAAGCTAATATACAGTGTTATTGGGAACAGTTATTGGAATGACCCAAACTACTGTTCGTGATTGACAAACGTTTGTAGGTAGGTAACTTAGTTAGCTTACTTAGCTTGACAAAGCGTAGTTAGCTGGGCCTACCGGCACATTTTAGTATGTTAGCTAACTAGCCCGTGACTCGCTGGCCTGCTGGCTTGACAAACTCATCCAACGACCATGATGATAAATTAGAGGCAGGAAATGTCTAAGTCACTGCCAACTCAATTCGTTAACGTTAGTTAGCTAACTAGCTGGCTAGCTACCTAACGTTAGGTAACGTAAGTAGCAAGCTAACTCAAAGCTGGGTGTAAATGTCGGCCTTGTCACTGGCTTAGCTAACATACTAGCCTAACGTTACCAGCCTAGCTAACTAATAAACTGCTCTTTCAAAGTGGTATGATGGTTTAGGTAATTTAGGAATATGGCATATTGCGAAAATGTAAACTAGATATCTAGCTAATACAATAAGGTTACCATACCGAACTAACTAACGTTAGTTACATCAATCTTTAGCTGGTTTAAATATCCGTAGCTTGCCAGCTCGGGATCCCAAAAGTTGTCCTTTTGCTGTGTCATCTGCTCGCCGCTGCTGGGATAACGGTAGCTAGTTAGCCAACATTAGCTAGCTGGCGATGAAATAACAGCATTGATGCTAGCTATTATGGCTAGCTGATTATGAAACTGAAAATGACGTTGCTGGATCAATATTAGGAATAGGACATGTACTGAATGTGTATGGAGTAACAACTGCGAATTATCCGACGGTCAAGTTTGAGTTTTAACTTGTCGCTTTTGTTTCTGTGTTTGAACTAGATCCAAAAATGATGACCTTTCCACTGCGATTCTGAAACAGAAGACCAGACCAAACAGATTGATTGTCGATGAATCCATCAATGAGGACAACAGTGTGGTCTCTCTCTCTCAGGTAGGCCTAAATTACAGGTAATTGGGTGGATTTGTGTTCACATTTAGAATCCCAGAATTTGATTATTCTGGTTCAAAGAAACCATGTGTTATTTTGATACTGCTTCTTGTGTGGAAAAGATCTGGTCCTGCAGTCTACGTATTTAGTACACTTAGTGAAATTAATGTAATTCATGCTCTGTTTTTAGGCAAAGATGGATGAGCTGCAGCTGTTCCGTGGAGACACAGTGCTGATGAAGGGGAAGAAGCGCAGGGAGTCTGTGTGTATCGTCCTGTCTGACGACACCTGCTCTGATGAGAAGGTCCGCATGAACCGTGTGGTCCGCAACAATCTCCGTGTCCGTCTGGGGGATGTCATCAGGTACACACACACACACCTGTATATGTACATAATATGCCCAAAGCAAATTGAGATGAGTGATGTGTCTCTATTTATCCTGCTACAGTATCCAGCCGTGTCCTGATGTGAAGTATGGGAAGAGGATTCATGTTCTGCCTATTGATGACACAGTGGAGGGGATCACTGGCAACCTGTTTGAGGTCTACCTCAAACCCTACTTCCTAGAGGCCTACAGGCCCATCCGCAAGGGTCAGTACACACACACCTGTTACCAATCATTTGGTTTCAAAACTGAGACCGTGAACAGTAGTGTTTTTTCCGTATTTAATTCTGTAATATGTAATTGTGTGTAGGTGATATCTTCCTGGTTCGGGGGGGTATGCGTGCGGTGGAGTTCAAGGTGGTAGAGACAGACCCCAACCCCTACTGCATCGTCGCCCCAGATACAGTCATCCACTGTGAGGGAGAGCCTATCAGGAGAGAGGTGGGTCACAACCTACACCATCACTTGTGGGCAGAGCACACTTCATTTAGCCTATGGAAATCTAGGAGTTGTGCTTTTAGCCAATTGGCATTGCTTTCCCGAAGTCCACAGCACCAGGCTTGGGGGGGGGAGAATCTGTATTGAATCGGGACCTATGCATCCTGAAGTCCCTGCCAATACATTTTTTGTCATTTAGCAGACGCTCTTATCCAGAGCGACTTACAGGAGCATTTAGGGTTAAGTGCCTTGCTCAAAGGCACATCGACAGATTTTTCACCTAGTCGGCTCGGGGATTAGAACCAGCGACCTTTCGGTTACTGGCACAACGCTCTTAACCACTAAGCTACCTGCTGCCCAATACCCGGCAAACGGTAAGCAAACCTACTCTCAAACCTCAGACTTACTTCTGTGTGTGTTTCCTGTGTGTGTAGGATGAGGAGGAGTCCCTGAATGAGGTGGGCTATGATGATATCGGAGGAGTGAGGAAGCAGCTGGCTCAGATCAAGGAGATGGTTGAGCTGCCTCTAAGACACCCTGCACTGTTCAAGGCTATAGGAGTCAAGGTAAAACACACACAGAGCTCCTATCTTCTAGGCCAGGCGTATTCAACTCTTATCCTACGAGGTCTGGAGCCTGCTGGTTTTTGGTTCTACCCGATAATTAATTCCACCCACCTGGTGTCCCAAGTCTAAATCAGTACCTGATTAGAGGGGAACAATGGAAAAAATAAGTGGATCTGGCTTCGAGGTCCAGAATAGAGTTTGACAGAAGGCCTAGAACCGTCAGCCTCTACCCACTGTTTCTTGAATAGTAGAGTTTAAATCATGCTTTCTAAAGTCAAGGAATTCAATTGGCTTAAGCATAGGAAGCATTTTGTTGTATTGGAAACGTGTTCTAATGTCCCCTGTCAACAACACTAAGGAGATTGACATGTACCTCTACTCTCCTCCAGCCCCCCCGTGGTATCCTGCTGTACGGACCTCCCGGTACAGGAAAGACCCTGATTGCCAGAGCTGTCGCTAACGAGACCGGAGCCTTCTTCTTCCTCATCAACGGTGAGATGCTAAACCTTACCCTTTCCCTGGTAGAGGATCACTGTCCATGAATTACAATTTAGTCATTTAGCAGACGCTCTTATCCAGAGCGACTTACAGTTAGTGAGTGCATATATATTTCTTCATGATGTCACTACTCTTTTGTCATTTTGTGGTAGCTGTTTTGATGTTGCTCTGTTTGACCCTTTTCTCGCTGTCTCTGTGTCTGTCCGTGTGTGCGTAGGTCCTGAGATCATGAGTAAGCTGGCTGGAGAGAGTGAGAGCAACCTGAGGAAGGCCTTTGAGGAGGCTGAGAAGAACTCTCCTGCCATCATCTTCATTGATGAACTGGATGCTATCGCTCCCAAGAGAGAGAAGGTGAGGAGAGGGGGAATGGGTATTAACGGTGTGTGTCGGTTGATGTGCAGAACAGAATAATCAAAATGGAATACAAAGGAACCTGAAATCCCCTCTAAAGGACCATAATAGGTCACCCAACAATGACATTGTATCACTTTTCAAAAATGACCCAAGTGTAGCAGCTATAAACAGTGATCTGACATTTTCTGTAGACCCACGGTTAGATGGAGTGGCATATCATGCTTTTATGTTAACCGTGTGTGTTTGTAGACTCATGGAGAAGTGGAGAGGCGTATCGTGTCTCAGCTGCTGACCCTGATGGACGGGCTAAAGCAGAGGGCTCATGTCATCGTCATGGCAGCCACCAACAGACCTAACAGCATAGACGCTGCACTTAGAAGATTTGGTACGTATACACACTTTATCTGTTGGTTACAAGGTGTTTTGATGTTTTATTGGTCAGACGTTGTATACTGGTTGCAATAATATGTGTGTGTCCAGGGCGTTTTGACAAGGAGGTGGACATTGGAATCCCTGATGCTACAGGCAGACTGGAGATCCTGCAGATCCACACCAAGAACATGAAACTGAATGATGATGTTGACCTTGAGCAGGTGTGTGCTGACTATTTTGGCTGTGTCTCAAATGGCACCCTATTCCCCACAGCCCTGGTCAAAAGTAGAGCACTATTTAGGGAATAGGGTGCCATTTGGGACGCCGTCTTGTTAGGTGGCTGACACACATTCGCCTAGGGCTGGGCGATATGGGCCAAATATCATATCACTGTATTTCTCTCGGTATTTGATGTTTCTGAATAATCGTTATATAATGTATGCTTTGAGTAGTTCATGGCAACAAATTAATTCTAAGTAGTTTTAAAGGGTTTTCTCCTTTCTGATTTGCTTTATACCGTTCAACCAAACTTCTACCAAATATAGAGGCCAAACTGACAAAGTATTCCTATTTGTACAACCTTGCATATGAATCAAAATCATTTTTTTTGGCCTCAAACTGGTACTCGACCAATGGTGGCTGTTTGCATTATTATTTGTTCAATTCCAGCATTTTCATCATTTTGAATTTCATGTGCTAATTTATCATTTACAGTGTCACATTTATTTTGTCTTATTTGTCTATTTCTTAAACTCTTTTCCTTTATGAGAATAATTATTCTCCTCTGACTATTTTCGGCTTCAATTGCAGTTGTTACTTTAGCTTCTAGTCGGCCCATTTCTCGGGATCTATTTGGCAAGCTAGAAAGTTAGCTAGCAGTTCTTACTGCCGATTTAAAAACGTATGATTATGGTGATCTTTGAAACATTACTGAACTTTAATGTAACAAATCGAACATAAAAATACTGTTATAGAAGGTAAAGTAAAAATCCAAACCGGTCCGTGATGGATACTAGTATCGTTTTTACGGTTTCTGCCCAGCCCTGCATTTGCCAAACCCATTTAACTGGCAGCATTGTGTTCTGAGGGAGGCCTGCATGTGTTAACTCCCAGTCTTGTGTGTAGGTGGCTAATGAGACCCACGGCCACGTGGGTGCTGACCTGGCTGCCCTATGCTCAGAGGCTGCGCTCCAGGCCATCAGGAAGAAGATGGACCTCATCGACCTGGAGGACGAGACCATCGATGCGGAGGTCATGAACTCCCTTGCCGTTACCATGGACGACTTCAGGGTAAGAAACACACTACCAAGTGTAAACTACGTCACTACGTAGGGTAGACTACACACAATATCACAACCCTGTATATGCTAATTATACATCTACCTGTTATATATAATTAATTAAATGTGTGTTTGTCTTTCAGTGGGCTCTGAGCCAGAGTAACCCATCAGCTCTGAGGGAGACCGTGGTGGAGGTTCCTAACATCACCTGGGGGGACATCGGAGGACTGGAAGACGTCAAGAGGGAGCTGCAGGAGCTGGTGCAGGTAAGACGCGCGCGCGCGCACACACACACAGTTTAACCTTACACACATTGTCATACCTAATTACCTCTATCTTTCTTTTCCCTGTAGTACCCAGTGGAGCACCCAGATAAGTTCCTGAAGTTCGGTATGACCCCTTCAAAGGGAGTGTTGTTCTACGGGCCCCCGGGTTGCGGTAAGACCCTGCTGGCCAAGGCCATTGCCAACGAGTGCCAGGCCAACTTCATCTCCATCAAAGGACCTGAGCTTCTCACCATGTGGTTTGGAGAGTCAGAGGCTAACGTCAGGGAGATCTTTGACAAGGTATGACTTAGAAGTGACTCACCAAAAATAAGTGAACATTTTGTATTAGTGCACTATGGTAGATTCTAAATCAACATGGAGAAAAACTGTGGTCTTAGCATTGAACCCTGCGGCACACCACTACACCCTTTTCAATACTATATGGTTTAATCTCCTGTGTGTTTCTCTGTGTGCAGGCTCGCCAGGCAGCCCCATGTGTGTTGTTCTTTGACGAGCTGGACTCCATAGCGAAGGCCCGTGGCGGTAATGTGGGAGACGGTGGCGGAGCGGCCGACCGTGTCATCAACCAGATCCTGACTGAGATGGACGGCATGTCCAGCAAGAAGAACGTCTTCATCATTGGAGCCACCAATCGCCCTGACATCATCGACCCTGCCATCCTCCGACCCGGCCGTCTGGACCAGCTCATATACATCCCTCTGCCTGACGAGAAGAGCAGGATCAATATTCTCAAGGCTAACCTCCGCAAGAGCCCCATTAGCAAGGTAAAACACAGTTCATAAACGGTACACCCTCCTACGCCTGTCATCATGCCAATGTAGCAAGGGCTGATGATGCAGTTATAATATAAATGTAACAAGATTTAGTGGCTCACACCAATATGTAAGATGTTTCAGGTGCTATAGATCTGTCATATAACCTTGAAGGTCAGTTGTTAAACCCTGTCTCTTCCGTCTGTCCTGTAGGATGTTGATCTGGACTTCCTGGCTAAGATGACCAATGGGTTCTCGGGTGCTGACCTTACAGAGATCTGCCAGCGGGCCTGTAAGCTGGCTATCAGAGAGTGCATTGAGAACGAGATTCGCAGAGAGAGGGAGAGGCAGACCAACCCCTCTGCCATGGTCAGCTCACACACCTCAGTCCTTCACTCAATCTTTCTCTCTCGCTCTCCTTTTCTCTTTTTCAATGAACCTTTCTCCTCCTCGTCTCCAGGAGGTGGAGGAGGACGACCCTGTGCCTGAGATCAGGAAGGACCACTTTGAGGAGGCCATGCGATTCGCCCGCCGCTCCGTCAGCGACAACGACATCCGCAAATACGAGATGTTTGCCCAGACACTGCAGCAGAGCCGAGGATTTGGCAGCTTCAGGTACGTGTGTGACTGCAGGGGTTTGTGTGACTGCAGGTGTGTGTAACCGTGTTTAATGGTTAATATTGTTTTTCTCCCAGGTTCCCCTCCAACGCTGCAGGAGGCAGCGGTCCCAGCCAGGGTACCGGGGGCACTGGCGGGGGGCCAGTGTTTAACGAGGATAACGATGACGACCTGTATGGATAGATGGACAAACAGACGGATGGATGGTGCCACATGGTGGCCAGCTCTGTTATCATACCTGTACAAACACTCAAACCCAATTGACCATTTTTAGGACTCTGTGCTTCTTTCATGTGTTTCTTTTTGTATGATGATTGCTCTCTGGTGGAGAAAACATGTAGCCTGGTTTGATCTGGAAGGGGGGCAGTGGATATAGGTGAAAAGTTAAAGGTGAAAAGTTAAAGGTGATTGGTTGACTGATGTGGGGGGGTAGGGGGGCTTGAGTGGCCTCATTCTGAGTTTATTTCAATCCCATGTGACTGCCTTTAGTGGTGGGATTCTATGCGAGACTATAAGAAAGGGGGGAAAAAAGATAGCTAATGACTTAATTTTTTATGAGTAGTAGCATATAATGTATGACAAGTTTGAAAATGTTGAAAATAAAATCTCACGAAATGACAATGTAGTTTGACGTTATTGATATCTGTTCCCATTCCTTGTTTGACACTTGGTTCACTATAACAGTTGTCTAACCAGTTTCTCATTCCTTTAGATGAGATGTCAGGGAGGGGGGGGGGGGGGCATCAATGTAAATAGTCTGGGTGGCCATTTGATTAATTGTTCAGCAGTCTTAGGGGTAGAAGCTGTTAAGGAGCCTTTTGGACCTAGACTTGGCACTCTGGTACCACTTGCCGTGGGGTAACAGAAGAGTATGACTGGAGTCTTTTGACAATTTTTTTGGGCCTTCCTCTGACACCGCCTAGTATAGAGGTCCTGGATGGCAGGAAGCTTGGCCCCAGTGATGTACTGGGCTGTACGCACTACTCTCTGCAGCGCCTTACGGTCGGATGCCGAGCAGTTGCCATAACAGGCGGTGATGCAACTGGTCAGGATGCTTTCGATGGTGCAGCTGTAGAACTTTCTGGGGACCCATGCCAAATCTTTTCAGTCTCCTGAGGGGGAAAATATGTCTGCCCTCTTCACGACTGTCTTGGTGTGTTTGGACCATGATAGTTTGGCTTGTTGAGTAGGAGTGTCAACCCTAGTGTCCTTCCAAACCTGGTCACCGTACCACCATGGCCACCTACTCATCCCTGGCTTCCAATGGCCTCGTAGCGTTAAATACCTGTAAATTACAATGGACAGGAGTTGAATGCACGAGCTGTCGTTAACATGTATATCCAAAATGGTGGCCATTGTTTCAATGTCTGCAATCCCTTATCTGACCACACTGTGTCACACTTACCTGAACAGACCATCCCAGGGTGCAAATAAAAAACACCATTTAAACTTTGACCACATGAAATTGATGTTGACTGTCTATATTCAAGTGTATTTAATGAGACTATGAGTGCGTTCTTCTGTCTACAAGTGTAAATGGGTTATTTGCATGTGGGCTGTTTCGGGCCCCGTTGTTCCTCTGTAGATGCGTAAAGTCCGTTTTGCATGTTTTCCAACAGTTTGGGTTACAGATCAACAGATCCAGCCAGACTTTGAACTTTGTCTAAAACCAGCGTGACTCCTGAGCATCACACACTCTGGCTGACAGACATCTGATAAGAACTATCACTCCTTACTGTTCCTTACTCTAGCATGTTATACACGGACATAACTTCTCACATTACAGAGAACCTTTACTCTTTCCACAGGTGGAAAGGCGCCAGGATGTTTGTGACTGAGCTGCACTATGGTGTCTTTAATTCTTTCATCACTATTTGCTCACAATGCGGTTCAGCGCAATGTTGAAAGGGTAGCAATCTACTGGAACAAACTCAATTGAAGCTGAAACAAGTAGCGGCAGGGGGTAGGGGGGATTCTGACTTCATGACCTCAGACCACTCAACCTATTTTGGGCATTGTACTTTAATACAATTCTATATCACGTGACATACTGTAGTACAGGATTATAATACTATGATGTTACTTAGTAATGTGCGCTCATCAAGCCAGCCTGTGACTGCTGTCATAGTTGGATCAACTATTTAGCTATAGAAGATAAGTTCATATACTTATATTATGATGGGTTCAGAGAGAGTGTTTGAAAGAGAGACAGAGAAAAGGGAGGATTTGGCTGTTTTAACTGTACTATGGGGTATCATATCCCTGTCTCAGACAGATATATGCGAAAGAAATGAGAAAGCATGTGCATGCTCGCAACTGAAGAAAAAAAATCTAGTGAAATTGCAAAAAAAAGTGTCTGGACACCTATAATATGCCATTGGCATAAGAAATTGAGATTGTCCTTTAATGCTTATTCAAAAACCTTAACCTGTGTGTATGGTTTGATTATCTGCGTCTCTCTGTAGGTGAAGCAGGAGGTGCTGGCGGCTCTAGACTGTGGCTACAAACACATTGATTGTGCTGCAGCTACAGTAACGAGCAGGAGGTGGGTGTGGCACTGGCTCTGAGGCTGGGACCAGGAAAAGTGAACCACACACACACTACGTTTCCAGGGCTGTTCTACGCTTCCGGGACCATTCCGGGACCATTCTGACACAAACACAATAATCAGGTAAAGGAAAAGTAGAAGTTTGATCGAAGAGCATTAGGAAAACTCTTTTGAAAAGCTGTGCATGTACACAACATCACCAAAAGTATGTGGACACCTGCTCGTCGAACATCTCATTCCAAAATCATGGGCATTCATATGGAGTTGGTCCCCCCTTTGCTGCTATAACAGCCTCCACTCTTCTGGGAAGGCTTTCCACTAGATGTTGGAACATTGCTGCGGGGACTTGCTTCCATTCAGCCACAAGAGCATTAGTGAGGTCGGGCACTGATGTTGGGCGATTAGGCCTGGCTCGCAGTCGGCGTTCCAATTCATCTCAAAGGTGTTAGATGGGGTTGAGGTCAGGGCTGTATGCAGGCCAGTCAAGTTTCTGTATTGACCTCGCTTTGTGCACAGGGGCATTGTCACGCTGAAACAGGAAAGAGCCTTCCCCAAACTGTTGCCACTAAGTTGGAAGCACAGAATCGTCTAGAATGTCATTGTTTGCTGGAACTAAGGGGCCTAGCCTGAACCATGAAAAACAGTTCCAGAACTTTATTCCTTCTCCACCAAACTTTACAGTTAGCAATATGCATTGGGGCAGGTAGCTTTCTCCTGGCATCCGCCAAACCCAGATTCGTCCGTCGGACTGCCAGATGGTGAAGCGTGATTCATCACTGCAGAGAACGCGTTTCCACTGCTCCAGAGTCCAATGGCGGCGAGCTTTACACCACTCCAGCCGACGCTTGGCATTGCGCATGGTGATCTTAGGCTTGTGTGCGGCTGCTCGGCCATGGAAACCCACTTCATGAAGCTCCCAACGAACAGTTCTTGTGCAGACGTTGCTTCCAGAGGCAGTTTGGAACTCTGTAGTGAGTGTTCCAACCGAGGACAGACGATTTTTACGTGCTTCAGCACTCAGCGGTCCCATTCTGTGAGCTTGTGTGGCCTACCAATTTGCGGCTGAGCCGTTGTTGCTCCTAGACGTTTCCACTTCATAATAACATCACTTACAGTTGACTGGGGCAACTCTAGCAGAGCAGAAATTTGACGGTGCCACATTGAAAGTCACTGAGCTCTTCAGTAAGGCCATTCTACTGCCAATGTTTGTCTATGGAGATTGCATGGCGGTGTGCTCGATTTTATACACCTGTCAGCAACGGTGTGGCTGAAATAGCCGAATCCACTAATTTGAAGGGGTGTCCACATACTTTTGTGTATATAGTGTATGTGTGTCACGTATTACATGCGCGTGTTGATCCCCTGTGGTGTCCCCCAGGCCCTGCGTCATGAGGATGTGTTTCTGACCTCTAAGCTGTGGAACACCCAGCATCACCGTGACTATGTAGAGACAGCCTGTAGGAAGAGTCTAATACACCTGGGACTGGACTACCTGGACCTCTACCTCATGCACTGGCCCATGGCCTTCCAGTGAGCAATACACCTAATCACACCTCGAATTTGACTTTCCTCACCTCAACAAACACACTTGTACTAGAAACCCTTCCCACACAGGTTGGTCCTCTGAGCTGCCTGTGTGTTCTCCAGGCGTGGGACAGAGCTGATGCCCAAGCGGGCCGATGGGAGTGTGTGTTACGACAACATACACTACTGGGAAACCTGGGTTGCCATGGAGAACCTGGTTGATAAGGGGCTGGTCCGAGCCATCGGTCTGTCCAACTTCAACGGCAGACAAACAGATGATGTCAACACCCTCGCCAAACACTGTGGTCAACCAGGTATGGGACTGTTTGTGTGTGTGTACAGTATGTTTGTGTAATCATGTCTGACTGTGTGTTGGTGTAACTCTGTGTCTTTGTAGGTGGAGTGTCCCAGGCCGAGCTGCTGAGTCACTGCAGGTAGGTGTTTGTGTGTGTGTGTGTATTCCAGGGCGGTAGATGTAGGTGTGACGGCCTACAGTCCCCTGGGTAGTGCTGACCAGCCCAGGGACTCGCCTGACGAACCCTGCCTGCTGCAGGACCCTGGACTGGGGGCTATCGCCAACCACCACAGAAAGACCCCTGCTCAGGTCATACTCACGTAACACTCAAACACTTCAGTGTAACTAACTAGCTGTAGTGTAATAGACAATGCTCATGTGTCTGTGTCTCTCTATGTCTCCAGGTGGCAGGTACAGAGAGGGGTGGTCTGCATCCCCAAGAGCGTCACTCCCTCCAGGATCCAGCAGAACCTGCAGGTCAGGGGGACAGCGCCATCTAGTGGAAACCAGTTTGGAAACTACTCACCTCTTCCCCCAAATGTGACTTTTCGCGAGAGATGGAGCTGGCTGAGTCTAGGAAACTACAGGCTATAATTCTGTGTAGCTGCTGTGATTGTTTTCTTGAATGGGCGTTTGTTTGTCTGATTGACAGGTGTTTGACTTCTCCTTTCGGATGAAGACCTGAAGCAGATCGAGTCGTTCAACAGAAACGAGAGGTACATCGTCCCGGCTGTGGAGGTAAATTCTGATTGTCTCAGATGAGACCTCAGGGTGCAGGTCAATAGTCTTATATACAGCCTCCTTCTTAGACAGGTGAAGAAGAGCAGATGAGGATGATACAGTGGGGAAAAAAAGTATTTAGTCAGCCACCAATTGTGCAAGTTCTCCCACTTAAAAAGATGAGAGAGGCCTGTAATTTTCATCATAGGTACACGTCAACTATGACAGACAAATTGAGAATTATTTTTCCAGAAAATCACATTGTAGGATTTTTAATGAATTTATTTGCAAATTATGGTGGAAAATAAGTATTTGGTCACCTACAACCAAGCAAGATTTCTGGCTCTCACAGACCTGTAACTTCTTCTTTAAGAGGCTCCTCTGTCCTCCACTCGTTACCTGTATTAATGGCACCTGTTTGAACTTGTTATCAGTATAAAAGACACCTGTCCACAACCTCAAACAGTCACACTCCAAACTCCACTATGGCCAAGACCAAAGAGCTGTCAAAGGACACCAGAAACAAAATTGTAGACCTGCACCAGGCTGGGAAGACTGAATCTGCAATAGGTAAGCAGCTTGGTTTGAAGAAATCAACTGTGGGAGCAATTATTAGGAAATGGAAGACATACAAGACCACTGATAATCTCCCTCGATCTGGGGCTCCACGCAAGATCTCACCCCGTGGGGTCAAAATGATCACAAGAACGGTGAGCAAAAATCCCAGAAACACACGGGGGGACCTAGTGAATGACCTGCAGAGAGCTGGGACCAAAGTAACAAAGCCTACCATCAGTAACACACTACGCCGCCAGGGACTCAAATCATGCAGTGCCAGACGTGTCCCCCTGCTTAAGCCAGTACATGTCCAGGCCCGTCTGAAGTTTGCTAGAGTGCATTTGGATGATCCAGAAGAGGATTGGGAGAATGTGATATGGTCAGATGACTTTTTGGTAAAAACTCAACTCGTCGTGTTTGGAGGACAAAGAATGCTGAGTTGCATCCAAAGAACACCATACCTACTGTGAAGCATGGGAGTGGAAACATCATGCTTTGGGGCTGTTTTTCTGCAAAGGGACCAGGACGACTGATCCGTGTAAAGGAAAGAATGAATGGGGCCATGTATCATGAGATTTTGAGTGAAAACCTCCTTCCATCAGCAAGGGCATTGAAGATGAAAAGTGGCTGGGTCTTTCAGCATGACAATGATCCCAAACACACCGCCCGGGCAACGAAGGAGTGGCCTCGTAAGAAGCATTTCAAGGTCCTGGAGTGGCCTAGCCAGTCTCCAGATCTCAACCCCAAAGAAAATCTTTGGAGGGAGTTGAAAGTCCGTGTTGCCCAGCGACAGCCCCAAAACATCACTGCTCTAGAGGAGATCTGCATGGAGGAATGGGCCAAAATACCAGCAACAGTGTGTGAAAACCTTGTGAAGACTTACAGAAAACGTTTGACCTGTGTCATTGCCAACAAAGTGTATATAACAAAGTATTGAGAAACTTTTGTTATTGACCAAATACTTATTTTCCACCATAATTTGCAAATAAATTCATAAAAAATCCTACAATGTGATTTTCTGGATTTTTTTTTCTCATTTTGTCTGTCATAGTTGACGTGTACCTATGATGAAAATTACAGGCCTCTCTCATCTTTTTAAGTGGGAGAACTTGCACAATTGGTGGCTGACTAAATACTTTTTTTCCCCACTGTATATGAGACTACTGAGATGCAGCCAATTCAGCTGAGCTTCAGTTGAGCCATGGGGTTTTGTGGTTGTACCGAATGGAACTGTGTGTGTTCTTTTCACAGAGGGACGGAGAGTGGAGGGACGCAGACCACCCTCATTTCCCCTTCAACGATCCTTACTGACCTGATCTGGAGACAGATCTACTGACCCCACATCTAGAGACAGATCTACTGACCCCACATCTAGAGACAGATCTACTGACCCACATCTAGAGACAGATCTACTGACCCCACATCTAGAGACAGATCTACTGAATCCTCGTACATACAGTACCAGTCAAACGTTTGGACACACCTACTCATTCAAGGGTTTTTCTTTATTTTTACTATTTTCTACATTGTAGAATAATAGTGAAGACATCAAAACTATGAAATAACATTTATGGAAACGTGTAGTAACCCAAAAAGTGTTAAACAAATGAAAATATATTTGAGATTTGAGATTCTTCAAAGTAGCCAACCTTTGCCTTGATGACAACTTTGCACACTCTTGGAACACTCCAACTGATCCAGTGTTCCGATGTATGGATATTTAATCTGTGAGATCATTGGACAATAAATGATGAATAAATCACCCTTTCCTTCCGCCCTTGAAGTAACCACAGAGCTGAGAGTGATGGATAGGTGAAAGCAGTAGAATGGGGCTCAGGTACAAATAACTCCTCCACTCCTCACATAAACACACAGGACCGTACATAGCTTAGTACTTGGTTTATTGGTTGTCATTGTAAAATTCAACTCACATAAGAATCTTTGTCAAAAGTACAGAAGCTGTGAAACAGTGAGAATCACTCAGTCGCAAGAAAACCCATTCTCACACAGCACCAGGCCAAGGCTCACTTTCTGCTCTAGCCCCACCCCTACCCCCATATCCCAGAGACCCTGTGGCTGCTCTGCTTGACAGGCATCATTATTAGATCCAGATTGAGTCCCTCTGATTTCTGTATCTCTTGGCTGTGTGTGAACATGAAAATATGTTTGGCACCACCTATAGGCAGGGCAGGGAACAACAACAGTATCACCCTGTTTCCTTAAATTCCTTATATTTCCACTATACTGTAGACCAGGGCTTTCCAACCCTGTTCCTGGAAAGCTACCCTCCTGTAGGTTTTCATTCCAAGCCCAGTTGTAACTAACCTGATTCGGCTTATCAACCTGCTAATTATTAGAATCAGGTGCGCTAAATTATGGTTGGAGTGAAAACCCACAGGACGGTAGCTCTCCAAGAACAGGGTTGGAGAGCCCTGCTGTAGACCTTCCTTCAATAGAAAACAAATTACAAGTGGCAAAAAGTGGACCAAGAAAAGGGTCTCCATTTGATATTGATAGTCCTGAAGTGATGTATGATAGTACCAGACTGATAGGTCCCTCAGCGCAGTACAGATCACTGCAGCCCCCATACAGTCAGTGCCAGAACACACTGGTAGAGTACCAGCACCTAAAATGTTCTACTGCTTGAGTAGCAGCACTCTTATATATTTATATACATATCTAATCGCTTTAAAGAATTGCAGCGTTCCAGCTCTTAAATATAAACAGTACTGGCACCCAAAATGAGTACCAGCATCTATTTCACTCCTTCACTTCAAGCACCGCATACAGTATCAATCCCACTACACTCCCCACAGTCAGAAGACAGCATCCACAGTAGATCAGTCCTGGCTATCTGGGCAGGTTTACATTGAATGTGTTTCACAAAACTTATTTTAAAGTTTCATAGAAATGTGTCTTTATATTCTCTGCGTTTAACCTGTGGACACTGAGTGTGTGTGTGTGTCTCCAAGTTAAGGCACTTACCAGTCTCCCATTGAGTCAGGGAGAGCTTAAGGCAGTTATTAAAGACTCAGTCATTCCCTTTGAGACACACACCACAGGGATCAAAGCACCTAGAGATGACGGACAGGTGAATTCCGGTCCTGGAGGGCCAAAACACTTCTGGTTTTGGTTTCTACCTGGTAGTTAATTGCACTCACCTGGTGTCCCAGGTCTGAATCAGTCCTTGATTAGGAGAGGATGAAAACCAGAAGTTTCAGCCCTGACCTAGACGATGATGACCCATAGTGCAGGGGTATTCAACTCTTACCCTACGAGGTCTGGAGCCTGCTCACACCTGATGTCCCAGGTGTAAATCAGTCCCTGATTAGAGGGGAACAATGGGGAAAAAAGCAGTGGAACTGGCTTCAAGGTCCATAGTGGATTACACACTGCTGGGCTGCTGGGGGACTCAGCCAGTCAGGGTGTCTGGATCAGAGACATAGATACACAGAGTTCAGCAAACTGTCCACCATGTTACAACTAAACCTTCCCCAACAATGACATGCTCATTTACGCTTTGAGTGCTGATTATGGCGAGCAAATCCAAATCTCAAGACATGTTTGCCAAACTATACATCTATGTCATTGGTTCTGCACTGGGAGGAGCTGGTAGTAGTGGCTGTTGTATTAGCAGTAGCCGTGTCCAGCAGATAACCCATAGAGTTCACACATGATGCTTTATTAAACATAAGAAACAGAAACAGATGATTATGTTAAAATGGGGAGCAGAGACTGAAGCTGCTGGTTGGGTGTACAATAATAGAATCAACTTTCAACTCCTCTGTAAAATCCTGAACAATCTTCTCTTTTTCAAATAAAGTGTTCCTCTCAACTCATCCATAAGAAGAGAAGAAGAAGAGGATCGGGGGATGTATAAAACCCTTGATAAGTATGTAGAAAAAAGAGCGTTAAGAAAAGGAGTTCCGGTAAAAGCCAAAGCCACGCTGAGCCGTTCTTCCGTATCACTTCGCCATGTCCATTTGTGTGCGCTTGGGCAAAAAGAGAAAATAAACTAAAACATCCTAAAACTGGAGTTCCTCTTGGCACTTCTGTCATTCCCAGAAGAAAAAAACCTTTCCCTTAAAAATATGAGTGTCCATGTAACGTTGTATGGTAAAAACAGTGATTTCTTGAAATGGGGGAAGAGGGGTTGGGTCCAACTGGTAAAAATGGTTTGTGTGTATATGGTGGGGGGGCAATGAGTCTGTGGGGGAGGGGTGTTGTCCTAAGACTGGGGCAGGTGTTGTCTGATGATCTCTCTGGACTGGGGAGGGATCCTGTCTGGGAAGCGAACCGTGAACTCTACGATGAGGTCGCCGCACTGGGTGGGGCTCTTCGGGAGGGGCAGGCCCTCCCCCCTCAGCCGTTTTACTGTTCCCGGCTTTATGACGTCATGGCAGGTTAGCGGGATGACGCGGTTATCCAGGGTGGGAATGTTCACCGTACAGCCACACAGCGCCTGGGGGAGGGGGATATGACAGGGTTTACTACTGTATCATATAGCACAAACATCTTCACTATATTTACTATATGACTGCTTCATTACAACAGTGATTCTCAATCCGTTCCTCTTGGCGTTGCACATATTTGTTCTATTCACACCCGATAATGACAAAGTCATATTTTGTTAGTTGTTAATTAATTCAGTGATTAAGAATAGGTGATAACGTGTTTCGGGAGCTATGGAGGTAGAACACTAGTATCTGTTCCAGTTCAGCAGTCTAGAACACAGGTTCAGCTGGATAACATTAGGGAACATGACTTGGCGCTCAGAGTGGAACAGAATGACATCATCAGCTACAATGGATCACTCCCTCTCTGACACTAAAACAAGATTCCTAGTCTTGGAAACCCCGGTGTGTGTGTGCTTGTGTGTGTGTGTAGGGTTGATGGTTGGGGGGTTGTAGAGTGCACAGGGGGCTAATTTTAGAGTGTGGTCTCATTTCTACAGCTAATGAAGTAAGACTGAATCAGCTGAGGTCGTAGACACGCACACACAAACACACACAAACACACACACACAGAACCTGAAACCTGAGCGCCCAAAGAAGTAGGATGAAGTGTCCTATAGCCACTGATCTAAAGTCAGTTTTGCACCCTAATGATCAAGCTTAAAATTAAGTAAAAGTAAACTGATCCTAGATCTGCAACTCCTACCCAGAGCAGGCAGCACACCATATTAACTCCAACCCTAACCTAGGGCCAGGGTTGGGTAGTAACAGATTACATGTAACAGGGATTACTTAATCCGAATACAAAAACTAAGTAACTGTAATCAGCTTGGATTACTTACAAAAATGAATAATTGGATTATACTTGCATTCTTAAAAACAACTGATTACATTTGGGATTACTTCATCTAATCTCAACAGGAAACATTTATAAAACTTTGTCAGCATTAGCCCACTTTCATTTAGCACACCCAGCAACAAAATGTTGGTGCGACCATATCATGGGCTGGTAGCACCAACTGAAAATGTTAGTATGGAGCCCTGTGACTATGCTCTCACATCAAACATATGTGTTGTAGGATATTTATGCTTTCACAATAGTCCCCAATTTAGAAATAGTAATGTTACTAAATTAAATAATGCTATATTAGATGCACATTTAAAAAATGTTTTTAAATGTCTGGATGTTAGAAGTGAAAGTTATCCCAAAGTAATCCAAAAGAATGCGTTACTCATTTTGAGTAATCCAAAGGATTACGTTACTGATTACTTTATTTTTCATGTAACTGTAATCAGTAACAGATTACATTTTCCAAGTACAATTTGTAAATCGCTCTGGATAAGAGCGTCTGCTAAATGACGTAAATGTAAATGTACTCCGCCCAACACTACCTAGGGCTGGGTTTAATCAGTAGCGTCGAAGATCAGCGTTATAGTGTGATTGAAATTTAAAGGCAATGTTTCCGCGTTCATGGCGACTGCATTCTCGGTAAACGCTGCATATGTCACCTCAATCAAAAATTACCTTTACATTTCAACCTCGCTACAAAAAGTATATTCTGCGCTATGGATTGAATCCAGCCCCTTGACAGGTTGCCATGACACTGGAGGCACACAGACAGCTGACATAAGGCCAGTTTAAGGATGTAAGCCTCAGCTCAGACATGGGAACACCAGAATAATATAGTCCACTCCTGATAAGTGCAAACTCTGATTAAGTGCAGTAGGCCTACAGTTTTCCAGTCCCAGTTCAATAACATGACACTCTTATGAATTGCAAATTCCTCTTAGAGTTAGCCTGCTAAGTATGGATTATGTGTATGTGTGCTTCCTTCCTTTTCTTCACACTGTCACCGAATGACAAACTGTCCTGATTTAGAGAGAACAGCTGAAGACAGCAGGGCTTGAAGCCTGCAGTTACAGGTTAAGGCCACCGGCTCCTCTGATAACATAAAGGTCCAGACTCCAGACATCTTGTAGAGGTCATTGAACGGTCATAGAATGGTCATAATGCAGGGTAACAATTGTGCCAGAACTCCGTAATAATACCTTCCTGTTGGATGGAAGCAGAGCTCTCTGGCAGCTCAAATTAAGCTGTATTTGCTTTGGATAATGATTCAGATTACCCAAATCCCCAATACTCTCTCTACCTTCAACATCTCCCCTTCCTCACCTCTCTCTCTGGTCTCTCTCCTTCACTGGATCTAAGTTAGCATACTGTATCTGTGCATTTTCCGAGGACAATAACTATGTCATTTTACTTTGCACATTCCACTAACTGGACTGGACTGGCTTTATTCTCTTTACTAGATACATTAGGGGCTCGATTCAATCCGTATCGCAGAAGTTCACCGCTATAGCGCGTTTGAAATGTAAAGGCATTGTTCCCGCGTGAGCAAAGACTGCATTCACAGTAAACGATGCATATGTACGCTCAATCGGAAATGACCTTTACATTTCAATCACGCTATAGCGCTGAACTTCCGCAATACGGACGGATTGAATGGAGCCCTAGGTCTCCGTCCCTGATGTTACCCTATTCCCTACATAGTGCACTACTCTTGATGCATTAACTATCTCATAACTAAAACATATTTATATGGCAGTATGTGACACTAAGATAGAACTGTTTATGACAGCAGTAAGACAGGCCTACTGGTTAATGAGCTTATCTGAGCACTGCGGTCCTTGTATAAACTAATACAGTATGTACATAACAAGCGCCTGTTTAGGGTCTGTCATTAGCCAGTCCATGAATATAGGCAGCAGATGAATGGCAGCTATATTGGAACTATAAAATAGTGTTTCATTTCACAGCTGAGCTTGATGACCACACAGGGATAGAGCTTTAATTAAATGAACTGTCTGTCAAGGTACCACCCTCACACCACAATCCTCTCTCTCTTGCTCTCGCTCTCTCTCTCTCTCTCTCTGTGTCTCTCTCTGTGTCTTTTGCTCTCTCTCTCTCTGTGTCTTTTGCTCTCTCTCTCTGCGTCTCTCTCTCTCTGTGTCTCTCTCTCTCTGTGTCTCTCTCTCTCTCTGTGTCTCTCTCTCTCTGTGTGTCTCTCTGTGTCTCTCTCTCTCTGTCTCTCTCTGTGTCTCTCTCTCTCTCTGTGTCTCTCTCTCTCTCTGTCTCTCTCTCGCTCTCTGTGTGTGTCTCTCTCTCTCTGTCTCTCTGTGTCTCTCTCTCTCTCGGTGTCTCTCTCTCTGTGTGTGCGTGTATGAAAGAGAGGGAGAAAAAGAGAGCTGTCTAAGTGTATAAATGCTTTATTGTGTGTTTTTGCAGTACATGACTTAGTGAGTACCATAACGACTGTTGTGATCATTAAAAGAGCTATCATAAAAGAAGACATATGAGGCAGGACAGGGCAGAGTGTGAGTGGGCCTGTCACACAGGGACAACACATTCCTCCATGCTCACTCACACTGCAGTGGCAGATAGACATTCTGCAAAGCACTCAGTCTGCCCACCCAGGGCTCAGCTCACTTCACAGAGACTGGAGGGATGTGATGAACAAGGTAATGTACTCATCAGAGGAACAGTCTCTTTTATGTGGAGTACCAATGTTTAACTGCACACACATACACATCTTCCACCACTGCCCACAGCCTAGTGCTAGAAACATGAACAGACAGAAAGACAGACATACAGAAAGACAGTGACAGACAGACAGCTCCTACCTCCTTCAGACTGATATTGCCAGTGTAGATGATATTGGAGCCGTCCCTCCTAAAGTGGGCGTGTCCTTTGTCTTTGAGCACAAAGGCGATGTCTGCTGGAATGTTCTCTGGGGTCTCGTCCCCCTCCTTAGGGAAGGTGATCTTGGTGCCCTCCTTCCATCCCCTCTTTATCACGATGTTCAGGATCTTATCCTCTGTACGGCTGCTCCTGCCATCAGGGTTCAGCCTCCTCCTGGTGATCTTCATCCGCTTGGTGCAACCGTGGAAGATCTCCTCCAGAGACACCTTCAGCTCGTGGACGACCGGGGGGTCCTGCTGCCTCCTGGACCCCCCCAAACGCTCCGACTGCACCCCCCTCCTCCTGCCCCCACCATGGCCAGGGAAGCCATTGACCCCCCCGGGGAAGCCGAAGTGTGTGAAAGAGGCGAAGGGGTCTTCCTCATTCAAGTCTGTTTCCATGTCATGGTCGTTGTGGACCTTGGAGTGGACGCCGTTGGAGCGGTTATGGTGGTTGCGGTGCGGTCCGAAGAACATATCGAAGGGGTTGGAGCCGCCGAAAAAGGAGGCGAAGGTGGCATGGGGGTCCCCATGGAAGGTGTAGTGGTACGACCCACCAGGGACCCCAGACTGACCACTACTGCCCCCTGCCTTCAGACCTGACAGAGAGGGAGAGAGAGAGGGCTGTGAGTACACTCACGCATCCTACATGCAGCCTAATTCCCCTTCCGTAGAGAAAGGAGTGAGTTACAGAGTTTTAGAGATTCGTTTACAGCAGGTAGGAGGGAATTTGAGGAGCGGAGGCCCTGGAGGCATGAGCAGCAGTCAGAGAGAACCCACGTGGGTGAGAGAGTTCCCACGGGATCCGGTGGGGGGGGTAGCAGTGGTCTAGCAAGAGCCTTGCTGCTACAGAAACTGATAAGACTACCCACAGCTAAACACACACCACCTCACTGCTATTCTTATCTCCGCCTCCGCATGGATTCAGGCCTATCTGAGAGATGGAAACACACTGTGAAAGACCCGGTCAGCCAGGAGGGAACACACAGTCAGACTGTCAGAGTGTAGAGGTAGAGGGGTGAGGTAGGGGGGATAGCTAAATAAATAAAGGAGTTTGCTCAGTGTTCTCTCTCTCACACACACACACATAAAGATAAACGACTTTATGACAGTTATATAATCACACCGACCACACTCTCAGAATAGTGAGCACCCTCTCTATCTTACCCTCCTCTCCTAGCTGGTCATAGATGACCCTCTTTTTGGGGTCACTCAGAACTTCGTAGGCCTCAGCAATCTCTTTGAACTTATCCTCTGCGTTGGCGTCTGTGTTCTTGTCTGGGTGGAACCTCAGTGCCATGCGGCGATACGCCTTCTTGATCTCCTCCTCGTTAGAACCCTTAGGGATACCCAGCGTCTTATAGTAGTCCTTCCCCATGTCAGCGACCCCCAACACACACCCTGGCTCTCTGGAGGTAGAAGGAGAGAAAGGTTACTGGGTTAGGCATATACCTATGCCTGAAAAACTGATCCACACAGACTGGCTCTCTGGTGAGGCACACACACGTGAGTAAAAAGGTGAGTCTTCTAATTAATCTAGAAGTCTTTACTCCATTACAGATTATTTGTGGAATTTGCCATGTTGCTATGCTATGGTAATGTAGTAAGGTGTTGCCATGGCAGTGTAGTAAAAGCTCAAAGTTAGTGAATGTGAGGAACTCCCTACCATCTGGCACCTCTCAATCGGCTACACACACACATATGCTATCAGTAGTCTCATGAAACCGCAGTGCTGTTAGCCTAAATATGACACTATGCGTCTGTCAATGTAGGCTACAGTCTGCCCTGCGAGCTATCTTATAGCTGAATAAACTACAACAGATGGTAGGCTATTTGTAGGCCTATGTATGGTTGTTATTTAGGTTTTCATGTAAATACCCACATCACTGTGAATCTCTACCGTAGAAAATGAGACAAAGAACCAGCACCTGTCACCCAGTATAGTGCCGATCTGTGCCGCACCGAATTTTGCTGTCGTTGTTCCGCCAGTTAGGCAAATTATAGGCTATTACCGGCAAATATGTAAAAAGACAACAACGCCTCTCTAAGTGTGAGAATAGGTTATGTCAAGAGACAACAACGCCTCTCTCAGTGTGAGAATCGAACCTATCGATTGACGAATGCAGAAACCGGAGAGGTGCAACACAACCTATTCCACAGGCTTCAATGAAAGAGGTGGAAACGGATAGTGAGCGCTGCGGAGAACACACAAGAATGGAAGAAGGATGAAATGAAACGTTTCCTACCAGTGATAATTTTCAGCAGAAAAATCGGCAGATCATATGAACATGTCCCGGTCCCTCTCTTCTCTCCCGCGCTGGTATCCCTCTTGGGTCTTTATTATGTGACGTCAGAGTTCAAACGCTCACCGGTTCCGAAATAGTCGGTGACAGAACAACGCTGTGACGTCAATTAGGCTAATAAAACAAAAACCCATGCCATTCAATCAATGACTCAAAATCACATAGTTATGCGATGTGTGTGGTTCTGGTTAAATTAAATAGACATTCAACACTTATTTCCACTTCCAATGTTAAACTTCAGAGGAGAAATACAGCGTAGGCCTACACCAACAACCCAATTCCTGTCCTGGCCATAAGCTGAAATAGCCTAATACATAGGCTACTGGCTCTGGGTCAGAACTAGTCTATATCTACTTCGAGTTAGTCTAGTAAGTTAGTCCGTAGCCGGTGTGTTTTAGTAGCGTCTTACCGAACCCTAGTGACTGTCTCTGGACTTCACCAACTGTCCCTCGCCGCTCCTCCGCGCGACAGCTGAGTATTTGCCGGTGGAACTCTGCCTGTTCAAAGCGCGATGTCAGCCACGGAGGACCCGCCCATCAATCCGTCGGGCAGACGGTCGGATTGTTCCAATCCACAATCCCACCGATGGGAAAAGACAGCCTGACTGTCTACATCATTTGTTGCGCTGACTGAGGCGTTTATCAAATTCAGTTCACCCAATTCAGTTCACCCGAGTCAATTTATCCAATCCATTTAATCATTGATCCACTCAGTGAGGTGTTGGTTTACTTGACTTCCATTCCTGGGAGGAGATAAACAGCCTGGACTAGTCTATATCATGGCTCTGCTTCACTCTGAGAGAGCTGGGATTCTACTCTAAAAGAAAACAGAGACATATTAGGAGTCTCTCTCTCTCCCTCTATGTGAGAGAGTGTGATAGCAGAGCCTAGGCAGATTTTTCCAATGCCCTTGGATGGTACTGGAGGCTGAGGCGGTGTGTGTTTGTGTGTATGCCCCTGGATGGTACTCCAGGCTGAGCTGTGATATAAACAGAGTTGGTACGTGTGATCACTGGCAGTCAGGGACTAGAACCTTCACACACACACACACACACACACACACACACACACACACACACACACACACACACAGAGAAGCCTGAGGAGTGAGTCAGTCTCTCACTCAGCACAGAGACAAGGGCTACATTTCAATAGTCTTAAGTGGCTTCCTCTCCTTGTGTCCTTTCCTTAATTTACATAAATCTTACATCACTTCCATTCATCCAATGTTGTCAGTTCAGTACAAATGAAGAGGAGAGGAGACAAGGAGAGGAGGCCATTTTAGACTATTGAGATGCAGCCTGTGTCTCCTTCCCAATATTCTGCTCTATATATACTGTATTTATATCTGTCCACATGTCTACCTCTTCTCCTTTTCCTTTCTCCTCTTTCAAGAGGATGTGTTATGTCATCAGTAGAGAGTTATGCTGTAAGAATATCTTCTTTGACATTTTTACCGTTAAGGACATTAACCACCTGCTTGGTACTTACATCCCATTTGAAAGAGAAGATGATTATACATGTAAATGTACCTCCAAGAGAGATAAGAGAGCGCAGAACCATTAGGAGGTGGGGGAGGATTGAAGAGGTGGAGATAGGTGGAATGGGTGGAGAGGTAGAGATGCAGGCATGTCACTCAAGGTGGACAGAGAGGAAAGGGGGAGAGACAGAAGCTAAGGGGGAATCTTAGAGAGAGACAGAGACAGAGAAAGTAGAGGAAGAGAGCGAGAAAGTTGTCCCAGGATTAGTCTGGCTATAGCTTGAGTCATCCCTTTCACTTCGGTGGTGAGGAGATGTGAAAGAAACAAGTGACTCGGTAGAGAAGAGCAGCTCTCGTGGGAGGAGTCTGTCTGATAAACCGTGCACATGCATGCATGCAGTATGTACACTGGTTCTGGTGTCAGAGTACATACCATACAGTACAGTTTGTCTTCTGTTGACATTTCCTGAGACATTCCCCTGTGGCCAGTTGGGTTTCCCTGTGGCAGCAGAGATACCCTGTACAGCTGTCAATTGTGTGTATAGTTGTGTTTTACTATAGACATAAATGTGAGTGTGAGAGCAATAGGGTAATTTGAATCAATTTAATTGAATAAACGTTATTAATCCTATAAGGGGATTAACACATTGGGTAACATTTCTGTGAGTGTAATATTTCTGTGAGTGTACACAGGAAGGCTCTAGACACTACACTACTGACTGCTGACCCAATGTTTGTTTCCATGACAACAGGAGGAGCTGCTAGACAGTGGAGCCCTCTGAGTGCTCTCTGTCAGCCTGCTCTCTGTCTGTCTCAGCCCTGTCCTCTGTCTGTCTCAGCCTGGTCTCTGTCTCAGCCTGCTCCCTGTTTGTCTCAGCCTGGTCCTCTGTCTGTCTCAGCCTGGTCCTCTGTCTGTCTCAGCCTGGTCCTCTGTCTGTCTCAGCCTGGTCCCTGTCTGTCTCAGCCTGGTCCTCTGTCTGTCTCAGCCTGGTCCTCTGTCTGTCTCAGCCTGGTCCTCTGTCTGTCTCAGCCTGGTCCTCTGTCTGTCTCAGCCTGGTCCTCTGTCTGTCTCAGCCTGGTCCTCTGTCTGTCTCAGCCTGGTCCTCTGTCTGTCTCAGCCTGGTCTCTGTCTGTCTCAGCCTGGTCCCTGTCTGTCTCAGCCTGGTCTCTGTCTGTCTCAGCCTGGTCTCTGTCTGTCTCAGCCTGGTCCTCTGTCTGTCTCAGCCTGGTCTCTGTCTGTCTCAGCCTGGTCCCTGTCTGTCTCAGCCTGGTCCTCTGTCTGTCTCAGCCTGGTCTCTGTCTGTCTCAGCCTGGTCTCTGTCTGTCTCAGCCTGGTCTCTGTCTGTCTCAGCCTGGTCTCTGTCTGTCTCAGCCTGGACTCTGTCTGTCTCAGCCTGGTCTCTGTCTGTCTCAGCCTGGTCCTCGGTCTCCGTCTCAGCCTGGTCCTCGGTCTCCGTCTCAGCCTGGTCCTCGGTCTCCGTCTCAGCCTGGTCCTCGGTCTCCGTCTCAGCCTGGTCCTCTCTCAGCCTGGTCCTGTGTGTGTGTGTGAGGGTGGTGAGCGTGTGTCCCAGCAGAAGGGGTAACAGAACTTGTCACATAGTCTCACACATAGATCTCCTAGCAACCAATTCCATGAGCAGCAGCACTTAAGAATAGCTCCTCCTTAAATTGCCATTTCTGTAAAAAAGGTGTATTATATGTTAACAGTTTAGTCATTTTAGTGCATTGCTGTGTTCTGCCCATTTAGATGAATTGGAAGATACTTTTCTTTTGTGGAAATAGTTTGGAAAGATTTTGAGATCGACTTGGTTCTTGCAAGACTCATCTGCAGTGCAGAATCCTCAGGCAACACAAGGATAGGGAGACTATAAACCCAACAAGGACAACAATAATTAGGACATAGATAAACAAACACAAAACCAACAAAGGGAGAAAGAGGAAGGATTTCTGAGGAATTTTGGAGGATAGTTCAGGCCTTGATAGGGAAACAAGCATTCAGACGAACAACCGAACAAGGAGGTGGGAACATTCTGAACATTGAGAGAGTATCTTAATTTATGTGTAATATGTTGTTTAATTGGAAAACACATTTCATATCTTTATTTGTATTATTCATAAACGTGAATTGTTTAAAAAGTTAATTTATCTATTGGTGCATTATTTAAATAAGCATTTTTATTAAGAGGCACATGCACATCATTCTAGAGTAGAGTGCATTGTTTAATGAGGTCACCATGGAGATGAAGATGGATGCATTCTCTAAGCATTGTTTCAGAGACCTTGCCATCACATATCTTGAAAATGTTACAAGTGAGTCAGGAAAAAAGAAATTAAAAAAGAAATTGCTAAGAGAATCCCCAGAGACTCTGAGGACAGACTTCATTCTAAAAGCGGATGATCCTAATGCTTGGCACACAGCTTTCCACAAGACCAACAATTAACTTAAAATGTCCGAAAACAGAACAATGAGGCAACTGTAAATTGAGTCCACCCCCAAATTTAACATGAATATTTATAATAACGGCTGATGGTTCAAGGTTCGGAGGCCAGTCTGGATCAATTTGTCCACTACTTCGACCAAATAAAACCTCCTGTTGCTGAACTTAAAAC
This sequence comes from Coregonus lavaretus, assembly GCF_964263955.1. Classification (NCBI taxonomy): domain Eukaryota; kingdom Metazoa; phylum Chordata; class Actinopteri; order Salmoniformes; family Salmonidae; genus Coregonus; species Coregonus lavaretus. Next base: position 30,033,273 of record NC_140001.1, read on the forward strand.
CTCTCCATTGTCACTACCTACAGCTTCCACTCCCTCTGTACCACAGTATGTAGTCCCCAGTGTCCCTCCCTCGCCTGCAGCAGACACAGCCCTGAGCATGTCTCTCTCACACTTGACACATGCAGTACCACAGAACATTATAGAGGAGGAGATCAGCCTGTTGTGTCAGCATAGGGATGAGATCCGAGAGCTGCAGTGTGCAATGAAAAATGGTGAGGAGGACAACCAGGCTCTCAGGATGGAAGTGTGCAGACTTAGAGTGGAACTGTCCAGCACAGTCAACACCAACCACATGCACGTCCTGCAGAAGGAGCTACATGAGCTAAGGAAATCATTTCTCAGCCACCCCCATCCACTCTACAAAGAGTCCCACAAAAACCCAGAACCAAGCCAACAGCTGAATCAGAACCAACCAACCAATGCACCAACCCAGCTGACCCCCTCCATCCCCATCTCACAGCCTATAATTACTCCCATCACTACTGCCATACTCCACAGACCTCACAAGAAACCCGACATTATATTAATGATGGACTCCAATGGAAAGTTTATGCTAGAGAATCAACTTTTCCAAAATAAAAAGGTGGCAAAATTATGATGCCCCACAACAGAGAGAGGTATGGAGCTCTTGACTGTGGCCCAGCATGTCTCCCCATCATTCACATGGGGACCAATGACCTGCGTGCACAACAGGAGAGGGTGGCCACATCACTAAGGGGAGTGAGAGAGGGCCTCCACCATCTTCCCCCTTGCAAAGATTGTAATATCTACCCTGCTCCAGAGGAGAGATTTCTACCACAGGTTGATGGCACCTTAATTGGGGAGGACAGGCTTGTGGTAATGGCTTGAGCGGAAAAGGTGGAATGGTATCAAATACATCAAACACATTCCATACACTCCGTTCCCAGCCATTATTATGAGCCCTCCTCCCCTCAGCAGCCTCCTGTGATTCACTGTGTGCTATGGCCCAACGTACACCCGGCCCACCATACCACCCTCAGCCTGGACTGTCTTTACGACAATGTACACCTGTACAAAGAGACAGTCCCCACCTTCGCCAGGACCTTAGGGAGTTGGTGGCTGAGCAACATCCTTTGAGACAAATCAGACGCTCCTTTAGACATGCATCCAGTGGCGCCTCACAGAGACTGGAGAACAGCCAGCCACACTGCCCCCCACACCAACCTCCACCACTTCTCTCCCAGGAACTGCATGCAGACACACTGAGCTATGCCCAAGCCATACGCAGTCAAAGAGGCCCGACGCAGAGTTTGGGGCATCGCCGGCCACACTGCCCTCCACACCACCCTCTTCAATTCTCCCTACAACCTCCCTCCCATGCTGTCAGACCCGCCTCAGCACAGCTCCCCCAGACCCGGCCCATCACAGCACAGCTCTACCAGACCCGGCCCATCACAGAACAGCTCTACCAGACCCGGCCCGCCTCAGCACAGCTCTACCAGACCTGGCCCGCCTCAGCACAGCTCAACCAGACCCGGCCCATCACAGAACAGCTCTACCAGACCCGGCCGATCACAGCACAGCTCTACCAGACCCGGCCCACCTCAACTCAGCCAAGCACAACACAGCACCGACCACTACCCTAGGGTCTGGCAAAACACTGTTGAGGGTAGTGCACCACATGATGCAGTCCACACTGCCCTCCACACCACCCTCCTCAATTCCCCCCACAACCTCTGTCCCAGGCTAGTTTTGGTTACCCTCCCTACTCCCATCACCAGGACAGGCCTGGGACACTCCTGCCCCCCATGGCAGCCCCAACCCTGCAACAGGAGCCACACCAAGGCCTCCTGTGCACACCCAGAATGGAGCATTGGCAGACACTCCGGTCGGGTGGACTGAGCACTGCCAACACTGCTCGCCCAGTTCCCGCCCCAGCACCTGCAGCCAGCGACTTGAGGGAGGTCTGTCAAATGCTCAGTCTGCTCTGCTCTCACGTGGTTGGCCAGGGACATTGGCAAAGTCTCAGCTCACTCAACAAGTAACTGCAGATGACCCTATGCCTGTGAGCTCTTATGAGCTGAATACCCCCTCTGACTTAAAAAAAAAATGGACACAATTGCCATTTGGGTACAGGACTCATGTCCTGACATTATGTCTCTCTCGGAAACATGGTTAAATGGTTCTGTTGCTGATAAAGACATTGAAGTAAATTATTAATGTATTTAGATGTGACAGATTACAGAAAGGGGGAGGAGTGGCCATATACTGTATGTAAAATCTAATTTCATGGAGTCCCAATCTCAAAATATTTCTGTTCCCAAGAAATTTGAGCTCCTGGTTATAGATGTGTCCATAAACCAGAATATACATTTATTTCTTGGGAAGAGAAATATTTTGAGTTTGGGACTCCATGAAATTAGATTTTACATACAGTATATGGCCACTCCCCCCCCCCCCCCGCCCCTTTTAAACAATTCAGAGTCAAAGATAGATCTAACCCTTGGTTTTCATCTGAGCTCATTCAGACGAGAAATCAGGCCTGGGCCAAAGCAAGGAAAACTGACTCTGTAGGGGACTGGCAATCTTTCAGACAATGAAGAAAGCAAAATCAAGCAATTTTTTAATCTCTGACTCTGCTGGTGATCCTTCTCAATTTTGGAAAACAGTAAATGCACTGAAGTGTACAAATTCCTCTTCTTCCTTGCCTAAGCAAGTTCTGTCTGACTCTGGCATCATAACTGAGAAGAATGGGATAAATTATGCTTTTAATCATTATTTTGGATGAGTTGGACTGCAGAGTGAAGAAAAAGCAGCCAACAAGTGCTCAGCATATTTGGGAACTCCTTCAAGACTGTTGGAAAAGCATTCCAGGTGACTACCTCATGAAGCTGGTTGAGAGAATGCCAAGAGTGTGCAAAGCTGTCATCAAGGTAAAGGGTTGCTATTTGAAGAATCTCAAATATAAAATATACAACTTTTTACTGGTAGTGTATATTTTATATTCTTCAAAGTAGCCACCCTTTGCCTTGATGACAGCTTTGTACACTCTTGGCATTCTCTCAACCAGCTTCATGAGGAATGCTTTTCCAACAGTCTTGAAGGAGTTCCCAAATATGCTGAGCACTGGTTAACTGCTTTTTCTCATCTCATCCCAAACCATTTCAATTGGGTTGAGGTCGGGTGATCTGATGCAGCACTCCAGCACACTCCTTCTTGGTCAAATAGCCCTTACGCAGTCTGGAGGTGTGTTTTGGGTCATTGTCCTGTTGAAAAACAAATGATAGTCCCACTAAGCGCAAACCAGATGGGATGGCGTATCGCTGCAGAATGTTGTGGTAGCCATGAAGGTTAAGTGTGCCTTGAATTCTAAAGAAATCACAGACAGTGTCACCAGCAAAGCACCATCACACCTCCTCCTCCATGCTTCACGGTGGGAACCACAAATGCGGAGATCATCCGTTCACCTACTCTGCGTCTCACAAAGACACGGCGGATGGAACCAAATATTTCACATTTGGACTCATCAGACCAAAGGACAGATTTCTACCGGTCTAATGTCCATTACTTGTGTTCCTTGGCCCAAGCAAGTCTCTTCTTCTTATTGGTTTCCTTTAGTACTGGTTTCTTTGCAGCAATTCGACCATGAAGGCCTGATTCACGCAGTCTCCTCTGAACAGTTGATGTTGAAATGTGTCTGTGACTTGAACTCTGTGAAGCATTTATTTGGGCTGCAATCTGAGGTGCAGTTAACTCTAATGAACTTATCCTCTTCCTTTCATGTGGCGGTCCTCATGAGCGCCAGTTTCATCATAGCGATTGCACTAGAAGAAACTTTCAAAGTTCTTGAATTTTTACGGATTAACTGACCTTCATGTCTTAAAGCAATGATGGACTGTCGTTTCTCTTTGCTTATTTGAGCTGTTCTTGCCATAATATGGACTTTGTCTTTTACCAAATAGGGTTATCTTCTGTATACCCCCCTACCTTGTCACAACCCAACTGATTGGCTCAAACGCATTAAGGAAAGAAATTCCACAAATTAACTTTTAACAAGGCACACCAGTTAATTGAAATGCATTCCAGGTGACTACCTCATGAAGCTGGTTGAGAGAATGCCAAGAGTGTGCAAAGCTGTCATCAAGGTAAAGGGTGGCTACTTTGAAGAATCTCAAATATAAAATATATTTTATTTGTTTAACACTTTTTTGGTTACTACATTCCATATGTGTTATTTCATAGTTTTGATGTCTTCACTATTATTATACAATGTAGAAAATAGTAAAAATAAAGAAAAACCCTTGAATGAGTAGGTGTGTCCAAACTTTTGACTGGTACTGTATATACAGTTGAAGTCGGAAGTTTACATACACTTAGGTTGGAGTCATTAAAACTTGTTTTTCAACCACTCCACAAATGTATTGTTAACAAACTATAGTTTTGGCAAGTCAGTTAGGACATCTACTTTGTGCATGACACAAGTAATTTTTCCAACAATTGTTTAAAGACAGATTATTTCACTTATAATTCACTGTATCACAATTCCAGTGGGTCAGAAGTTTACATACACTAAGTTGACTGTGCCTTTAAACTGCTTGGAACGTTCCAGAAAATGATGTCATGGCTTTAGAAGCTTCTGATAGGCTAATTGACATAATTTGAGTCAATTGGAGGTGTATCTGTGGATGTATTTCAAGGCCTACCTTCAAACTCAGTGCCTCTTTGCTTGACATCATGGGAAAATCAAAAGAAATCAGCCAAGACCTCAGAAAAAAGATTGTAGACCTCCACAAGTCTGGTTCATCCTTGGGAGCAATTTCCAAACGCCTGAAGGTACCACGTTCATCTGTAGTACGCAAGTATAAACACCACGGGACCACGCAGCCGTAATACCACTCAGGAAGGAGACGCGTTCTGTCTCCTAGAGATGAACATACTTTGGTGCGGAAAGTGCAAATCAATCCCAGAACAACAGCAAAGGACCTTGTGAAAAAACCGCCATAAAAAAGACAGACTACGGTTTGCAACTGCACATGGGGACAAAGATCGTACTTTTTGGAGAAATGTCCTCAGGTCTGATGAAACAAAAATAGAACTGTTTGGCCATAATGACCATCGTTATGTTTGGAGGAAAAAGGGGGTTGCTTGCAAGCCGAAGAACACCATCCCAACCGTGAAGCACGGGGGTGGCAGCATCATGCTGTGGGGGTGCTTTGCTGCAGGAGGGACTGGTGCACTTCACAAAATAGATGGCATCATGAGGAAGGAAAATTATGTGGATATATTGAAGCAACATCTCAAGACATCAGTCAGGAAGTTAAAGCTTGGTCGCAAATGGGTCTTCCAAATGGACAATGACCCCAAACATGCTTCCAAAGTTGTGGCAAAATGGCTTAAGGACAACAAAGTCAAGGTATTGGAGTGGCCATCACAAAGCCCTGACCTCAATCATATAGAACATTTGTGGGCAGAACTGTAAAAGCGTGCGCAAGCAAGGAGGCCTACAAACCTGACTCAGTTACACCAGCTCTGTCAGGAGAAAATGGGCCAAAATTCACCCAACTTATTGTGGGAAGCTTGTGGAAGGCTACCTGAAACGTTTGACCCAAGTTAAACAATTTAAAGGCAATGCTACCAAATACTAATTGAGTGTATGTAAACTTCTGACCCACTGGGAATGTGATGAAAGAAATAAAGCTGAAATAAATAATGATCTCTACTATTATTCTGACATTTCACATTCTTAAAATAAAGTGGTGATCCTAACTGACCTAAAACAGGGATTTTTTACTAGGATTAAATATCAGGAATTGTGAATAACTGAGTTTAAATGTATTTGGCTAAGGTGTATGTAAACTTCCGACTTCAACTGTATATTGTATTTAGTTTGTTAAATTCTTTTGTTTCTGTCATTGTTCTTGTGCTGTTTAATTTTTTTGTATGATGGTGTGGTGTGGTGTGGTGTGGTGGGGTGGGGTGGGGTGGGGTGGGTGGATGGGTGGGAGGGATAAGGACTGGGGATGATGTATTGATGTCAATGTCTCCATGTTCTCATATTTGAAAACGTATAAAGTATATATTAAAAAAAGGTGGGGTGGGTGGGTGGGAGGGATAAGGACTGGAGATGTATTGATGTCAATGTCACCATGTTCTCATATTTGAAAACATACAGTGCCCTCCACTATTATTAGCACCCCTGTTTAAGATGTGGTCGAGGACTTCCAAAAATTCTCATTTTTTTTTAAACAACATAGAACCCAAATGCAAAAAAAGAGAAAAATCCAACCTTTTATTTAAGTACATTACTTTGGTGGTAAAAAAAAAATCACACATTTAGAGAAAAAAAAAACTTGAAATCATGTGTCCCACAATTATTGGCACCCCTAACAATTCCGCTGAAAATTTTAATTGATTTTTTAAAAAATATATTTTTCTGTAGTTGCTAAAGTTGGTCAGGGTATCTAGGAACTTTAATTAGTAATTCATGACTTCCTGTTTCCCTGGGGTATAAATATGACGTGAAACAGAGGCCTAATTCTCTTACCCATTTGTCAACATGGCAAAGACAAGAGAACACACCATTCAAGTAAGGCAGATTTGTGTCGACCTTCATAAGTCAGGCAATGGCTACAAGAAAATAGCCACTCGCTTTAACTTGCCCGTATCTACAGTCAGAGGAATCATTAAGAAGTTTAAAACAACTGGAACAGTGACAAACAAGGCTGGAAGAGGTCCCAAGTTTATCTTGCCACAACGCACAGTGAGGAGGATGGTAAGAGAAGTAAAAAAAAGTCCTAAGCTCACTGTCACAGAATTGCATCAAAGAGTGGCATCTTGGGGTCACAAAGTCTCCAAAACAACCATCAGACGCTCTCTACATGCCAACAAGCTGTTTGGGAGGCATGCAAGGAAAAAGCCTTTTCTCACTAACACTCACAAACGTAAACGTCTGGAGTTTGCTAAGCGGCACTGGGACTTCAACTGGGATTGTGTGCTTTGGTCAGATGAGACTAAGATTGAGCTTTTTGGCAACAAACACTCTAAGTGGGTCTGGCGTAAAACAAAAGATGAGTATGCCGAAAAGCACCTCATGCCCACCGTGAAGTATGGTGGAGGATCTGTGATGCTGTGGGCCTGTTTCTCTTCCAAAGGCCCTGGGAACCTTGTTAGGGTGCATGGCATTATGAACGCTTTGAACTACCAGGACATTTTAAATAAAAACCTGATGGCCTCTGCCAGAAAGCTGAAGATGGGTCGTCATTGGGTCTTTCAGCAGGATAATGATCCAAAACATGTGGCAAAATCTACACAAAAATGGTTCAGCAGTCACAAACTCAAGGTCCTCCCATGGCCATCTCAGTCCCCAGACCTCAACCCAATCGAAAACCTGTGGGGCGAGCTAAAGAGGAGAGTGCATAAGAGAGGACCCAGGACACTGGATGATCTAGAAAGATTGTGCAAAGAAGAATGGTCAAAGATCCCTCTCTCTGTGTTCTCCAATCTTGTGAAATGTTATAGGAGGATATTAAGTGCTGTCTTGTTGGCAAAAGGGGGTTGTACAAAGTATTAACATCAGGGGTGCCAATAATTGTGGGACACATGATTTCAAGTTTTATTTTTTCTAAATGTGTGATTTTTTTTTTTACCACCAAAGTAATGTACTTAAATAAAAGGTTGGATTTTTCTCTTTTTTTGCATTTGGGTTCTATGTTGTTTAAAAAAAAAGGAGAATTTTTGGAAGTCCTCGACCACATCTTAAACAGGGGTGCCAATAATAGTGGAGGGCACTGTAAGTTAGTTAAATGGTTGGCCCTCTTTGATGTCACATAGGTTGATACAATGCTATGTTTTCATTTATAAAGCCCTTTTTAAAGTTCCACTGTACGTAATATCTTTACGAAACTTTAGACATACGAGTTACCACACCCGGTCTCAGGGATGGTTAACTGGAAATTCCTTTGGTCTCTACTGAGTTAACTAAAAGCTGATTCACCTTTCTTGCACTTTATTTGTGGATCTTCAAAATGTTCTTTAAATTTGATGTTTTGGTGCCTCTAGGGCAATTCAGAAAGCTGATTGAGTACCTTATTACTGATGAATGTGTTTGTTTTTTATGACCATGTTTTTCTTTCTGCTTGCATTTTGTATTCATATTGATGTGTGTAATTTATGTAATTCAGGGCTCATCTGTAAAAGAGACCGTGGCCTCAGTATGACTCCCTGATAAAATAGAGGTTACATTTTCTTTAATTGTTTTGGTCTAGGTGTAAACCTGACTGACTCACTCATATACAGACCTAATGGAGTCTGGAGTGACAGACTGTGTGTGTGTGTGTAGGTTCTCTCCTCCATCTGATGGGCTCAGTACGGTACACACCATTCTCTTCTCCTCTAAGTTCTATCCAATCCCATTTCCATGGAGACCGCCGGCATCTGAAGTGCAGCATGCTCCTTTCACAGACAGACGAGGTGCCAGACGAGCCACATTAACACATGATTGACGAGACTCAAACACGGTTTCATTTCAGAAAAAGCATTTATTCCAGATCCAAATTGCATTATTTCACTTCTAGACACTATATCACTAGGGGTGGAATTAGGGGAGAATGTGTGTAAACACTGTTCCCAGAGTGAATTCCCTAGTGATTATTTTCCAAATCCACTCCCCGCATAACCCATCAGTATATTATGATCCTCTGCTAGGCATGCCTGTAGACAAGGCTGATCTTATACACATAGCCAGCCAGCGAGGGGTACATTCAGGGGGGCAAGACCCTATTCTAGACTACTGAACAAGGAGTCATGTCTGTTTTACACCTATCTGATCGCCCTATAACATTGCTCCCCCCTGAGCAAGCCCCTGGCAGCCCATAGTCAGTGAGTCATACAGAAACGCTTATGGACCTTAACAACACACAGTCACCACAAAGTGAAGCACAGGCTGACAGTAAGGCAGGTTACATACTGTACAATCATATCACTGCTGTTGTTCCTGCTGCTGCGTCATACCAGAGTACTCGGAATATTTGGTTGCGTCTCAAATTGCACCCAATTACCTATATAGTGCACTACTTTTGACCAGAGTCCTATAGGCCTTGGTCAAAAGTATTGCACTATAAAGGGAATAAGGTGCCATTTGGAACGCTACCTGAATAACTGTACTTCTCCAAAGCGTACAAGACAAGTTGGTTTCTCCAAAGGCTAATTGATAAGTTGAGTGTATTTGGCACAAACAATAAAAGCACTTTTAGCCAATTCAACCATTCACCCTTCACTCTTAGCAGGCCACCTAGCTGATGGGTTGATCCTCTGGCATTCAATATGGGCAATTAATACTGTTATGTAAAAACTTTCTCCACATGCACCACTGGGGATGAACTTAAACAACATGAGTTATAATCTCCATCATTAAATGTTGATCACAGAGAATAAGTGAAATCAGTGGCACTGGTTTATGGTAATGTATGAGAGTTTGTTTCTCATACTAACTCTGCTTCATAATTGTCATCAAACACTTGCAACATCAGCCATAGGCAAAATGTGGAGGAACTGCTGAAGTAATTAAAAATAAAAGGAAACAACCTTTCAAACATTTAAAAAAAGCATATTTGTGAGAGAGAGAGAGAAATAGGAAGCCAAACACAGAGAGTAAGGGCTCTATTCAATCAGATCCGATTTAGCCGACATCCGCATAGTTGTTTTGACAGTGTCTGAGGTGGAACTGCTTTATAGCTGTGAAATCCACAAGTGGCTCCTGGCATTATACCTAAGCTGGCATTGCCATTAAGAGAAATCCCATGCAGCCTTTTTGTTTACAAGTTGGAACACTGGAATGTGAGATGTAATCTCGAATGATTTTCAATTTGAGCTTCATTATTTCTATATAGCCTACACTTTTTCATTCTGAACTAACGTGAGTGGGACGGGTGTGGCTTCGTGACAATGATCAAGAGCAGCTACTCACCGATTTGACAGCTCCAACGCAGTTACACTCCAGACACTGCCAAAACATCAGCTATGCGGTTGTCGGCTATTGCCGGTTAACGCTTGATCTGACTGAATCTATGCCTAAGTATGACACACTAATAAACTAGAGCTTTAACTGATAAACTTATAGTTGTCCCACAATCACTAACAGTCAAATCATGTTCTTTGTTGAGATCCAGTCCAGTCCAGTCAGAGCTAGTCCATTATGGCTATCAGTCCAGCTCCAGCATTCAATGGCTAGTAGGCTACTAGCATATCGGTGCACATCTCAAATGACACTATATTCCCAATGTAGTTCCCTAATTTTGACCACAGGATAGATTGCTATTTCTAACTTTTCCTGTTTAGCATACTGTGTAACAGTAGTAGCCGATGCTAACTGGCACTGCTATCGTATGATGTTGAGGTATCTGTGGTCTGGGTAGAGGAGGTTGGCCAGCAGAGAAAGGAGGCGAGGTCCATCTCTAAGACAGTGTCCTGGGTAGTGGATGAACTGGACAGCTTTTCCTATAGAGTCCTTTAGATCAGCATACTGTTTACTGCTGGGCATGGACTCCAACACAACCAGAGCCTAGAAACACACATGAAACACATAAGCTGAGCAACTGTTGTGTGTGTATGTGTGTGTGTACAGTGCCTTGCAAAAGTATTCATCCCCCTTGGCGTTTTTCCTCTTTTGCTGCATTACAACCTGTAATTTAAATTGATTTTTATTTGGATTTCATGTAACGGACCTACACAAAATAGGCCAAATTGGTAAAGTGAAATTTAAAAAATAACTTTTTTCAAAGACTTCTAAAAAATAAATTGCGGAAAAGTGGTGCGTGCATATTTTTACATTTTATTCATTTAGCATACGCTCTTATCCAGAGCGACTTACAGTTAGTGAGTGCATACATTTTCATACTGGCCCCCCGTGGGAAACGAACCCACAACCCTGGCATTGCAAGCGCCATGCTCTACCAACTGAGCTACAGGGGACATATGTATTCACCCCCTTTGCTATGAAGCCCCTAAATAAGATCTGGTGCATCCAATTACCTTCAGAAGTGATAGATTAATTATTAATGACTAATTATTACACCCTGAAACTGTGTATAATGTGTTAGAAATGTGTGAGTGTAGGACCAGTAAAGGCTATGGCATTGAGCCACTATTTAGCAATGTGAGTAAGAGTTAGGCCAGACAACAAAGACAACTGAGAAACTAAGATAAAGAGGCCTCCCAATTTAGGGAGGGGAGAAACTGTTATGAAAACATGGTGCAGAATATTGTGAGAACGGCAATAACTGAGTAATGCAGGGAGTAGGATATGTGTGTGTGTGTGTGTGTGTGTGTGTATGTATGTGTGTATGCATGTGTGTATATGTGTGTGTGAACTGAAGGTCAGTAGAGCAGTTTTAGAGTGGAAAACTACAGCCCGCCTACAGAGGGGAGGGATTTCTTTTTGTATGACGTATGAGTATAAAAGATGGACTCTGAAATTGTGATGGCAGAATTCTCAATGAATAAATATCTCTGACTATGCAGACCGGGACTCTGGCCGTTACTTAAATCCCAAAAGACTTACAACCTTTTGGGAGACGCACAGAGACACTAAAATAGTTTGTTAAATAATTCACATAACAAGAAGTCACATAATTAGTTAAATAAAGTCCACCTGTGTCACATGATCTGTCACATGAGCTCAGTATATATACACCTGTTCTGAAAGGCCCCAGAGTCTGCAACACCACTAAGCAAGGGGCACCACCAAACCAGCTGCACCATGAAGACCAAGGAGCTCTCCAAACAGGTCAGGGACAAAGTTGTGGAGAAGTACAGATCAGGGTTGGGTTATAAAAAAATATCAGAAACTTTGAACATCCCACAGAGCACCATTAAATCCATTATTCAAAAATTGAAAGAATATGGCACCACAACAAACCTGCCAAGAGAGGGCCGCCCACCAAAACTCACAGACCAGGCAAGGAGGGCATTAATCAGAGGCAACAAAGAGACCAAAGATAACACTGAAGGAGCTGCAAAGCTCCACAGTGGAGATTGGAGTATGTGTCCATAGGACCACTTTAAACTGTACACTCCACAGAGCTGGGCTTTACGGAAGAGTGGCCAAAAAAAGCCATTGCTTAAAGAAATAAATAAGCAAACACGTTTGGTGTTCACCAAAAGGCAGGTGGGAGACTCCCCAAACATATGGAAGAAGGTACTCTGGTCAGATGAGACTAAAATTGAGCTTTTTGGCCATCAAGGAAAACGCTATGTCTCGCGCAAACCCAACACCTCTAATCACCCCGAGAACACCTTTCATCGGCAGGGACTGGGAAACTGGTCAGAATTGAAGGAATGATGGATGGCGCTAAATACAGGGAAATTCTTGAGGGAAACCTGTTTCAGTCTTCCAGAGATTTGAGACTGGGACGGAGGTTCACCTTCCAGCAGGACAATGACCCTAAGCATACTGCTAAAGCAACACTCGAGTGGTTTAAGGGGAAACATTTAAATGTCTTGGAATGGCCTAGTCAAAGCCCAGACCTCAATCCAATTGAGAATCTGTGGTATGACTTAAAGATTGCTGTACACCAGCGGAACCCATCCAACTTGAAGGAGCTGGAGCAGTTTTGTCTTGAAGAATGGGCAAAAATCCCAGTGGCTAGATGTGCCAAGCTTATAGAGACATACCCAAGAGACTTACAGCTGTAATTGCTGCAAAAGGTGGCCCTACAAAGTATTGATTTTTTTTTTGGGGGGGGGGGGGTGAATAGTTATGCACGCTCAAGTTCTGTTTTTGTAGTATTTCTTATTTGTTTCACAATAAAACATATTTTGCATCTTCAAAGTGGTAGGCATGTTGTGTAAATCAAATGATACAAACCCCCCAAAAATCCATTTTAATTCCAGGTTGTAAGGCAACAAAATAGGAAAAATGCCAAGGGGGGTGAATACTTTCGCAAGCCACTGTATGTGTACCTGTTGTGCTTTAGCAGTCAGCTGCTGGTCAGTGCTGGGCTGGAGGCGGACCTGGTCCTCTGAGGGAATCTGGACTGAGAGAAACGCAGACAGACTGCGCACCACCACCCTGAACCTAAACATGCACACACACACCGGAGTTACCAAAAGATACACACAGTAAACACAGAAGGTGTATATACAGTGCCTTCGGAAAGTATTCAGACCCCTTGACTTTATACACACATTTTTTTAAAATCTCAATCTACACACACTACCCCGTAATGACAGAGCAAAAACAGGTTTTTAGAATAGTTTGCAAAATTATTGAAAATAAAATATCACATTTACATAAGTATTGAGACCCTTTGCTCAGTACTTTGTTGAAGCACCTTTGGCAGCAATTACAGCCTTGAGTCTTCTTGGGTATGATGCTACAAGCTTGGCACACCTGTATTTGTGGAGTTTCTCCCATTCTTCTCTGCAGATCCTCTCAAGCTCTGTCAGGTTGGATGGGGAGCATCGCTGCGCAGCTATTTTCAGGTCTCTCCAGAGATGTTAGATCGGGTTCAAGTCCGGGCTCTGGCTGGGCCACTCAAGGACATTCAGAGACTTGTCCCGAAGCCACTCCTGCATTGTCTTGGCTGTGTGCTTAGGGTCGTTGTCCTGTTGGAAGGTGAACCTTCGCCCCAGTCTGAGGTCCTGAGCGCTCTGGAGCAGGTTTTCATCAAGGATCTCTCTGTACTTTGCTCTGTTCATCTTTGCCTCGATCCTGACTAGTTTCCCAGTCTCTGCCGCTGAAAAACATCCCCAC
>NC_140001.1:30047183-30049683 GCF_964263955.1 Coregonus lavaretus
AGAGAGAGGGAGATTAGTGCATTCATTTTGTCTGTGGTAATGAAAGAGACTGTCTATAATAGAGTGAGGAGAGATTGACTGTCTGTTAATGATAAAACTAGAGAAAGCGAGGGACGGTGACATTCTGTGTTCCCTCTTTCTCACCTGGTATGGCGTCCCGTGGGGGCGTGGCTGTAGCCCAGCAGCGCTGCGTAGTGATTGGAGAAGCGTCTGAGGGGCGGAGTCTGTGCTGAGCAGCAGAGCGTGAGGGTAGTGGGTACCTACATATCCCATGATCCCTTGGTAGGAGGAATGGTCCACCTGGTGCCATGGCAGGGAAGCGGACTGGACCAACAGACTAAGGAGAGGGGAGTCCTGGAGGACAGAGGGGAAAATAAGCTAAACCAGGGACAGACCCTCGACAATTCCATCACCCACAAAATACCCACCGACATGGGGAGTTTTTAACAGAGCTACACACCAGTCATAATGAGGTAATACATAAATAAATAAACAACGCGAATATGAAGTCGTGTACAAACACAAATGCATCTATCCAGTGTCCTAATACTCACTCACCGGTTGGCTGAGAAGCTGCTCTTCTTTAGTAAGGAACACCAGCATGTAGAGCAGATACACCAGCATCTTGTGTGAGTCTGTGTGTATGTTCCTGTTAGAGCTGGCCGGAGTTTGCAGGCTGTCACTCAGAACGCTGACCCAGTTGACCTCACAGAGGACTGCCCCCAGGAACAGGAAGCAGCTCTTAGGACTTCCTCTCTCCACCTACAGGAGAACAGATTAACATTGGGTAAAGAAACACTCTACACCTCCCTTATGCTACATCACACAGCACTACCCACAACCAAGTCCTATTAACTGTGATACTCAAAGTGTACGAGGAGTCAGTTTGTTTTAGGAATCCAATGAGTTGTGGGTTGAGGTTAGGGATTAAGGACTGAGGTCAGAGTAAGGGGTCAGGGCTAGGGTCTTACATTGAAGAGCTGTTCCATGAGGTGTGTATCGGGGTGCAGGTGTGTCCAGGGCAGGCTGCGGAGGTGTGTGTGGTAAAGGTAGAGGAGGAACTCTGGAGTACAAGGAGAGCTGCAGCTGTCACAGTACTGCATCAGACACAGCCACAGAACTCCACGCTGCCCGGGGAGGAGGCGGTCTGGAACACACGTTTATGGGTATCTTAAATGTAGGCTCAAACACATGAATGACTTTTATGACATCTAACATCACACACAAACCTCTGAACTTGTAGTGTAGTGTTTGGGTGAGCTGGGTGTAGAGTCCCACAAGACAGCGTGCAGCGCTGGCATCTGACTCCAACCAGGGATAACACCTTGGATTACTGAGAGAGACAGAAAGGAGGACAGAAAGAAAAGAGAGAGACCGTGTGAGAGAGGAGAGAGAGAGAGAGAGAGGAGGAGAGAGAGAGAACATATTCTAGTCCAAACAGCGCAATGCCACAGGCCTCTATTTTTGTGAGTGTTATGCAAGGCGAAGTAAGAAAGGGGTGAGTGAGATAGAAAGACAGTGGCAAAGATGGAGAGAGAAATAGATGGAAGGATAGGGAGGTGTGTTTACCTGACATCGTCTGTCTCCAGAACCAGGATCCAGGGCTTAAATAGTCGGACCATCTTACTGTGTAGATCCTGCAGGGCTGAGAGAGACAGAAAGAGGAAGAGATGAGAGGTGGGGAGGGGGAGATCTGTCAACAGCGACTGGGAAAAAAAGCAGAATGACTTAATGAAAAACAGCAGAAACTGTGTCTGGTACCTTTCAGTACTCTGGCTCCCCCCAGTGGCTCCCTGGCGCAGGCGCTGAGCTGCAGGTCGATGAGGTAGCCAATCAGATATCCCCAGAACGTGGTGACCTCACTGACGTATGGTGCCCAGGCGGAGTAAAGGCCAAAGCTGCGGAGGTCCGACTTACTGAGACGACAACGCTGAAAATACTCACACAGCCAATCAACCGTCTCCTCCACCTGAGGAGGGCCAATCAGGAGACAAGGCAGGGGTAAATAAACTGTATTGTAAAAGAACAGTATTGAATATGTGGATTTAGTGAGGACTTTCAGCACTCACCTGCTGAGGAGAGAGGGTGATGGGGGCTTGGCTGGGGGAGGTGGATGTGGGTTTGGGGGTATCGGCGGTCCCGGAAGGCTCTGCTGTGGTTTTGGTGTTACAGGGGGCAGGAGAGATGCCCAGCACACACAGAGTCACCCTCCAACACTCTGGGCTCAGCAACTGCTCTGTCGAACCTGACAATGACACACACAAACAGACTTTAGAAGTCTGCATACACGTTGCATGTTGAAGTCCGCAATTAGTGCATGTGCGAACACAGTTTAGAGCAAACAAACAAATCTTACTGGTCATGAGCAGGCGCAGGCAGTCGCTGTAGTGGTCAGGGAAGTGGTGTTTGAGCAGCAGGGTCCAGTGTCGTGTGAAGAGGTGAAAGGGCGTGAGGAGATCAGCCTCAGGGTCACGGCCACAGGAACACAGAGCAGTGTGGA
>NC_140001.1:30054683-30189683 GCF_964263955.1 Coregonus lavaretus
TACAATGTGATTTTCTGGATTTTTGTTTTAGATTCTGTCTCTCACAGTTGAAGTGTACCTATGATAACAATTACAGACCTCTACATGCATTGTAAGTAGGAAAACCTGCAAAATCGGCAGTGTATCAAATACTTGTTCTCCCCCCTGTATATATATAGATATATATATACACACACACACACACACACACACACACACACACACACATATATATACACACACATACATATGTATGTATACATACATATATACACACGTATGTATGTAGGGCCAAAGACTTGGTTCATCCAGCCATGCACTGCAGAAGTCATAGTAAAACACTTTGTATGCTATTTATCATCTCACCCGAGTTGTGTTCTGATTATGAGGGGGTACCTGATGAATTTGCTATCAAAAAAGGGGTCCCCGGCCCCAAAAAGTTTGAGAACCCCTGGCCTAGAGGTTATGGTGTTAGGCGTGTGTGTCGTACCCATACTCAGGTCCTGGCTGTCTCAGGTAGAGCTGCAGGAACCTCTGCCAGACGAGGGGGAGTAGTGGGTGGTCAGGGGGTGTGGCCAAAGCCTGACACGCCCACCTGTACACCTGCAGCCGCTGCAGAGATGGAGCCACTGGGAGCTTCAACCGCTGCTGGGCCTTCTGTCTCACACACAAGAAACATAAAGATAGTGAAACACAAACATCATGTTTCTCAGATTAAGGCCTATAAATCTCTCATCGTTTTACTGTTCTGCTGGTCAGGTGAGAGGTTGGAGTGTGTGTGGTGTGTGTACCTTCAGGGCCTGGTCAGGTGACAGGTTGGAGTGTGTGTGGTGTGTGTACCTTCAGGGCCTGGTCAGGTGAGAGGTTGGAGTGTGTGTGGTGTGTGTACCTTCAGGGCCTGGTCAGGTGAGAGGTTGGAGTGTGTGTGGTGTGTGTACCTTCAGGGCCTGGTCAGGTGACAGGTTGGAGTGTGTGTGGTGTGTGTACCTTCAGGGCCTGGTCAGGTGACAGGTTGGAGTGTGTGTGGTGTGTGTACCTTCAGGGCCTGGTCAGGTGACAGGTTGGAGTGTGTGTGGTGTGTGTACCTTCAGGGCCTGGTCAGGTG
This sequence comes from Coregonus lavaretus, assembly GCF_964263955.1. Taxonomy (NCBI): domain Eukaryota; kingdom Metazoa; phylum Chordata; class Actinopteri; order Salmoniformes; family Salmonidae; genus Coregonus; species Coregonus lavaretus. The sequence goes on from NC_140001.1 coordinate 30,055,768, forward strand.
ACATGTTGGGGTCAGACAGTAGTTCGTGCTCCACACAGCGTCTCAGCTGAGAATCCTCCTCAAACATCCCCTCCATGTTCAAAACCAGCCACGCAAACCACACCTACACACACACAGTTATCATTTTCACATATAAAACCACACCTACACACACACAGTTATCATTTTCACATATAAAACCACACCTACACACACACAGTTATCATTTTCACATATAAAACCACACCTACACACACACAGTTATCATTTTCACATATAAAACCACACCTACACACACACAGTTATAATTTCACATAAAACCACACCTACACACACACAGTTATCATTTCACATATAAAACCACACCTACACATACACAGTTATCATTTCACATATAAAACCACACCTACAGACAATAGCCTTTTTTTTTTTGCAGATTTCATTGGGAAATGCTGCAAAATAAAGTAATTCTGTTTCACACAGAATGACAGCACGGATAGGAGAAGTTAGATAGGACTGAGGTTAAAGTTCTCACCTCCCCGCTCATCGATAGGCCCTCAATGAATGAGGGTGTGGCATTTCCAGCGATCCAGCCAACCAGGGAAGAGAGCAGACCCCGGTCTCCATGATAACCTAAGGCAATCTACCAGAGGGGTGCGACAGAGAGCATCACAGACTGAGCTACAGTGTGTGTGTGTACTCTGTGTGTGTACATTTTCTTCACACAAAAATAACACACACTGATCAAAATAAGCATAACAGCTGAAATATATGGGACTCTCCTGTCTCTGTGTGTGTGTGTACATACCTTGTGCTGCTGGTACAGTAATCTCTGTACACACTCCTCCTGGTGGTGTGTGAAGGCAGCACGACAGATCTGATCCATCAGGAATAGAACGGTTCTGTCTCGGTACCACAGGTTCTGCTGGGTTAGAATTCCCACCCAGAACTCTAGAACCGCTGCCGGACCCACACGACCTGGCCTAGAACTCTCCACCACGTGAGTCTGAAAGATAATAAACACACACTCATCATGAATAGATTAATGGAATGTTCAGAGGCAGTAACATGGCATCCAGTTCTAGTTGGCCAAACTACTGATCCATAAGTTTGGTTAACCCCATGTTTCACACCAGTTCTGATGGATATGTATTAGGTGTGTGTACATACCTGTATGACACTGTTGAGCAGGCGTACCATGTCCCCATAGGTGCCTCCAGTGAAGAGTGGCGCCACCCTGTGAGTGACCTGCTGTGTTACACCCTGAGGACACACACCGTCACACTGCAGGAACAACTGGACACAGCCCACAAACCTGGCACAGAGAGAGGGAGGGAGTATATTGTAGTCCAAACACAGCAATACCACAGCCCACCAGTTTTGTGAGATTTTAGTGGGATTTTACAGTTTCGTTTAGGGAGGGGTAAAAGGTACTGAAAGTTAACTGTAGAAGCTGATCAAACAGAAAAGAGGGAGGATGTTGTCCAGTAGATGGAGGATGTAGTGTCTAGGACATAGTGTGTAGTGTGTATATCTTACTGTGTGTTCTTCAGCAGGTAGAAGCTGAGAGGGTAGGTAGGAGGGAGGATGTTGTCCAGTAGATGGACAGCAGCTCTCAGATGTTGAGACTGAATCAGACTCCTCAACAGATCCACTCCCTCTGTGCAAAACACCTCCAGACTGGGATAACAGACAGACAGAGAGAGAGATGTTACACACAATAGTACAGAGTGAGACTTTATACACACAGGTGATGTGTGTCTGTATGGTGTCACTGTGCTGTGGCCCTCACCAACCGGCCATAGGGCTCATAGGGATTGAGCGACTGCACCGAACACTGCATCACTGACCTGTAATACTAAAAACTGCGCTATACTGCTTTTGCGCCATGTACACTTCTTCACAAGACAGTATGTATATATATATATATATATATATATATATATATATATATATATATATATATATATATATATATATATATATATATATACACACACACACACACACGTCACAGCAGCATCCCTCCCTCTACATATATAGATATCCCCACTGTAAATTGTATATCCTCACTGTAGCTCAGCCTATACTCTAGAGTTTTATGTTTACTGTATTTATATTGTATATTCTGTATGTTGACTTTGTTTAAATCCCTCTGTCTGTATTCTGTTTGTACATTTGTCTATTGCTGGCAGCACCTATTCATTAAGTCAAATTCCATGTATGTTGTTAATGTACTTGGCGAATAAAGTGATTCCGATAGAGAGAGAGCAGATGGTCATACTTGTGTCCTACAGTTGTCATGGCGATGGCCAGGTAGCAGCCAATGGGAATGCCCGCCTTTACGGCCCTTAGAACAGGGTGCATGTTGGGGGTGTGCGTGAGCTCGGGGGAGGGGTTAGGGGCAGAACCGGAGGTGGACCAGGCTGCTTGAGGGTACTGGGTGTTGCCATGGAGCTTCAGCCTTAGCAACAGTTGCCAGGCCCACTGGCTGAAGGAAGCCTCAGGAGACAGACCCAGACGGAGAACACTAGCCAGGTAGGACACCTGATCGACAGAGACAGAGAGAGACGTGTTAACCTCAGAGATGAGATGAGTGTATGATGTGTGCGTGTTTGTGTTACCTGTTTGATTCCCTCTGAGATGAGTCCATTGTATGGTTTGTCTGTGAGGTATTTCTGATAGGCTTCGGCCACCAGCAGAGCAACTTCACTGTGGAGAGAGGAGGGCAGGGCCAGAGTCCCATCCTATAAGACACACACACTCAACATTACACACTGTACACACTCAAACTCAACGTAGGGTTAGGTGTGTGTGTGCATAGTAGCAGTGTGTGTAGTACCTGTGCGTAGCCCCAGTCCAGCCCCTCCAGTAGGACACAGGCCAGGCTGTTCTCCACAGCAGAGAGGGGGTTTTGGAGCAGCCAGCCCCCGATCACACACACTTCCTCCGGGCTAGGACGCCACAGGAACAGGGGCAGCTCCTTACAGAGGTACAGCGCCACCTAACATACACAAGGCTAATCAACATGCAGGTGTACTTAACCGAACCACCTCTGTTACACTTGAAGTCTTCACCCCCCTCCTTTCCACAGCAACCCCAGCAGTTGACAGAGGCCACGCACACACACACTTACCATGCCGACTGTCTCTATGGTCTCTCTGAGTCTGTCCAGCAGGACTGAGATAATGTAAGGATGAGCGGTTGCTATGGCGGCCAGCAGCTCCCGCCCCACCTTAGAGTAGGTTTCCCTCGTAGACACACTGACATAGGACACCTGAAGGGAGGGAGAGAAATATAGGGTGACCCTGGCAGCCAGCTTTGCTGTGACCTCTATTCATTCCGTGTGAAAATGGGAAAAAATAATGTGTGTGTGTTTGTGTTACCTGGAAGACGAGGAGAGCTATAGTGGTAATGAAGGTGGGGTCAGAGTGGTGGGTAGGCATGGCCATGTGAGCTAGTGCCGTGAGGAGAGAGATTCCATCAGAACTGTTGACCTCACACAGCCATTTCTCAAACCTCTCCTGGTGACTCGGCTCTGCAATACATGTTAGTACATCATTAAGGCATGGCTCCTGTGCTGACACACTGTGTGAATGTATGATATTGTGCTGCTCTATTCTGTGTTTTTTTTTTTTGCACATTGTTGTTTTTTTTTAAAGTACTTTATGAATACAATGAATTCCTATCATCATTATGTGTGTATGTACCTCGGAGGGCCTGTAGGCAGGTGTATGTGTTGTCTGTAGAGTTGAGTGTGTCTGGTGCAGCGGTCTCTGCACACTGCATCACATACAGAATTCTCCACAGCATGGAACTGGACAGGGTTCCATAGGGCATCTCTGACATGAACAGCCAGATACCCAACCTAGGAGAACACACAGTCAGATAATACACACACTCCCCATACTCTCAAAATCAATATTCTTACTGCCTTGCAAGAATAGATAGCCAAAAACATTACATGTCTTCCCTCTCTCACCTCTTGTTTCTGAGGACATGTAGCACAGCTCTGAGGAACAGATGGTCGTATTCTAGTTGTAGTTTCTCCAGAGAGATGGTACTGGGCCGGGCTGGACCAGCAACACTCACATATTGGGCCCAGTGATCACTGACATAACACACCGTCATCCTGCAGAGAGGGAGCGCACAGGAGACAGTGGTTACACACCTTTACAAACACATCTAGATCTAAATATATCTACTCCATCTAAATGTACTGTGTGTGGGTGTCTTACCGTATGGTGTGTCCGATGCGTTTTACGAGCTGGCGGTAGCGAGCTCTGTTGTAGGTGTGTAGACCCACAGCCAGAAGCTCGATCAGAGACGAGGCGAACGCAAACACACGCATCATCTTCTGACTGGAGCAGGCCTTGGGCTCATACACACCTAGACAGACAGACAACATCCATTTATTGGTGAGACAGTCACATAGCTGCATACACACATCTGAAGACACAGCCAAAAAGCAGTCACTAGAATAACAGAATTACTACGTCAGTCAAATACAACTACATGACAACACATGCGCACGCACATACACACACAGCTTTATTTTCGTGAAATGTCAGGACTTTTTGGAGTGTAAAAATGTTTGACCATTAAAAATCGTATTTTCCCTAATCCTAACCCTACCCCTTAACCTTAACCCCTAAACCTTAAACTTAAAATAGCATTTGAACAAATTCAGGTCCTGACTTTTCAAAAAAGTTATTGTTTTCCTACATTTTCAGGACATTCGGGTGAAATGTTAGGACATTGGGGTCCTGATAATGTAGGAAAACAAGTACACACAGACACTTGCACACACACAAACCCTTCTTGCTCATCCCCAGCAGATGTGTGAAGAGCTGTTGGAAGGGGAACTGGGACAGCAGAGAGATCAGGTCCTCTTCACACAGTAACAACCAGCTGCTCTCTGGGTCCTCATCCTGAAAAACACACACATACACACACACACATCAGCAACCTTACAACAATTCTACCTCAACGCTCCTAGGGTCCAGTTCCCTGAAATACCACACACACCAACACATGCATGGTTACCTCCTCTCCACCTTCATCCACTAGGGTCCAGTTGCCAGACTCAGGGCCGGAGGCTGCAGCACTCTGACTCTCACAGGGCTTCATGTGGCTCATGAACTCAGCACGATGTCTAAAGATGAAAGGTCAACGATCAGAGGAAAAACCCAAAGGGTTATACCTTGAAATGTGCACGTTCAACTAAAAAATCACGTAAATAGGTAAGGATTAGGGATGAAAGGTCAAGGTTAGGGCTACCTGACAGGAGACATGAGGATGGTGACATGTAGGGTTAGGGGTCAGGGGCCAGAGTGAGAAGTTAGGGTTCTTTACCTGACTGGAGACATGAGGATGGCAAGAGCCTGCATGAACTGCTGAACTCCTGAGGGATTTCCCAGGACCTGGATCTGAAACACACCCCCCCAAGCATGTTTTAATTAAGACTGCTAACCTTACCTGGCAATGATGGCATCGTTAACCAAATATGATAACCTGCCAATAAGCATACAGAAATAGTGGAGTGAGCCTTCATTCATAAACCAGGCCTACTTTAGAGGAAATCAAAACATTAAACAAACTAGATAGAGGGTGTGTCTCACCTGTAAGAAGGTTGCAGCCCACTTGCCCACCCCTGCAGAACAGCACAGCAGATGGTTCAACATGTAGAGGTGTTCTCCTGATCCCCCCACACGCAGTAACACTGCCACCTATACACAACACACACACACATAGCGTGATTAAACTGCACAACAGGTGGGACAACTGGTACTGCTGTACCAGGGCTAGTGTTGAGGTTCACTGTGTGTGTCTGTGTACCAGTCTCTGCAGCCAGAGGTGGATGTCTGTCTGGAACTGCGTGTCATCCAGGACTCTCCGTGTGAAGCTGAAGAGAACACTGATGCTCTCCTTCAGGGGGAGGAGGGAGCTGGGCTGGCTCTGGGTATCACACATATCTACAATACACACACATACACACTTGACTAATTAAACAAAGAAACACATTAACCATGTGTACAATATGTTGAATATTAAATTAAATCCCACCTGTGCGTATTTGTATGTACAGTGTGTGCGTCTGTGTGTGTGTTTGTGTGAGAGTGTGTTCTCACCGTGGAGCAGGCAGTGTAAGTATGACTCCACCTGAAGACGTGACAGCAGGGCTGTGTATGCATGCAGCGCCACCTTCTGGTGCAGGAGTTCAGTGCGGGCCTCAAACAGCTTCCGCAGCTCCACCAACACAGCCTCACTAAAGTCAGCCTGCTGGAAGCGGTGGTAGCCATACACCTTGGACTGGTCCCCACACACACCCTGGAAAGAAAGAAAGGGTTTAGAGAGTGGGGGAAAGAGAGAGATGAAGAACAGAAGTGTACTGTATAACTTTGTAGCTTTTGTGTTATGTGCTAAGTTGTATACTAACATTGTCTATTTAACCACACACCTGAAGTGTGAGCTGTTCATCTCTGAAGCTCCAGAGTCGGTTCTGTGTGGTGTTACAGTCAGAGGTTTGTGTGTGGAGCTGTGTGTGTGCGTGTGTCAGCTGTCTGCGGCAGCGCCAGTAGTTTTGCAGGAGGTCCGTCAGCTCGTGGCCTTCCTGCCGGGCCAACACTGCGAACCGGGCTGCACACACCTCCACCCCCTCCACCCACACACACATCCCCCCACCCGGCTCCCACACACTAAGCTGCTCCAACGAGAATGCCTGTAGGAAAAACACAACACAGTCGACACTATAAATAAATATTATTCAAATAACATTGATAGATTTGTAATATAAAGCGCTTCGAGCCCACAATGGGTCATAGGATGTGTGTGGTTACCTGTAGTTCTGGGCTGGGCTGGGGTAGTTCAGGGTACAGTCTGGTCCTGGAGCCCTCAGACGGAGCCACCTCCACAACAGGCTCCAGACTGGGAGGACACTCCTGCTCCCCTAGAGGCAGAACAGCAGGGCCCCTTGTCCCACAGGCCCGCAGAGCCTCCTCATGCAGCTGCATCAGGGAGCCCTCCTCCAGTGTGGGTAGTAAGGGGTAGAGGGCAGGGGCGCTGGGGGCCAAGGGTATCTTAAGCTTTGTAGATATACAGGGCTGGGTCTGGATGTGGGTTTTGTTCTGGGTCTCTCTCCCCACCTCAGTGCTCTGTGGTTGGGCTCTGAGCTCAGCCCCTTGGGCCTCTCCTCTCCCCTCATCCCTCTTCTCTGGCTCTGCCTCAGAGGGCTTTGCTAGTGTCTGGGGTGAGGTTGATGATAATGTCAGCGATGTCTGTAATGTCTGTGATAATGATAGTGTCTGTGATGCTGGTAATGATTCCTCTGATGTCTGTGGTAATATCTGTGTTGATGGTTGTGATGTCTCTGATAAAGTCTCTGATGCCCCTGCCAGACCCTGTTGTTGCTCTGTCCCCTCGTATGGCAGACTGAGGGGGACGTCTGTGAACTCAGAGCTGGGTGGGGTAGCAGCACCAGCTTCCTCATCACAACCAGCAGAGCGAGCTGTGGCACTCTTCACTCCTCCACTCTGCCTCTGTTTCCTGTCCTGTTGGGGATAACACACAACAGTAGTCTGCCTGGTTAATACTCATGAATAATGACTGGGTAATACATACTATCATATGCTTTCCCCATAATTTCATAATCAGACAGGAGTCTGTCCTCAGGGACATACAGGAACGTACTGTACATACCTGAGACCTGCTGCTGGTCTTGGACTTCTTTTGTCTCACTGCCTCCATCTGTCATATCTTTCACACCTTACTCCTCACACCACATTCACCCTCAGGCTTCTAGAGTGAGAAAACAGTGGGTCTGTTTAATTGGAGCACAACAGAGCTCAGTCAGCTCACAGTCTCTGGGACATTATTATTTTCTAATCTCACATTAGCCATCTTGGTCCTGGCTGCCAAAACAGGGCCAATGATAATCCTGTAATTCATGCATCAGCAAAACAACACCACTCATTTACTCACGTGAATACTGATGATACACAATCACCTAGCTATGTGTGTTATCTTTACATGAAGGCTGTTCTTGCGACCAAATAGGCGTGGTTTCAGACCAGTCTCCAGTGTCGAGCTGTATAGGGTAAGGGTTAGCTATTTAGAGTTAGCTATTGTCGGGAAAACGAAACATATCCTCCCCTCTCCCGTCTGTCATCATGGCTAGCACAGTGTACCCCTGTTTACCTGTCACTGTCATCTGATTCCAAATAAGCTCTGCCATCTAGCTATCTTAAACAAACTGGGGAAAATATATTGTCGTTAAACTAACGTTACTAGCTAGCTAGCTACAAGTAGCGCTCTCGAGGAGTGCGAAAACAAGGACATATAGCTAGCTAGCACCACCAGTATTTTTGGTGTAGCTAACGTTAGCTATAATGATCAGCTGTAAACTGTAGGATAAACCCCTAGAAAAAGTAACAATTTTACCTACCTTTGTAAAACAATTTGATAAACGCCAGCGAAATGACATTTGGCAACACATCAGCTGTCATTTGTTTTGTTCCAGGAAGGAACAGTTATCGCGATAATATTTCGTCACATGACTCCTGCACCCTCTTTACGTAACACAAAAAGAGCCTACATCAAATATTATGGATATAATGACAAGATACATGTCTCTCTGCCCTAACAATGGCAGTCGTTGTGCACAAAGCGGCACGGCGGGCTGTCTAACTCCCGCGTATCCTTTCTTCGGACTGATGGATACATCTCATTATTGTAATATATTTCTAAATATTCGATGAGGGTTGTTGACGTCAACCGCCTGTATTCAATGGAGAGAGGCGCTACGCTACTAGCCTTATGCATCGAATACGCATAGACATCTCGAGACAACTCCGATATAAAGTGTTTTTTCTCAAAATTGCCCGGATGTCACGTGTCCTACTTATATCAGACGCGTAACAACTTATGCATTACGAAACTTATATTCGATCTACTCTCTCATTGACCTCCTATCGGGTGCATCTCCATACAAACACTCCTTGCTTGTGTTGTCGAAAAGACTCCACCTGCTGGAGGGAGTCAGATTTTCTGCCGAGTTGGGCCTCTTTCTTCCTCTCTGCCTACATTCATGTTAGTTACCGTATCGATTTGGTCCGTGCTATTCGGGACGTCCCAAACCCATTGACGTTTACATTTAAAATGGTTAAGGTAAGGGTTATGGTTAAGGGTATGGAAGTCCCAAGGATTCCGGCTAGCACTGACCCTATCGATTTGTGTTGCAAACGTTATGTTTACAAAACTACGTGTTCATGCAAGTAATTATTATTTTTTAGGGTAGAAAAATGCTCACGTTACACTACATGACCAAAATTATATGGACACCTGCTCCTCGAACATCTCATTCCAAATTCATGGGCATTAATATGGAGTTGGTCCCCCCTTTGCTGCTATAACAGCCTCCACTCTACTGGGAAGGCTTTCCACTAGATGTTGGAACATTGGTGCGGGGACTTGCTTCCATTCAGCCACAAGAGCATTAGTGAGGTCGGGCACTGATGTTGGGCGATTAGGCCTGGCTCGCAGTCGGCGTTCCAATTCATCCCAAAGGTGTTCGATGGGGTAGAGGTCAGGGCTCTGTGCAGGCCAGTCAAGTTCTTCCACACCGATCACCGATCTCGACAAACCATTTCTGTATGGACCTTGCTTTGTGCACAGGGGCATTGTCATGCTGAAACAGGAAAGAGCCTTCCCAAACTGTTGCCACAAAGTTGGAAGCACAGAATCGTCTAGAATGTCATTGTATGCTGTAGTATTAAGATTTCCCTTCACTGGAACTAAGGGGCCTAGCCCTAACCATGAAAAACAGCCCCAGACCATTATTCCTCCTCCACCAAACTTGACAGTTGGCACTATGCATTCGGCAGGTATTGTTCTCCTGGCATCCGCCAAACCCAGGTTGGTCCGTCCAGATTAGTCCGTCGGACTGCCAGATGGTGAAGCGTGATTCAGCACTCCAGAGAATGCGTTTCCACTGCTCCAATGGCGGCAAGCTTTACACAACTCCAGCCGACGCTTGGCATTGTGCATGGTGATCTTAGGCTTGTGTGTACCTGCTCATCCATGGAAACCCATTTCATGAAGCTCCCGACGAACAGTTATTGTGCTGAAGTTGCTTCCAGAGGCACTTTGGAATTCGGTAGTGAGTACTCGGGGGTCCTGTTCTGTGAGCATTTGTGGACTACCACTTCGCAGCGTTGTTGATCCTAGACGTTTCCACTATACAATAACAGCACTTACAGTTGACCGCGGCAGCTCTAGCAGGACAGAAATTTGAGGAACTGACTTGTTGGAAAGGTGGCATCCTATGACCTTGCCACTTTGAAAGTCACTGAGCTCTTCATAAGGCCATTCTACTGCCAATGTATGTACAGTGGGGAAAAAAAGTATTTAGTCAGCCACCAATTGTGCATGTTCTCCCACTTAAAAAGATGAGAGAGGCCTGTAATTTTCATCATAGGTACACGTCAACTATGACAGACAAAATGAGAAAAAGAAATCCAGAAAATCACATTGTAGGATTTTTTATGAATTTATTTGCAAATTATGGTGGAAAATAAGTATTTGGTCAATAACAAAAGTTTCTCAATACTTTGTTATATACCCTTTGTTGGCAATGACACAGGTCAAACGTTTTCTGTAAGTCTTCACAAGGTTTTCACACACTGTTGCTGGTATTTTGGCCCATTCCTCCATGCAGATCTCCTCTAGAGCAGTGATGTTTTGGGGCTGTCGCTGGACAACACGGACTTTCAACTCCCTCCAAAGATTTTCTATGGGGTTGAGATCTGGAGACTGGCTAGGCCACTCCAGGACCTTGAAATGCTTCTTACGAAGCCACTCCTTCGTTGCCCGGGCGGTGTGTTTGGGATCATTGTCATGCTGCAAGACCCAGCCACGTTTCATCTTCAATGCCCTTGCTGATGGAAGGAGGTTTTCACTCAAAATCTCATGATACATGGCCCCATTCATTCTTTCCTTTACACGGATCAGTCGTCCTGGTCCCTTTGCAGAAAAACAGCCCCAAAGCATGATGTTTCCACCCCCATGCTTCACAGTAGGTATGGTGTTCTTTGGATGCAACTCAGCATTCTTTGTCCTCCAAACACGACGAGTTGAGTTTTTACCAAAAAGTTCTATTTTGGTTTCATCTGACCATATGACATTCTCCCAATCCTCTTCTGGATCATCCAAATGCACTCTAGCAAACTTCAGACGGGCCTGGACATGTACTGGCTTAAGCAGGGGGACACGTCTGGCACTGCAGGATTTGAGTCCCTGGCGGCGTAGTGTGTTACTGATGGTAGGCTTTGTTACTTTGGTCCCAGCTCTCTGCAGGTCATTCACTAGGTCCCCTAGTGTGGTTCTGGGATTTTTGCTCACCGTTCTTGTGATCATTTTGACCCCACGGGGTGAGATCTTGCGTGGAGCCCCAGATCGAGGGAGATTATCAGTGGTCTTGTATGTCTTCCATTTCCTAATAATTGCTCCCACAGTTGATTTCTTCAAACCAAGCTGCTTACCTATTGCAGATTCAGTCTTCCCAGCCTGGTGCAGGTCTACAATTTTGTTTCTGGTGTCCTTTGACAGCTCTTTGGTCTTGGCCATAGTGGAGTTTGGAGTGTGACTGTTTGAGGTTGTGGACAGGTGTCTTTTATACTGATAACAAGTTCAAACAGGTGCCATTAATACAGGTAACGAGTGGAGGACAGAGGAGCCTCTTAAAGAAGAAGTTACAGGTCTGTGAGAGCCAGAAATCTTGCTTGTTTGTAGGTGACCAAATACTTATTTTCCACCATAATTTGCAAATAAATTCATTAAAAATCCTACAATGTGATTTTCTGGAAAAAAAAATCTCATTTTGTCTGTCATAGTTGACGTGTACCTATGATGAAAATTACAGGCCTCTCTCATCTTTTTAAGTGGGAGAACTTGCACAATTGGTGGCTGACTAAATACTTTTTTCCCCCACTGTATATGGAGATTGCATGGCTGTGTGCTCGATTTTATACCCCTGTCAGCAACAGGTAGGCCTATGGGTGAAATAGCCGAATCAACTAATTTGAATGGGTGTCCACATACCTTTGTGTATATATAGTGTAGTTAAATCTATCTATGATTATCAAGAAGCATAACTTGTGTGTTCCCAAACTTCATATTACTTTAGCTTTGGTCTTCCAACAACATGCTGAACGCTCAAAACAAAAGTGACATAATTAAGCACGTGGAGTAATGAGTAGGATTTGGTGTTTTCACATGCACAAGTGATTGCTTTGCTTTTGATAAAAACGCTTTATCTACCTTCCCAATGAAAACTAGTTGGAAATATGTTATATAATTATATAGCAGACAGACAAAGTATTTATTTCATATGTACACACATATTTCACAGTCAGCTGTCTCAGCTGTGTCTTGAATTTGACAGCAGCTATAAAGTAAACAGTTCTCTGTTTGTGTAATGTTGATGGTAGCCTGGCAGTGTTTATGGTGACCTTTGACCTAATCACCTGCTCAGTCCCTCTTGATGAAGCGCCTCTTTTCTCTTGCCACTGTTCACATGCTAGTGGAAACTAGGAAACTCAGAAATGACCAACTTGCTGATTCGTTAAATGCAGTAAATGTATAAACAACTACAACCAGAGCAAGCCGGAAATTTCAGAGTTTTCTAGTTCCAACTAGTATGTGAACACGGCATCTGTTGTTCTCATCTGATTCCACCCGCAGGTTCTATGGTTGAGTTGATCTCTCTACCACCAGGGACAACATTCACTTTCTATGTAAAAAGGCTTAGCTGGGTGTATGTATGGTGGTTCAGGGTTTCATGTGTGGATCAGGGGCTTTGTCTGGATTGTTAATGGTTCGTAGTTTATGTGTGGTTCAGGTGGTTCATGTAGTTTGTGTGTGTATGTGCGACTCATTGGTGGTGTATGTGTGGTTCAGGTGATTCTTGTGAATCTGTGTGTGGTTGGTGTGTGAATGCTTGACTCAGTGCCAGGCTAAGGATCTCTGTTTTCTCCTTGTAGAAGCGGAGTTCATTGCCATGACGCCTAGCCACGTCCAGTTCCCTCTGTGCTACTCGTAGCTCCATCCTCAGCAGCCTTGGAGTCTGCCGCTCCCTGCCCAGCCAATCCAGAGCCATGCTGCTGCGCATGCTGGCATCCAGTTCCCGCTGCGAGTAATAACCAATCACACTCTGTGGGGGCAAAGAGTAATAACCAATCAGGCGGTGCGCTTGATGTAGCACCCTCTGATGTGAGAATAGCAGGGGTGTATCCATCTTGTCCACAGAGGGCCAGTGTGGGTGCAGACTTTTGTTACAACCAAGCAGTAACACACCTGATTCAAACAAATCAAAGATTGGCCACCCATGGGGTAGAGGATTATAGGGTCAGTTATATAACTGAATATCCAGATGAGGGACTTGCCTGGCGGGAACACTGTCTCTCCCTTAGAACCTTCAACGTCCCGTTCCAGTGTAACAACTGAAACACCGTCATCCCCTCCTAGAGAGAGAGAGAGAAGAGAGAGAGAGAGAGAGAGAGAGAGAGAGAGAGAGAGAGAGAGAGAGAGAGAGAGAGAGAGAGAGAGAGAGAGAGAGAGAGAGAGAGAGAGAGAGAGAGAGAGAGAGAGAGAGAGAGAGATAGAGAGAGAGAGAGAGAGAGAGAGAGAGAGAGAGAGAGAGAGAGAGAGAGAGAGAGAGAGAGAGAGAGAGATAGAGAGAGAGAGAGAGAGAGAGAGAGAGAGAGAGAGTGAATAGACCTGAGCAATAAAAGAACGCCATACAAAATTATCAGTGAAACTTGACAAGTATGAATTGTGTAATTACGCAGGAAAGGGATGATAGATTATCAAAGTATGTTTCTAATCCCTAACCAAACTGTGTGTGATTAGTTTGAAAAGTTACGTGAAACATTTATGTTCCAAGCCTGTCTGCTGAAGCTGTGATTGAGAGCATACTGTCTGGCTGGATGGCTGCCATGTATCCATAGACGGTGTTATAAATGATAAGGGTAATGATCAGAAACAGATGGAACTAGTGCGATGAAACGAGTGCTAGTGCTTTGAACAGGTGGTGGAGGTCAAAGAATAGGTTCAGCAAAAAGTAAAAAAAGAGTCCGTATGAGATCATGTTTGTAGTGCAAGAGAAAATAATTATCAGACCAGCAAAGATATATTATAACATACAGTAATTAGCCTATAACAAATTCCTATGATAATCCTGTCCTTACCTGGAACTCCAACATGGTTCTGCCAGTGTATGACTGGAGCAGGAGACAATAGGTTCCTATACTGGTGCTAGGATCACAGGCATCCTCCACAGAGACCTGGATGCAACATACAGTAACACAACACTTAAACACTGACACATCTGATATCAGCCCATAGAAGAGAGCTTTTCATAATCAATAACTCAGGATATCCTATCCTATCCATGCTGCCATGCTGATGCTTAGTCGTTGTGAATTAGAGTTAGTCCTGTGTCAGAGTTAGTCCTGTGCTAGAGTCAGTCCTGTGCCAGAGTTAGTCCTGTGCCAGAGTTAGTCCTGTGCTAGTCAGTCCTGTGCCAGAATTAGTCCTGTTCTAGAGTCAGTCCTGTGCCAGAGTTAGTCCTGTGCTAGAGTCAGTCCTGTGCCAGAGCTAGTCCTGTGCTAGAGTTAGTCCTGTGCCAGAGTTAGTCCTGTGCTAGAGTCAGTCCTGTGCCAGAGTTAGTCCTGTGCCAGAGTTAGTCCTGTGCTAGAGTCAGTCCTGTGCCAGAGTTAGTCCTGTGCCAGAGTTAGTCCTGTGCTAGAGTTAGTCCTGTGCTAGACTCACGGTGCTGGCGGAGGCAGCCTCCTGCAGGCTGTGTGTGATGAAAAGAGGAGTGATTAGTCTAGACGGCAGCTCGTTCACTAGAGAGTTCATCAGAGCGACACGCGCCGCATCCCTACGAGCTTCCGCCTGGGTCTCACACTCCTACAGAGAAACAGAAATAGGTGGGAGGTTGGCAGAGAGAGGAAGTGGAGAGAAAAGAGGGAGACATAAGTCCCACTGTGTAAATTATATGTGCAGTGTTGTTGGTTTGAGATGATCACTGTTTGCATAATCTCGGTCAACCCAGAACCAAAGTCTCGCGTAATTGGTAAGATGCTCGATTTTGTTCTGGGTCCATACGTGTTAAGAGAAGAGATAGAACGAGGATCTGAACCAGAATGAAGAGCTCCACCTTCTCTCTTTCCAAGTTATGGGGCAAGTCTATGGGACAAATGTCCCCTCCCCTTCCGAAATTCAAAGGATGCTAACACCTGTTTAAAGTATCGCCTTTTCTAAAACAAGCCATACAAAGCTGGTTACAATTTCAGTTTTATCCTCCAGAAAAGATAGAACAAATATTACAACAAATGTTATGGTTAAACTCAAATATACTGATTAATAGAAAAACATTCTTAATAAAATGTTTAAAATTGGTAATATATTTATTAATGATATAATTAATATAAACGGTGGAGTTATGTCACATATGCAGCTATTGAAAATATATGGGAATGTCTTCTCAATCCAAATTTACAACCAACTGATTGCAGCATTACCACAAAAAATGGAGGAGGCTTGTGGAAAAGGGAGAAGGTAGGGAACTTGTTTACCTGCCATATATTAAAGATACAAATTGGCTGAAAGGAATTGGCATAAATAGAAAAATATACCAGTTTCATTTGAGGACAAAAATGTTGACAGCTGCACCATACAGGTTGCAAAATAAATGGGAAGAGATTTTCGATGTACCGATTCAATGGCATATGGTTTATGAACTGGTACAAAAAACAACACTTGATTCAACACTTCCGAGTTTTTCAATTTAAATAATTATATAAAATTATTGCCACCAACAGAATGCTAAATATATGGGGCATACAACAATCTCAGCTCTGTAGATTTTGCTGCGAAGAGACAGAATCACTAGATAATTTATTCTGGTATTGCCCCTATGTAGCTTGTTTCTCGTCACAGGTCCAGGAATGGTAAAAGAATCACAACATTCACTTAAAATTAACCTTACAAATAGCAGTGTTGGGCGATTTGGAAAGCCCTAGTCAGTCAATAAATAATATAATAATACTCGTAGGAAAGGTTTTCATCTTTAGCTCACAATCTGTGGATACTATATGATTAGAAAGGTTAAAAATGTATGTAAAACATCACAGCACAATTGAAAAATATATGGCACATGGAAACCAAACGAGGGTGTTCTATGGTGATAGGTGGAATGGGCTGAGGGGTGGGATTAAAGAGTTTATGTTTGGTAATGTATTATTGTTATGTGACTGCTTTATATAAAAGTACCATGTATGTAAAATGTATATGTAAAATGTATGTATATGTAGCAGAAAAGCTGTAAAAAAATATATAAATATATATATTTGTCCTCCGAAGGTGGATGGGTAAATAATACAACAAATAAATAAATAAGAAAACACCTGTGAAATCATGATTTGTCCAAAGCACCGTAACTTATGCTGCTCGTTACCTCACGCATCCCGTTGTATCATGACAGAGCTACGGTACCATTTATGTTTAAGTAGTCTGTTTATGAGGGATTACTGTTTGCATGAATATGATTGACTGGAACAGAAATAAAGGCCATCTAGAAAATGCCTCTGCTTGGGTTCGTTTCTCATTACTTTCTTTAACATGTGAGAGTTTATAAAAGCAAATCATGGGATTAGCAATCAAATGTGGAATCAGATTATGACATCACAGGCAGCTGAACCAATCAGAAGGCATTTGGGGCCTCACCATTTGGGAGGCTGTGTGAGCCACAATGAGCCCTTTGAAAAGCATCACGGGATTCCAGCTGAATAAAATCATCAAAGCAGGTTGAGAGGCTGTGTGTGTGTACTGCCCAGGGTCTGAGGGGTATAGATGAAGGACCTCTCTTTAGGGGCTGTGCAGTAATGAGACCCTCCACACACCATTCAGACCCACAGCAAGGCTGAGCAGCACTCCTGTCCAGACAGGTGTTTTCTCACTCACACTAATGACAGAGCACCTTTAAAGCTGCTCAGTGGTGGTCTTTGGCTGCACTATGGAAACACTGTCTCTACTCCATGGTGGGCTCCTGTCATTGAGATAATGAAAATAACCACCTGGCCCCCAACTCTTACCCCCACCTCTCCTCTACCCCTACCCTTACCCTTACCCCCAACCCTAACCCCTACCACCAACCCTAACCCCCCACCTCACCCCTACCCACCCCCAACCCTTTCCCCACCTCACCCATACCCCTGTCCACAACAACCCTAGCTTTCCACCACAGTGGAACTCGATAATGTTTTGTGAGTAGTGCTGGTTTAGGTGGCTTAGGTAGCTGTGGTTGTGATGGTTATAATGGCAGTCACCTTATAGTTTCCAAAGCAGCTTCCTCCAGGTAGAGTGACGTAGCAGATGTAAGGGGGTCCTGGGGAAGGGGCAGACTCATACAACAATAAGCCCTCTGATTGGCTGACAGAGCCCTTCACCGAGTCCTCTGATTGGCTGTCGGACCCCTTCACCTGTTTCTGCTCCCAAAAGTTACGCAACATGGCCACAATGTTCACTGAGGACACGCACACACGCACACCCACACGCATGCACTCCCACACACACACACACACACACACACACACCACAATAATGAAAGTCTGCAAATAGGCCTGATGATTGTCACATTAAAATACATCTAAAAGAGTCCTCAGGGCTTTACAACAAGCCACATGTCAGGATGACAGAGTTTCAGAGATGTCCTGTGCCTGTGGTAGAAACACAATGATGCATGAAGAGCTTGGGGGATAAGGAGTCATTCTGGGGTTCAGGGGGATAAGAGGTCAGGGTGATTTAGAGTTTCAATAACGACAGCAATTGAGGGCACAGAACTAGACACAGGAAGTCAGCTAGACTCAGCACCACAAAGCTACTCTACAGAACCTCTAGCTGACTTAATAAGGGTATGAAGCGGACACTGTTGGAATGGACTGTAGATATATTTCTCTTAATTAATGTAGAGACAGCCCATTAAAACCTTGTTTAACTTCTGATAACATCTACCGTCCGTCTATAGTCTTGGCCACAGTTATACATGTGAGTGTGTGCATGTTTGTGTGTATGTTTGTGGAAATAACCTGTTTCTGTAACTGAACATTCCCAGGCTGAGTTTGTTCGAACTGAATTAGGAAAAGGGGACACCACACAACCACTCAACTCTAACCCTACCTGCCAAGGCTGCAGAGATGGCTTCAGGTCATGGCAGGCTAGCCATGCATCCTGATGAACAAGAACAACAAACTTACCTTTGAGTGAAAAAGTTTCATTAAAATCAAATGCATTAAAGGTGATTATGCCTACTGTAGCTCAATACAGTGGAAAATCTCTACACGACACTGCTTGCATCAAATCAAATCAAATGTATTTGCATCAGAATCCACATAATGTTTTTTACTGTGTGCATGTATGGCTAATGCAGTAAACAGAGGCACATGAATGTTCTATCTGGGTAAAAAAGCATCTAATGTATCAGCCTTTCCAACTCTGCTTTCCCAGACCCAGATTATTCCTGTGATAAAAAGCAATTCACTGAAGATTTCCCTGGTCCTATGTCGGTGTGTTTTGAGTAACTAAATGCAATGCATGCCTATATAAAACAGCCATATGCATTACCAAAAGCATTGTCTGAGTATGGCCATCACACTGACTCAACTGCAGGTGACATCATCACAGTTACATGTATTTGTGTGTCTCCATGTGTGTGTCTGTGTATTGGTAGTTACTCACGGTCCTTGAGGCTGGTACCGAAGTCACTTGGGGACAGAAGGTGTGACATCATGTTATCGTATGGAGAATCCCAAAATTGTCTCATCCTCTTCAATCTCAGTCTTCCTGCATACACTCAGTTTAGCTCACACACTGGCTTAATCCTGCTCATACGCACACACACACTCTGTCTAGTTCAAAACATGTTCCATGGTGAGCGAAGCAAGCAGTGGGAAACTACTCCAAACACAACCCCACTCAATCATTTTTAAATGAAAGAGGATAAAGACTGCACTTCCCCTTAACTCAACTCCCCCTTTCTCTCTCCTCCTCCCCTCTCCTCTCTCTTCCCCTCTCTCGTATGAAGGCCTCCCCAGGGGTTCTCCTCTGGAGCGCTCTACCTTTGTCACAATCTCTGCTAATTAGCTAGGGGGCCCCATCACACGCACAAACACTGAGGTCTGCTGTTGGTATGTGCCCCCCCCCCCCACCCCCCCCGCCCTCTCCCCACTCTATAGAGAGTCACTGTGGAGCCCCTCTCTCCTCTCTCACAGCCACAAAGGGTCTGGGTCACACCCTAAACATACCAGGGCCGTTGGCAGCAGGGATCCTAATGGACAGAACAGTCCCACCCCTGACTGGGTCCCTCTGTCCATGAAATGTGCTCGAGCTTCTCATAGTGAAATGTGCCATAAGACCAACCAACGTTAATAACCCCCATCCTAATCCCTAACCCCCCAGCCAAACACCAACTAACCCACATCCTCAGAGGAATGCTGTGTATGTGTGTGACAGTGTGAATGGGGGTGGGCAGGATGGAGCCATGCTGTTGACTTCAGACTCTTGTCGATCCAGGGCCTGAGCTCCTTTCTGGCTGCGTGTATGAATGGCCATTGTTCAGCTCTGCATTCACCCAGACACCCACTCCCTCCAAATATCTTACAGATTAATATACTCACTATCACAGAATGGAGGGGATTCTGTCCTCAAGACTTCCATTCCTCATTTTCAGGTTGTGTGTGCAAGTGTGAGTTTGTGTATTGTGTGAGTGTGTGTATTTGTCTTGCCTGGCCCTGTAGAGCTCATTGGATCTTGAGAGGGTGGATCAGTGGCGGCTCCTGAAAAAATTCTCAGGAGGGGCAATTTTTCTGATGATTTAGGTGACCTACACACATTTAAAAAAAGATATGTCCAGCAACAACATGAAGACAGGGGCAGCATATAAGTCAATACCAGAAGCATTTATTGACTGATCTCAAAAGTGTTGGCTTACCAGGGTTGGTGGAGCCCTCAGTTTCATCTTTGCCTCGCAAAGCTAACTCAAACACTCCGCAAAACTTCACACACTGGATTAGCCGGCTGAGGATGTGGTGGTTCTTGCTAATGTCGTAGTAAATATATTTGTTATAGTGAATATGGAATATGATATGTTGAGTAAAATGTTGTGCTAAGATCTATTTAGGTCAGGAGCTGGTTATAAGTTATGTTCCTATCCAATAACAATGGACAAAAGGGTCCTATCTTGTCAGCCTTGTCAGCAGGTGGCCAAGGACAACACCCACGCCATAGGCCTCTCAGTTCTTCCAACTCACGAGTTCTTGCTCTGAGGACACACACACACACAAACACACACACACACACATCATCACTGTTAAACACACACACACACACACATCATCACTGTTAAACACACACACACACACACACAAAAATCCCCTCTCTTAGGCTGAACATTTGAAGACAGAGAACCCGACTCAGAGCCAATGCAACAGTGACAGTAGCCTGGAGGGGACCTCGCCCAACTCATCAGGACCAATCAGAAGATCAGAACTACTAGATTGAACCTACTTCATTTATTGCATAAAATGTCTGCACACAATGTTTCGGGGCTCTCTTCAGATAATAATAATAATAATAATAATAATAATATGCCATTTAGCAGACGCTTTTATCCAAAGCGACTTACAGTCATGCGTGCATACATTTTTGTGTATGGGTGGTCCCGGGGATCGAACCCACTACCTTGGCGTTACAAGCACCATGCTCTACCAGCTGAGCTACAGAAAGTGGATACTCATGGATGCGCATTGCAATTGTAAAATGTCAACACAATTGGAGACACCACGTCATTTTTGGAGACATGTTATTGACAGTAAACTATTGTAGATGCGACTGCTAACTAAATAAAACATTTTAGCTGGCTAGCTAATCATCTTAGCTAAATGTGGGGCAAACAATTCAGTTATTTACCGTTAATTTGAGGGATTGGGGTGAAAGAAATCGAGTTACATAGTGATACTTTACGATATACTGTATTGACAATATCGCAATATTTTAGCGCTAGTTGGCTGTACCTGCACCAAAACACCATTATTGTTCCTTCATAGCTTGTTCTCAATCTTTTCACATTGGGAGCCAATTTGTTTTCAGCACTTTTATTTCCATGACTGATCAAAACTCGTTCTCATGGCTTTCTGATCCCTCTGCAACAGACATATGGTGCGCAATAAAATCACAGTATCGAATCGCAATACGTATAGAATCATGAGACTCGCAATGCTGATGCATATATCTTATCGTGAGGTTCCTGGCAATTCCCAGCCCAAGTTCATTTGCCACAACAAATCTCTTCGCTAGCAAACGCA
This sequence comes from Coregonus lavaretus, assembly GCF_964263955.1. Taxonomy (NCBI): domain Eukaryota; kingdom Metazoa; phylum Chordata; class Actinopteri; order Salmoniformes; family Salmonidae; genus Coregonus; species Coregonus lavaretus. The sequence continues at coordinate 30,077,166 of NC_140001.1, forward strand.
ATGTGTCTCCAGCAATGTTTACTTTTTTGACGTTCTATGGCATCTCCACTTTCCAAGCATATATGACCACATGTAATATTTTGGTAAGTGATGCAAATAGTGAACTATGTAGGGCCAGGATGTAAAATATATGTAGCTGCAGCAATTTCTCTTATCTGATATGGTAAGTAATGGGGCTTGATTTATAGCTCCCTAAGAGTTTGACGAACGGGTCCGTGAATGCGATTGCAGATATCTTTACCTCTGAATAAACTGCCTTATATTATACAATTATCCACCTTGTCCAAAAGTCTCTACTTTTTCTCCGTTCTCCAGTAAACTTGTTTTATCAACAATAGTAAGGTTCAATGACACAGAAAGCAGTTCAATGTCGGGGTACAGAGTCGCTCTCTTACCAGGATCGCGGTCCGCTCTGACCAGGGTGAAGGTGGCCGGCTCCACCTCTCTGCCAGCAGCGTTTTCATTATTTAGTCCGTTCGTAGCGGGTATGTACACGATCAACAAGATCAGTCCAAAACCGAAGATCAGTCCAAAGCAGAATGTTTGCAGAATGTTTGTAAACTAAGTCTACAAATTAAAAACATAAAATAACGCCACACTGCAGGTCGCAACATAGACGCTGATAGCCGCCATTGTCTTAGTTACGTTCAACGTTACGTCACGTATGACGAAAGCGCGTAAGTGCATGCACACAGACACCCATAGAGAATGTATTGAAAGCTTTGAAATGTGAAAAAAATAGATTTTACATGACAGGCTATGAGAGACTTCTGGGCGATTTTCAACCTGACTGAAATCGCCCAAAAAACGGGCGGGGCCATTTGAAGCACGACTTTAGCCTGATTTGACATTTAGTGGCTGGCAGATCAGACGTGAACACTGATAACTGCTGTTGCCGTGATATAATTTTTTATAAATTTATAAAAAAAATTTATATATATATATATATTTTTTTTATATAATTGATTAGAAAAAAAATCCCTTCCTTTTCCCGTTTGGCAGTGCGTCGCCCATATCGCCCTATTGAACAAGCCGTCCCTGGGGTGGATGTATGTGTCTTCAAGTGTGTTCTGTTCACGAGTGTGTGTGTGTGTGTGTGTGTGTGTGTCTGGCCCTATGGTATACATGGGGTGAATGTCATCCATTGAGAAGCCTGTTTCATTGTCAGAGACCCTGGGACTAGAGGAGTTTAGCACAAGTAACCAGCCCCCCTAAGACACACAACACTGCATTCCACAGCCACTGAGAACCGTTAGAGGACAATCATTAACACACACACCATTCTGAAGACTTCTGCTAGTGAGTGACACAAGTACTCTCTTTACAAGGTAAAGCACCTTGAGCACTTGGAAAAGCACTATATCAATGCAATCCATTACTTTTACCAGCCCTTTGTCCGTCTGCAAATCACTATTTGTTTGGAAGATATAGGCAATATGTACAACGATTCTAAACTCCCATTCAAATACCCTTGAGCAAGGCACTTAACCCTAATTGCTCCTGTAAGTCGCTCTGGATAAGAGCGTCTGCTAAATGACTAAAATGTAAATGTAAATGTAAATAAAAATGTTATTTAGAACTGTAGCTATATACTGTGAATACACACCTGGACTCATTGTCATCCATATTAAAGTGGTCTTTATTGAAAGTATTCACACTGCAGAAGATACAGAGCAGGAGAGTTCAACACTGGGGGATCATTGCTGTTGGCCTTCTTCCAATAGGTCCTTCTCCTCTCATCTCCAATGTGGTTCATGTTCTCCTCATCTTCTGCTGTCCTCGGAGACCAGGTTATCACTTACTCAACTAACTCACGCAGACGCTTGACTCACACACGCTTGACTTGCGCTCAATCACACACTCACGTCCCTCTCAGCCCCAGAAGCCATCAGTCTCCAGACTAGATTTGATCTCCGCGGTGACCAGGTTAGATTCTCCCTTCATCAGTCTTCTCCTCTGAGCTGCTTTCTGCTGCTTACTCAGCTGTCTCCTCACCTTCGCACGAACCACCTTCTACAACACAACAATACATATGTTAGTGTAGGGATTGCGTGCGACCATGTCAGTGTATACTGCTCTACTGACCGGTGGTATAGTAGAGCAGCTCCCTACGCTGCCGGCGGTAGCCTCACTGTCCGTCCTCCTCCCGCTGTGTTCAACCACATGGAGCAAGCTGTCTGAGTCTCTGTGGAGGAGGTGAGATCATTGGACTTCAACATGATAACCAATCAAAGAAAACAGATATGTCAGATAGAGATGTGGCTCTAGTGGTGGAAAATGAATGACACATTTGAATGACACATTAACCATGTTCCATCCACAGTTTTTATGCGAGCAAACTGTAACTCAGTAAAATCTTTGAAATTGTTGCATGTTTCGTTTATATTTTTGTTCAGTATAAAACGGGTTATATCCATGATGAGTCCTCTATTCATCTCTATCGGACCTACCTGAAATTGTCCACTAAAAACGTTCGTTTTCATTGCAAAACGTTTTCCGTTTGGAGTAAACGTTTTCTGTGGTTTCCACTAGTTACCACAGTCACAAAGTCAAACTTGGCTATATCGTAAGAATTCATGATAACAAAATTGTGCTTTTGGTCTTAATTTAAGGTTGGGCATAAGATTAGCAGTGTGGTTAAGGTAAAGGTTTAAAATCACATTTTAGGAAGAGAAATTGTAGAAATAGGCGGGGTTTATGACTTTGTTGCTGTGGTAACTAGTGACGTACAGTTTCTGTTGCAAAACGTTTTGCAACAGACAAAACGTTTTGCAACAGAATCGGCATAATGAATATACCCCAGTTACACACTTTTGCAACACAGTTGTTGGTTGTTGCGAGACTGTCAAGAGAGAAAAGCTTGCTAACAGCCCAACAAGTAGTGCTGAGCGATTAGTGCTTTTTGAGGTCAGTTCATTTCGGTTCGATTATTAAATGCACTATGCATTATGTGGGTTAAATGCTGTAACAAAACAGAATAAAACGATTAATAAAAGTCCCATGATGGTAGTGACTGCCCATTACTGCTAATCACTTATTAACCATAATTTATTCACATGACTTTAATACAATATTTCAGTTGATGTGTGAATTACATTTATTTCATGAAATTATTTTGTTCCAAGTAATCATCTCATCTCTATTTTATAACTACATTTACATTTTAGTCATTTAGCAGACGCTCTTATCCAGAGCGACTTACAGTTAGTGAGTGCATACATTATATATATATTTTTTATTATTATTTTATTTTTTTCATACTGGCCCCTCATGGGAATCGAACCCACAACCCTGGCGTTGCAAACACCATGCTCTACCAACTGAGCTACATCCCTGCCGGCCATTCCCTACCCTACCCTGGACGACTTGTGCGCCACCCCATGGGTCTCCCGGTCGCGGCCGGCTACGACAGAGCCTGGATTCAAACCAGGATCTCTAGTGGCACAGCTAGCACTGCGATGCAGTGCCTTAGACCACTGCGCCACTCGAACTAGGGTTCTCAATCTCAGTAGGCTACTGTCAGTGTCACACAATTAAACAGAGCTAATCTCTATAAGCACAGTTTTACATAGTAATAGATTTGCTATACAGGTAGCTAGTTAACCAGGCTTGTTGGCATTCGCAAAGTTTTTCTTGTTACAACCGAAGCTTCAGAGAAGTATGAACAGGTAAACTTCCATAGTCTTTTTGACACAACTTTGGTTGCTATCTACTGCCATCTAGTGCTTAAAGTTAGTAATTGTAGCTACTCATCATTGGGACAAACCAAGTCTGTGGCACAAACCACCAGTGTATTGGCTTCTTCAATCTCTGCATAAATATCAATATATGCTGGTCCTGGAGACCCATTCAGGGTCTGCACTGCAGGCTTTGACTCTATCACAATACGGATCACACGGTAGGCATATTAACATGCAATAATCTCACAGCAGTCTACATTTTTAGTCATTTTAACAGACGCTCTTATCCAGAGCGATCGACAGTTAGTGAGTGCATACATTTTTTCATACTGGCCCCCCGTGGGAATTGAACCCACAACCCTGGCGTTGCATGCACCATGCTCTACCAACTGAGCTACATGGGACCTAGCATATGGGTGAAGTTAGGGCAGTGGTGCTCATTAGGCTTTTTCTGCTTTTGATCGGCTCTAATAAATGGTGTTTATTATGATATCTCTCAATAGTGAATACGTACAGTGAAACACTGATGTTGAATTCAGAACATTGGGCTGTGAAAGAGTTTTCACTGGGCATTGACACACATTCCTTTCCAAAATCACTTACAGTGCCTTCAGTATTCACACCCCTTGACGTTTTCCAAATGTTCTTGTGTTATAGCCTGAATTTAAAATGGATTAAATTTAGATTTTGTGTCACTGATTTACACACAATACCCCATAATGTCAAAGTGGAATTATGTTTTTAGAAATGTTTACAAATTAATTAATAATGAAAATCTAAAATGTCTTGAGTCAATAAGTATTCAACCCCTTTGTTATGTAAAGCCTAAATAAGTACAGGAGTAAACATTTGCTTAACAAGTCACATAATAAGTTGCATGGACTCACTCTGTGTACCATCATAATGGTTAACATGATTTTTGAATGACCTTCTCATCTCTGTGCCACACACATGCAATTATCTGTAAGGTCCCTCAGTTGAGAAGTGCATTTCAAGCACAGATTAAACCACAAAGACCAGGAAGGTTTTCCAAAGCCTCGCAAATAACGGCACCTATTGATAGATGGGTAAGAATAACATAAAAAGCAGACATTGAATATCCCTTTGAGCATGGTGAAGTTATTAATTACACGTTGGATGGTGTATCAATACACCCAGTCACTACAAAGATACAGGCATCCTTCCTAACTCAGTTGCCGGAGAGGAAGGAAACAGCTCAGGGATTTCACCATGGTAATTTTAAAACAGTTACAGAGTTTAATGGCTGTGATAGGAGAAAACTGAGGATGGATCAACAACATTGTAGTTACTCCACAATACTAACCTAAATGACAGAGAGAAAAGAATGAAGCCTGTAAAGAATAAAAATATTCCAAAACATGCATCTTGTTGGCAATAAGGCACTAAAGTAATACTGCAAAAAATGTGGCAAAGAAATGAACTTTTTGTTCTGAATTCAAAGCGTTATATTTGGGGCAAATCCAACACAACACATCACTTAGTACCACTCTACATAATTTCAAGCATGGTGGTGGCTGCATCATGTTATGGGTATCCTTGTAATCGACAAGGACTATGGAGTTTTTTTGTATAAAAATGGAATAGAGCTAACCACAGGCAAAATCCTAAAGGAAAACCAGGTTCAGTCTGCATTCCAACAGACACAGGGAGACAAATTCACCTTTCAGCAGGACAATAACCTAAAGCACAAGGCCAAATATACACTGGAGTTGCTTACCAAGGTGACTTTGAATGTTTCTGAGTGGCCTAGTTACAGTTTTGACTTAAATCAGCTTGAAATCTTAGGCAAGACTTGAAAATGGCTGTCTAATGATCAACAACCAACTTGACAGAGCTTGAATAATTTTTTTAAGAATGATGGGCACATATTGTACAATCCAGGTGTGCAAAGTTCTTAGAGACTTATCCAAAAAGTATCACAGCTGAAATCGCTGCCAAAGGTGATTCTAACATGTATTGACTTAGGGGGTTGAATACTTAACTAATCAAGATACAGTATATTTGTGTTTTATTTTTCATTAACAAAAAAAAATCGAACTCACATTTCTGAAGGACGCATACTGGCCTTGGTTAAACAAAGAATGCTAACTAAAGGTAATCACAGGAGATGGCTGGAACTTATCACGGCTTGTGTACTTTCTCTAGTTTCTTCCTTCTCCTCAGTTAGAGATCGCCCAGCATGCTGTGCTCCACATCACCGGTGGGTGGAGCTACAGCTCTCCTATGATGAACTGATATTTACTCTCAATAGTCTTTCGAACAGCCACCCCCAAATTGCGACGTTAATTTGCTCCTGAGAAAGGCTAAGTGCTCTTGGAAGGGGTTACGGCAGGCGTACTGTCGTCGTCTTCTCTGTCTGGGAGAGCTGGGAGGACTACCAACTGGGAAACCGGACGGATGTATGTTCTGTCCTTGATCTTGACCTTGGCAGACCTCACATGACTATCTGTGCTTGGGTGAACTTTAATAACACGTCCGATGGGTCAGAGGGCTCTCTGAAGCTGGGGGTCCACCAACATAACCACCATATCCCTTTTGAGGTCGGCAGGGATGGAATTCCACTTCTGGCGGGCTTGCAGGCTGGGTAGGTAGTGCCTGATGTAGCTGGACCAGAAGTGATCCGTCAGGATCTGGCAGTGTCTCCATCGACGTCTGCTGAGGAGCTCAGTCTCCGGGTGCACCATTTGCGGCAGGGATCCGTCTGGCCGCCCCATCAACAGGAGGTTAGGGGTCCAGGTCTGCGATACTGGAGGACACGTAGCCCAAGGGCTTCGAATTCAGGATACCCTCCACTTTAATGAGGACAGTTCTGAGCACTTCTTCGGTCACTGTAGTGTAGAGGGCAGTCTTAACGGAGTTAATCTCTCTCTCCCAAACTCCTCTGAAGTGCGGTGCTGCAGAGGGGTTGAAGCGGAAGGCAATCTTCTGTTTTGCAAGCTGCTATTACAGGTTGGGAGACAAATCAGTGAAGGCCTCATGCAGCTCCTTCTCGCCTCCCAGGAAGTTTGTTCCCTGGTCAGAGAACAGCTCATCCGGTGTCCCTCGGCGGGCAATGAATCTTCTAAGGACCATCAGAAAGGAGTCGGCATCGATGTTGGTCAGGAGCTCCAAGCATAGACCCCTCGTGGTGAGACACTTGAAGATTATCCCCCATCTCTTCTCAACGCGCCGCCCCAGTTTGACCTGGATGGGCCCGAAGCAGTCCATGCCCGTGGAGGGGAAGGCTGGCTTGAAGAGGCGCAGGCGGGCAGCTGGCAGGTCCGCCATCTTGGGGACAGCAGGTCTGGATTTCCATCTACGGCATTCTGTGCAGGTGTTCTGGAAGCGACGGATGGCTTCCTGCCCGCGGAGGATCCAAAGGGTGCCGCGGATCTCTGCAAACACCCTCTCAGGGCCGGGATGGCACAGACGGTTGTCGAAATCTTGGATCAGGAGTCTAGAGGTTGGATGACCAGGATCGAGGATGATGGGATGAACTGTAGCATGTTCTAAATCTTCGGTACGACGTAGTCTACCGCCAACCCGGATGAGCTCTCCGGACTCGTCAAGCTCAGGTGACAAAGTAAATAGGCGACTGCTGGACGGGACAGGCTTACCATCTTTCAGGAGACGGAGCTCATCTGGGAAACTCTCGCTGGGCTCTCTTGTAGGTGACGGTCTCCGCTTTCTGGTAGTCTTCGGCAGTAGGGTCACCACCCTGACCTGCCGCCCCGTGTTGCACTTGCGTAGTGACTTCTAGAAGCTCCTTCCATGTGGTACACTGTCTCACATCTGGGTCTTGGGTGGGCTTCCGGAGTTCAGACGTGTCCTCTTCAGGATAAGCGTTTGGCTTAGCTGGCCACTTGTCTGGACTTTGAAGGAGAAATGGTGGTCCTTGGCCCCATCTGTTGGGCCCCGCAAGGTCTTTCAGAGTCTTTGCTCTTGTGATGTAATTTGCGGGATTCCTCGCCGAATCCACATAGCGCCATTTACGGAGGTCTGTAAGTTCTTGAATCTCGGCCACCCGGGTGCCTGAAAAAACGTTGAAGCAGCAGGATTCCGACTGCAACCACATCAGCACGGTTGTGGAATCTGTCCACAGGGTGGTCTGGTCGATCTTCAAGTTAAGCTCTTTCTCTAGCAGCTTGGCAAGCTGGGCTCCAGTGATGGCTGCACAGAGCTCCAGTCTTGGCATGGAATGTAGTCGCTTAGGAGCAACGCTGGACCTGGCCATCAGGAATGACAGATAGTCACAACAAGACCTATCTTCTCTCCTCAGGTACGCGACTGACCCGTAGGCCTTCTCTGATGCACATGAACCTCTCTGGTGACACTCGACTGGTAGACATTTGCAGGTACTTAGCACCTAGGCAGGGTGATGCGTGGCAGGATCTGTAGCTCTCCTTCCCAATTGTTCCAAGCCTGGAGAAGATCTTGAGGGAGAAGAGGGTCATCCCAGTCCCAATGTTTATCCCAGAGGCGCTGGACCAACACTTTGGCTCGGGTGATGTACGGCAGAATGAACCCAAGGGGGTCGTAGTGGCTGGCGAGAACCTTGTACACATTCCGCATGGTCGGCACTCCGTAGTCCACGGCTCGATGCTTGTACCCCAAGGTGTCCGACTGGCAGTGCCAGCTGAGGCCTAGGGTAGACTCAGGTGAAACTTCTTTCTCTTGGGCAAACCAAAGCTCGAAGTTGTCTGATCTGGCCTCCTTTGGTAGGTGATTGATGATGCTTGGCATGTTGTTGGACCACTGGCATAGCTTGAACCCGCCAGATGCCAGGAGCTCTCGTAGCTTGTCCACTAGCTGTCTGGCTTCTGCTGGTGTTGGCATGCTCTGGAGGCAGTTGTCAACGTAGAAGCACCTCTCTGTGGAGAACTGAATATCTTAACCAGGCTCGCTGTTTTCTGTGACATGCCTCTAGAGGTCAAAGATTGCGCAGCATGGGCTGCATCTGGTGCCAAAGGGAAGCACCTGCCACTCAAAGACATCAGGGGGTTCTTCTATCTTCATGTCGCGCCACGCAAACCGTAGTAGGGGCCTATCTTCAGGCAGGAGGCGGACCTGATGAAACATCCCCTTGATGTCGCCACTGATCCCAATGGCATGCTCGCGGAACTGCAACAGTACTCCCAGGAGTGACACACCCAAGGTAGGTCCTGGCAGCAGGGATTCATTCAGGTTGAGACCCTGGAACTGTTAGGAGCAGTTGAATACGATGCGATTGTTGCCGTTGTGACTCACCATGTGGTGGTGGATGTACCACGATTCGCCTTCTTGAGTGAGCATGTCGGAGCTTAACTTCTTAACTGAGCCTGCCTGCAACAGCTTCTGTATCTCAGCCCTGTAGGCTGCAGCTCTCTCTGGATCCTTAGCAAGCCGTCTCTCCGTGCTTCTAAGGATTTGCATCACTGCTTCCTTAGGGGCTTGGAAGCAGGGCGTGTCTCTCTTGCGTAGCGAAACACTCCGTCTACCTCTATGCGTGCGGTCTTGGTCTCGAGCAGGTCCACGGCTTCCTGGTCCTACCTCGACCGGGTCACCTATTTCTCATTATGGAACGATAAGGTGTCAACCTGCCAGAGCTTCTCAACGTTCCTGAACAACTCGGAAGCTGGGGGGATGATGGACATCACTAAACACCGCTGTGACTGGTGTTGCTCCACCAACCTTGCCGGACCCTGAAGCGTCCATCCAAGTCTGGCCTGGACAGCTGCTGGCCCGCCCGGAGGACCCAACCTCACTGGTTCGATGGGGGTGATCAAATGAGGATGATCTGCACCAATGAGGACTAGAGGCTTGGCGTTGATGAACGGCTGTAGAGGGAGACCAACCAAGTGCTTGTACCTCTTCTGAAGGCTGGTCACTGGATAGGAATGGTCTGCTAGTCCAAGGTGAATCGCGGTGAAGGCCCCAATGATCTGGAAACTGGTCTTGGGTTGCGAGGTAGGAGAGATGCGGAAGGTCACTGATGCACCACAGAGGGTCTGGATGTCCTGGCGAATGTTTCTGAGGGCTAGTTCTTCTGGGGTCCCCTGTAACCCAAGCTTCAGTGCAGCATCTGGAAGGAGGATGGTACGCTCGGACCCATCGTCCAGAATAGCGTAGGTGTCGAGGGTACGGTCTCCATGGTGTAGGAGCACCCTGATCACCTTCAGTAGGACGCGATTACAGTCAGCTGGTCTGTCTAGATAAAGCACTTCTGTGGCTGTGCTTACCAGGCAGCTCTCCTCTTTTGGTGCCTCTTTGGGGGTTCTGGCATTGACCTCGTGAAGGACTTATAGATGCGTTCCTTGCAGAGACCGCAGGGCTTCTTGAGGGTGCACTGGGACGCCTGATGGTCCCTTCCACAACGCCAGCACTTCTTGTTGGTCTTGATCCACTCTGTTACTTTCTTCCACTTTGACATTACAGAGTATTGTGTGTGGATCATTGACAAAAAAAAAGACAATTAAATCAATTTGAATCCCACTTTGTAACACAACAAAATGTGTAAAAAGTCAAGCGGTGTAAATACATTATGAAGGCACTGTATTTCTCCTGTGTGTGTGTGTGAGGGTTTAAACTGAGAGATTTACTGGCGGTGTTATGTTGCCATGGCCACGGGATTCTGAGCATTCCATGGGCAGGTAGGATCTAAACAGAGGCAGCCGTGTGTGTGTGTGTGTGTGTGTGTGTGTGTGAGAGGGAGAGAGAGTGTGTGAGTGAGGTAGAATCTAAACAGAGCTTGTGTGTGTGTGTGTGTGTTTACCTCACTGCCCTGCTACAGGCACAGCTCTGTTCTCAGTTCCACACACACACACACACACACACACACACACACACACACACACACACACACAGCGCTCTCATCCCCAGCCTGTGTTGACTTAGTAGAATTCCTCCACTGGTTTATTTAACATTCTGTGGTTCAGCAAGTGGCTGTCCAAGAGGAGCCAGGTATGCACTGACCGTATGTGTCCTTCAGTGTGTGAGTGAGTGTGTGTTTGTCTATGTGTGTGTGTGTGTATCTTTGCTTGTCTCTCTCTCTCTGTGTGTGTGTGTTTTAATGTGTGTTAACATCCCAGTCAGGCCATTAGGTATTTAGTTTGCCTTCCTTTAGCTGTCGGCTGATGTGCTAAAGTCAGACCTATCTCTGCAGGGTTGTTTATTGTGTAACATCTATCATGTGTCGGTTGTCTATTTGTTGACTAGGTGTATGTGTCTGTGTGTCTGTGAGAGTGTACACTACTCTGCATCATACATGTTTGTCTGTGTTTGAGTGCTCAGCATGGGTCTCTTTAAAAAATGTATGCACTCACTAAAACTGTAAGACGCTCTGGATAAGAGCGTCTGCTAAAATTACTAAATTGTAAAAATGTAAATGTCTCTGCCTTAGCGTGTCGCTGACGTGTGCTGGCTGTGTGATGTGTGTCATGGCACACATGTGAGTATTGGCATATGTGATGGTAGGCAGCTTGTTTGTGTACGTGTCCGTGTGCACGTCATGAATAGCTTTTCACAGGTTGCCTATAGATAGAGCTTTAAAAAACGTAACGCTTAATGGACTCCGGCTGCAGTACCATATCTGTCTCCTAGATAGCGCTGTGACACACCGTACCACACACTGTACCAGGGGACTTAAGGCGTTGTTTTGGCCCATTGTCATTTCTGCGAATCTATGTAGACTATTTAGCATTTAGACAATGTGGGGTAGTTTTCATCACTCTGGTGTTCAATATAACATGGCATCATTAGCATTTGGTCACCATGATCAATGGAAGGAGGACCAAATAAATCCCCATAACAACGTAGAGTGTCAGGCCTGAATAGGACAAGAGCAGAAGGACAAGAGCAGAGAGAGTAGCCGTAGACATGAATGGCTGCGTGACATATTATATTAGCCAGCTCCTGTTATTATTTTGTATGTGTGTAACAATCCCTTCATGTAGACTATATTCCCATCATGGAACGAGAGATGATCCGGTGACACTGGTATTTAGAAATATTTAAGTTATTTTCCTGTAACAATTGCTTGTTTTCCGTTTCGTTTGATTAAAGAAAAAGCCCATATAGTCTACCCTTACCCTACTATAACCAAAGCTGGTTCAACAGCAATGTGTCTGGTGTCTTTCCTATCCTGGACTTAGCCAAGTAGCCTATCCATAAATGGTCTACTCATCAGCATGAGGCTTTTGCCATCATTGAATTATTCACAATTAATGTAGGCCTACCTGCATATGCTACTCCATTGGGCTTGTATCCATTCCCATTTTTCAAAGAGTGCATTTTGTCTGGTTACCAAACACCTGCTCCTCCAAACATATTTAAATTATTCAGTCCTATAATGCCATATCAACGTTAGGCCTAGGCTATATGTTGCTTATTGAGAACTTGTCTCACATACAATACCATTTACTGGACTCTAGTATTTTTTTTGGGAGAAGTGCAATGGGCAAAGGCCTACTCAACAATGTTGACTGTCAAAACACTGGATGTTTTTTTTTTATTACTATTTTTTGTTACTGTAGCCTATGCTATTTAATAAACTGAATCAATCCACAATGGACTAGGAAGAGAAGATTGTGTGGCACCAGCTGAATTGGAGTTGATGACAACGCGAAGACGTCAATAACCTACAGAATTTGAGACAATGGCATGCAGTATTAAGCCATGAAACGCATTGATTGACCAGTGAGTGGCCAAGCCCTCATCACACCTATCATTTATTTATTAATCAGAAGCCCAGCCCTTTCGCGCCACCGCCAGCTATTGAGCTCATAAATCAAAAGCAGTGAAAATAGCAAAACATATTTCTGACACACCCCCTGACCTATAGGCTACCACCAGTGGTTAGATTTACCATTGTGTTAGGTTTGTTAAAATAGAGCTACATGTCTAAAGGAGACATTATTAGGAAATCCCTCCCTCTTTCCCTCCCTCCCTCCCTCCCACCCTCCCACCCTCTTTCCCTCCCTCCCTTCCTCCCTCACTCATTCACTACCTCCCTCTGGATCCAGGCCAAGGCAGGCACATGACAGCACTCTGAGAGTGGAACTTCTAGATCTAATATTCTATCTGATTTTGATTGGATAATCCTGTCATACTGTAATTTCATTCAACATGTTCAGGACGAATCTCCACCAACTTGATGTTGACTACAAATCTCCCCTCTGTTCAAAAATATTTAGTGTGGTTGGTTATCCGTGTGTGGTTGGTTGGTGTGGTGTAAGTGGATGATCAGGTTTGTGTGTGTGTGTGTGTGTGTGTGTGTGTGTGTGTGTGTGTGTGTGTGTGTGTGTGTGTGTGTGCTATAGCGTTGTCTGTTTTGGTCCTCACAGTCTTGTGGTCTAATAAAGCTGACTGAATGACAGAGAATGTATGTTATTAGTATTAGCCTGTAGTACGAAGACCTACTAGTTCAGAGTCAGATGTCATAGTATAGTCAGGTAGTCCTAAGGGTTGCCTAAGTTTCTGTGCTGTCTCTCAGATGCGAGTCAACCAAAGAGAGTATACGAAGAGGTCCAGAAACTGCTTCTCCAATAGAAATCCCTGAGTATGCTTGTAGGCGATGTTATGGTGACGATAGCTAGGTAAACTCATGCTCAGAAACACGCAATTGGGTCTAATGGTCGTGTCACGCTGAACTGCGCATGTGCAGGTCCTCAAATCAAAGGCACTCCTTCAATATAAAGTTGTTTTTGACAAAACATTTGAAAACGTGTCATTTTGTCACTTTCACAAGGTTGTAGTCATGACATGTTTAGCAACTTAAGACATTGACTCAAATCTAGGTCGGGCCTTTAGATTTCGAGAAAATTAACAATTTAGGAATACTTTTTTACTTCTCCCATTGACTTCCCAAACCACAAACCCCGATCTGGTCTGTTGACTCTGCTTCGTTAAGTTTTCCCGGAAGTATTGGCCGCTTGGAACTGTTGGAGTTTGACGTTAAACAGCCAATGACAGAGAGAGATACAGCCCAGTGTGTCCATGAATCTGTCCAATCATAGACAGGCAGAGCTGGGAGAGAGTCCGTCTGTGTGTTGAATTATCCGGAACGCAACGGAATGGCCTTTCCCACAGTCAGACACACACACACACACACACACAGACAGACAGAGAGCACTGTGTCTCCAGGCCAGATGTGTGAGAGGGAACCATTCGCCACGCTCTGAACAGCTCGCTCCTTCGTCTCGCTCTCACTCTGTTCTCTCTCCCTCTCTTTCTCTCTCCCACTTCTCCTATCTCTCCGTCTGTCTCCCCTGTCTCGCTCTCTCTCTCTCTCTCTCTCTCTCTCTCTCTCTCTCTCTCTCTCTCTCTCTCTCTCTCTCTCTCTCTCTCTCTCTCTCTCTCTCTCTCTCTCTCTCTCTCTCTCTCTCTCTCTCTCTCTCTCTCTCTCTCTCTCTCTCTCTCCTGTAGGAATGTAACTTGTTTCCAGTGGTTGTAATGAACTTTGTCCTCCTTTCTTCTCCCTTTCCCCCTGAACTAAAAACTTACTGTGAAGGACAGATGGTTCCTTAATACACTGGGGAGCGGGAGGAGGATGTGTGTGTGTGTGTGTATGTGTCTGGCTCAGGGTTGAAGTCATCACAGGATGCAAGCCACACATTTCTAAAACATGTCTATGGTGGAGTGTGTGTGTGTCAGTGTGGAGTGTAGGTCTAGACCATGTCCAGTATGTCATACTAAATAATCTCCCCGGACCTCCAGCGAATCAGGGCTCTTTGATCCTGAATTAATGAGTGTATGATTAGCATAAGATGAAAGCTCCTGAGAAGAGGTCACAGTGATGAAAGCTCCTGTGTAGAGCAGTGATGAGGACTCTAATTGAACTGGAGTTATCTCTACATTTGATGTATTGATGTCAAAACCACACAATCCATGATCCAAGGGACCTTCTGAAGTGTTTTTGAGGTAGCTTATTAAACCATGATCATGTTTTTATAATGACTATCTATAGATCAGTATTTCTCGTTAGACACAATGAGAGATCAGACATGTAAGCTGCTGAGAGTGGGTAGAGAGATAAGCTAGGCTAAATGCTGTGTGATGATATGATTTCCCTCAGACTGTAGCCGATATTGTGGGACTGTAAAGTGTTGGGCCTGCTTTCCCTACCCTAGACACACCTCTAGCTGGGTCCTGGTGGCTGTGAGAGGAGGCCAGGGGAGAATAAAATGGTTGCCTGCTTGTGTACAGGGTAGAGGACTCCCAAGCAGACTGCCCTCAATCAGCCTAGGGACACACACACAGACTGCTGCTTCTCTGCACCCAGACACAGACAGCATGGAGGTAACACACACACACACACACATACACACACACAGAGAGAGAGTACAATATCATTGTTGTATTGTAATTGCCAACAAAAACTTCAAAGCGAGAATGCTCAACTGAAGATGGAGTTGGAAGTCTTAAAGTAAGACTGAGTGTTTCAACAGTAGATCTGATTAGTGATTAGATAAGATATCAGATAAGATAAATATGTCACATTTCTCTCTCTTTCATCTCTCCCTCTCTCTCTTTCTCTCTCTCTCTTTCTCGCTCTCTCTCTCTCTCCCCCCCTATCTCTCACTTTCCCCCTCTCCCTTTCCCTCTCTCTCTCTCCCTCTCTCTCTCACTCAGGGGTCAGTACAGGCAGCTGTTAATAGAGGGACAAGAGGAGGAGTACGGAGAGAGGAGGGTCAACCTACTCAAAGCCCAGCTGATGCAGCTGTTTTTGGATATTGATTAGCGATTGTCAAGGATGCACAGAAATTCCAAAATATGTGTGATTATTTGTTTGCAATATGTGATCTATAGGCTAAGAGAGCTTCATAAGCTGTTTGTTCGATTGTGGGGGTTTGAATAGTGTGAGAAGACATCATTTACATTTATGTCACTTATCCAGAGCGACTTACAAATTGGTGCATTCAAGTTATGATAGCCAGTGGGACAACCACTTTTTTTTATGGGGGGGTGGGGGAGGGGGGGGGGGGGGGGGAGGGGGGGGTTAGAAGGATTACTTTTATACTATTCCAGGTATCCTTAAAGAGGTATGGTTTCAAGTGTCTCCGGAAGGTGGTCAGTGACTCCGCTGTCCTGGCGTCGTGGGGGAGCTTGTTCCACCATTGGGGTGCCAGAGCAGCAAATAGCTTTGACTGGGCTGAGTGGGAACTGTGCTTCCGTAGAGGTAGGGGGGCTAGCAGGCCAGAGGTGGATGAACGTAGTGCCCTCGTTTGGGTGTAGGGTCTGATCAGAGCCTGAAGGGAAGGAGGTGCCGTTCCCCTCACAGCTCCGTAGGCAAGCACCATGGTCTTGTAGTAGATGCGAGCCTCAACCGGAAGCCAGTGGAGTGTGCGGAGGAGCGGGGTGACATGAGAGAACTTGGGAAGGTTGAACACCAGACGGGCTGCAGCGTTCTGGATAAGTTGTAGGGGTTTAATGGCACAGGCAGGGAGCCCAGCCAACAGCGAGTTGCAGTAATCCAGACGGGAGATGACAAGTGCCTGGATTAGGACCTGTGCCGCTTTCTGTGTAAGGTAGGGTCGTACTCTGCGAATGTTATAGAGCATGAACCTGCAGGATCTGATCACCGCTTTTATGTTAGCGGAGAACGACAGGGTGTTGTCCAGGGTCACGCCAATGTTCTTTGCACTCTGGGAGGAGGACACAATGGAGTTGTCAACCGTGATGGCGAGATCATGGAGCGGGCAGTCCTTCCCCGGGAGGAAGAGCAGTTCCGTCTTGCCGAGGTTCAGCTTGAGGTGGTGATCCGACATCCACACTGATATGTCTGCCAGACATGCAGAGATGCGATTCGCCACCTGGTTATCAGAAAATTAATTGTGTGTCGTCTGCATAGCAATGATAGGAGAGACCATGTGAGGATATGACAGAGCCAAGTGACTTGGTGTATGGAGAGAATAGGAGAGGGCCTAGAACTGCAACATATTTGGTGTGAATCACAACATAGGGTACAAAATCCAGGTCCTTGCTATCCGGAATCCTTGGGACTTCCCAACTCTGACGTTACTCCATTGAAGTTGACATTTAAAATGGTTAAGGTAAGGGTTAAGGTACAAGGTTAAGGTTAGGTAAGGGTTATAGTTAGGGTAGGGGTTATGGTTAGGGTAGTGGTTAAGGTTAGGGTTAGGATTTAGGGTAGCACTAACCACAAAATCAATGGATAGCACTAACCACAAAATCAATGCTAGCTCTTAAAGGGGCAGTATTCTTCTGATATTCTTCTGTTACCAAAAATATTTACATGTTAATATTATCTTCTGTATATAATTATTATGTCTCATCTTTTAACTAAATGCAATCTATTAGCTTCCAAAATGTATGTAGGTATATCTAGCTATCTGATGGAAAGGCTTGTCCTGCACTTTGTAAAAACCCAGAGTGCGTTGAGTGAATATTGGAAAAAGACCTTGATTCCTTTCTAAACATAGCAATGTGAATGCAAAGAGGACTCGGACCACAAAATAGGTGACAAAAGAGTTGAGTCCTCATTCAAAGGCAAGGGCAGTGTGAATACAAAGAGAACTGAGTTCTTTAGCTTTTTTTTACCCTAGAGTTAACTTTAAAGAGGACTGAGATCGGTTCTTTTAAAGAGGATTATATGTGAACACAACCTAAAAACGACTCGCTATTACCATCAGGTAGCATCAGTATTCTCAGAATTCTCACGGCTTGCTAGAGCATTGTGAAATGCCGTAGCTCAGTGGTCTGAGCAGCACGCTTTGGCTCCGAGCATCACGAGTTCTCACGGCAATCGTTGTTTTGTTTTTATGTGCGCCGAGGAAGGCATATATCGATGTTCTCAGGACCTTTTCAAACGTCCAAAATCGAAGTCTATTTCTAGTGATCAGGCTGCTCTCTGTGTGTTTGTGTGTGAATGTGTTTGTGTGTGGGTGGGTATGTTTGTGTGTGGGTGTGTGTGTGTGTGTGTGTGTGTGTGTGTGTTAGTGTTAGTGTTAGTGTGTGTGTGTGTGTGTGTGTGTTTGTGTGTGTGGGAGGGAGGGGGTGAGTGATGTAATGTGGCCCTGGCTAGATAATAACATGCCACAGTGATAGAGAGTGCTGTTAACTAATAGGCCTGCTGAGATTACCCTCTCTGTCATAGTGTGTGTGTGTGTGTGTGATTATGAGTATTTCCCAGGCTGTGGAAGATCCAGGACATATTTCCCAGTGATCCCATTACTGAGTGTGACAGGCAAGGAGAGAGGGTTCTGAGCGATGACACACACACACACACAAACACACAAACACACAATTAGATGCCTGTCCTCTATTTATCGTTGAAGACAGGACTTAAAAACAGATTGGTTTGAGTGAGAAGAGCATAGAGGTAATCAATTAGTCTGAATCAGGCAAACAGTTTTGCCTGAACTGTTGTAGAAGTGTAAAAGGTCACACTTTGTCTAAGTGATATGTGTGCTTTGATGTGAAATGTGTGTAACCGCTTGGTCTGAATGATCAGAACACACACGCACACACACACGCACAACCAGCCAGGCCCATGCATCACAGTAATGGTAGCGCTAGGGATGCTGGGTAATCTGATTAGTGATGTCAGGAACATAAATCAACTCCAATCATCCCTGCTCTCCCATTGGACACTCACCTCCTAAACTGTGATGTGATTGGTCACTGACCTTTGTTCTCTCTGTGCCATCTACAACTGCTACATTGTCCTCCCCCTCCCCCTCTCTAAGCACACCAGGAAACAAGAGCAGCTACTCTTCCTGGATTCCAAACAGGAATAAAACAATTACATCACAGCAAAACAACAGCCTCCGTCATACATAAAACAATACATAATTAAATATAGTGTTTCGTTATTACTCTATTACAAATGTACAATATACAATTTACAATAATACAATGGTACAATGTATGTGTGTGTGTGTGTAGAGTGCGTGTGTTTGACGTTACAGAACGTTAAGAGAACGTTATAGCATTTCAACTCTATACATTACTTTTCTATACATTGCATTACTGTATATTTGTAAACAGCTGGTGCACGAAATCTAATATTAAGGAAGTCTCAAGGTTTTGCTCGCCTGAGGTAGAGTATCTCATGATAAATCAAATCAAATCAAATCAAATTTTATTGGTCACATGCGCCGAATACAACAGGTGCAGACATTACAGTGAAATGCTTACTTACAGCCCTTAACCAACAGTGCATTTTTTTTTTTTTTAAGTAAAAATAAAACAACAACAAAAAAAGTGTTGAGAAAAAAAAGAGCAGAAGTAAAATAAAATAACAGTAGGGAGGCTATATATACAGCGGGGTACCGTTGCAGAGTCAATGTGCAGGGGCACCGGCTAGTTGAGGTAGTTGAGGTAATATGTACATGTGGGTAGAGTTAAAGTGACTATGCATAAATAATTAACAGAGTAGCAGCAGCGTAAAAAGGATGGGGTGGGGGGGCAGTGCAAATAGTCCGGGTAGCCATGATTAGCTGTTCAGGAGTCTTATGGCTTGGGGGTAGAAGCTGTTGAGAAGTCTTTTGGACCTAGACTTGGCACTCCGGTACCGCTTGCCGTGCGGTAGCAGAGGGAACAGTCTATGACTAGAACAGTCTGTGGCTGGAGTCTTTGACAATTTTGAGGGCCTTCCTCTGACACCGCCTGGTATAGAGGTCCTGGATGGCAGGAAGCTTGGCCCCAGTGATGTACTGGGCCGTACGCACTACCCTCTGTAGTGCCTTGCGGTCGGAGGCCAAGCAGTTGCCATACCAGGCGGTGATGCAACCAGTCAGGATGCTCTCGATGGTGCAGCTGTAGAATTTTTTGAGGATCTGAGGACCCATGCCAAATCTTTTCAGTCTCCTGAGGGGGAATAGGCTTTGTCGTGCCCTCTTCACGACTGTCTTGGTGTGTTTGGACCATGATAGTTCGTTGGTGATGTGGACACCAAGGAACTTGAAGCTCTCAACCTGTTCCACTACAGCCCCATCGATGAGAATGGGGGCGTGCTCAGTCCTCTTTTTTTTCCTGTAGTCCACAACCATCTCCTTTGTCTTGGTCACGTTGAGGGAGAGGTTGTTGTCCTGGCACCACACGGCCAGGTCTCTGACCTCCTCCCTATAGGCTGTCTCATCGTTGTCGGTGATCAGGCCTACCACTGTTGTGTCGTCGGCAAACTTAATGATGGTGTTGGAGTCGTGCCTGGCCATGCAGTCATGGGTGAACAGAGAGTACAGGAGGGGACTGAGCACGCACCCCTGAGGGGCCCCCGTGTTGAGGATCAGTGTGGCAGATGTGTTGTTACCTACCCTTACCACCTGGGGGCGGCCCGTCAGGAAGTCCAGGATCCAGTTTCAGAGGGAGGTGTTTAGTCCCAGGATCCTTAGCTTAGTGATGAGCTTTGAGGGCACTATGGTGTTGAATGTTGAGCTGTAGTCAATGAATAGCATTCTCACGTAGGTGTTCCTCTTGTCCAGATGGGAAAGGGCAGTGTGGAGTGCAATAGAGATTGCATCATCTGTGGATCTGTTGGGGCGGTATGCAAATTGGAGTGGGTCTAGGGTTTCTGGGATAATGCTGTTGATGTGAGCCATGACCAGCCTTTCAAAGCACTTCATGGCTACAGACGTGAGTGCTACGGGTCGGTAGTCATTTAGGCAGGTTATCTTAGAGTCCTTGGGCACGGGGACTATGGTGGTCTGCTTGAAACATGTTGGTATTACAGACTCAGTCAGGGACATGTTAAGCTGTAGATCACACTATTTACCGAGAGAGTTTTCATCTATATTTTTCGTAGCTGTCTATTTACCCCCCACAAACCGATGCTGGCACTAAGACTGCACTCAATGAGCTGTATAAGGCCATAAGCAAACAGGAAAACGCTCATCCAGAGGCGGCGCTCCTTGTGGCCGGGGACTTTAATGCAGGGAAACTTACATCCGTTTTACCTCATTTCTACCAGCATGTTAAATGTGCAACCAGAGGAAAAAAACTCTAGACCACCTTTACTCCACACACAGAAAATCGTTCAAAGCGCTCCCTTGCCCTCCATTTGGCAAATCTGACTATAATTCTATCCTCCTGATTCCTGCAAAAACCAAAGCACATTTTAGTCATTTAGCAGACGTTCTTATCCAGAGCAACTTACAGTTAGTGAGTGCATACATTTTGTTTTCTTCCATACTGGTCCCCTGTGGGAATCGAACCCACAACCCTGGCGTTGCAAGCGCCATGCTCTACCAACTGAGCTACACAGGACAAGCACCAGTGACTCGGTCAATAAAGAAGTGGTCAGATGACGCCGATGCTAAGCTACAGGACTGTTTTGCTAGCACAGACTGGAATATGTTCCGGGATTCTTTCGATGGCATTGAGGAGTACACCACATCAGTCACTGGCTTCATCAATAAGTGCATCGATCCCTACAGTGACCGTATGTACATACAGTGAGGGAAAAAAGTATTTGATCCCCTGCTGATTTTGTACGTTTGCCCACTGACAAAGAAATGATCAGTCTATAATTTTAATGGTAGGTTTATTTGAACAGTGAGAGACAGAATAACAACAAAAAAATCCAGAAAACCGCATGTCAGAAATGTTATAAATTGATTTGCATTTTATTGAGGGAAATAAGTATTCAACCCCCTCTCAATCAGAAAGATTTCTGGCTCCCAGGTGTCTTTTACAGTGGGGAAAAAAGTATTTAGTCAGCCACCAATTGTGCAAGTTCTCCCACTTAAAAAGATGAGAGAGGCCTGTAATTTTCATCATAGGTACACGTCAACTATGACAGACAAATTGAGAAAAAAAAATCCAGAAAATCACATTGTAGGATTTTTAATGAATTTATTTGCAAATTATGGTGGAAAATAAGTATTTGGTCACCTACAAACAAGCAAGATTTCTGGCTCTCACAGACCTGTAACTTCTTCTTTAAGAGGCTCCTCTGTCCTCCACTCGTTACCTTTATTAATGGCACCTGTTTGAACTTGTTATCAGTATAAAAGACACCTGTCCACAACCTCAAACAGTCACACTCCAAACTCCACTATGGCCAAGACCAAAGAGCTGTCAAAGGACACCAGAAACAAAATTGTAGACCTGCACCAGGCTGGGAAGACTGAATCTGCAATAGGTAAGCAGCTTGGTTTGAAGAAATCAACTGTGGGAGCAATTATTAGGAAATGGAAGACATACAAGACCACTGATAATCTCCCTCGATCTGGGGCTCCACGCAAGATCTCACCCCGTGGGGTCAAAATGATCACAAGAACGGTGAGCAAAAATCCCAGAACCACACAGGGGGACCTAGTGAATGACCTGCAGAGAGCTGGGACCAAAGTAACAAAGCCTACCATCAGTAACACACTACGCCGCCAGGGACTCAAATCCTGCAGTGCCAGACGTGTCCCCCTGCTTAAGCCAATACATGTCCAGGCCCGTCTGAAGTTTGCTAGAGTGCATTTGGATGATCCAGAAGAGGATTGGGAGAATGTCATATGGTCAGATGAAACCAAAATAGAACTTTTTGGTAAAAACTCAACTCGTCGTGTTTGGAGGACAAAGAATGCTGAGTTGCATCCAAAGAACACCATACCTACTGTGAAGCATGGGGGTGGAAACATCATGCTTTGGGGCTGTTTTTCTGCAAAGGGACCAGGACGACTGATCCGTGTAAAGGAAAGAATGAATGGGGCCATGTATCGTGAGATTTTGAGTGAAAACCTCCTTCCATCAGCAAGGGCATTGAAGATGAAACGTGGCTGGGTCTTGCAGCATGACAATGATCCCAAACACACCGCCCGGGCAACGAAGGAGTGGCTTCGTAAGATGCATTTCAAGGTCCTGGAGTGGCCTAGCCAGTCTCCAGATCTCAACCCCATAGAAAATCTTTGGAGGGAGTTGAATGTCCGTGTTGCCCAGCGACAGCCCCAAAACATCACTGCTCTAGAGGAGATCTGCATGGAGGAATGGGCCAAAATACCAGCAAGAGTGTGTGAAAACCTTGTGAAGACTTACAGAAAACGTTTGACCTGTGCCTCATTGCCAACAAAGGGTATATAACAAAGTATTGAGAAACTTTTGTTATTGACCAAATACTTATTTTCCACCATAATTTGCAAATAAATTCATTAAAAATCCTACAATGTGATTTCCTGGAATTTTTTTCCTCATTTTGTCTGTCATAGTTGACGTGTACCTATGATGAAAATTACAGGCCTCTCTCAACTTTTTAAGTGGGAGAATTTGCACAATTGGTGACTGACTAAATACTTTTTTTCCCCACTGTATACAGGTAACGAGCTGAGATTAGGAGCACACTCTTAAAGGGAGTGCTCCTAATCTCAGCTTGTTACTTGTATAAAAGACACCTGTCCACAGAAGCAATCAATCAATCAGATTCCAAACTCTCCACCATGGCCAAGACCAAAGAGCTCTCCAAGGATGTCAGGGACAAGATTGTAGACCTACACAAGGCTGGAATGGGCTACAAGACCATCACCAAGCAGCTTGGTGAGAAGGTGACAACAGTTGGTGCGATTATTCGCAAATGGAAGAAACACAAAATAACTGTCAATCTCCCTCGGCCTGGGGCTCCATACAAGATCTCACCTCGTGGAGTTGCAATGATCATGAGAATGGTGAGGAATCAGCCCAGAACTACACGGGAGGATCTTGTCAATGATCTCAAGGCAGCTGGGACCATAGTCACCAAGAAAACAATTGGTAACACACTACGCCGTGAAGGACTGAAATCCTGCAGCGCACGCAAGGTCCCCCTGCTCAAGAAAGCACATATACATGCCCCGTCTGAAGTTTGCCAATGAACATCTGAATGATTCCGAGGAGAACTGGGTGAAAGTGTTGTGGTCAGATGAGACCAAAATGGAGGTCTTTGGCATCAACTCAACTCGCCATGTTTGGAGGAGGAGGAATGCTGCCTATGACCCCAAGAACACCATCCCCACCGTCAAACATGGAGGTGGAAACATTATGCTTTGGGGGTGTTTTTCTGCTAAGGGGACATGACAACTTCACCGCATCAAAGGGACGATGGACGGGGCCATGTACCGTCAAATCTTGGGTGAGAACCTCCTTCCCTCAGTCAGGGCATTGAAAATGGGTCGTGGATGGGTATTCCAGCATGACAATGACCCAAAACACACGGCCAAGGCAACAAAGGAGTGGCTCACGAAGAAGCACATTAAAGTCCTGGAGTGGCCTAGCCAGTGTCCAGACCTTAATCCCATAGAAAATCTGTGGAGGGAGCTGAAGGTTCGAGTTGCCAAACGTCAGCCTCGAAACCTTAATGACTTGGAGAAGATCTGCAAAGAGGAGTGGGACAAAATCCCTCCTGAGATGTGTGCAAACCTGGTGGCCAACTACAAGAAACATCTGACCTCTGTGATTGCCAACAAGGGTTTTGCCACCAAGTACTATGTCATGTTTTGCAGAGGGGTCAAATACTTATTTCCCGCATTAAATTACAAATCAATTTATAACATTTTTGACATTTTTTTGTTGTTATTCTGTCTCTCACTGTTCAAATAAACCTACCATTAAAATTATAGACTGATCATTTCTTTGTCAGTGGGCAAACGTACAAACTCAGCAGGGGATCAAATACTTTTTTCCCTCACTGTACCCCAACCAGAAGCCATGGCTTACAGGCATCATCCGCACTGAGCTAAAGGGTAGAGCTGCCGCTTTCAAGGAGCGGAACTCTAACCCGGATGCTTATAAGATATCCCACTATGCCCTCCGATGAACCATCAAACAGGCTAAGCGTCAATACAGGACTAAGATTGAATCGTACTACACCGGCTCCGACGCTCGTCGGATGTGGCAGGGCTTGCAAACTATTACAGACTACGAAGGGAAGCACAGCCGCGAGCTTCCCAGTCACACGAGCCTACCAGACGAGGTAAATTACTTCTATGCTTGCTTCGAGGCAAGCAACACCGGACACCGAGTATCAGCTGTTCCGGACGACTGTGTGATCACGCTCTCCGTAGCCAGTGTGAGTAAGACCTTTAAACAGGTCAACATTCACAAGGCCGCAGGGCCAGACGGATTACCAGGACGTGTACTTCGAGCATGTGCTGACCAACTGGCAAGTGTCTTCACTAACATTTTCAACCTGTCCCTGACTGAGTCTGTAAAACCAACATGTTTCAAGCAGACCACCATAGTCCCTGTGCCCAAGAACACAAAGGTAACCTGCCTAAATGACTACAGACCCGTAGCACTCACGTCTGTAGCCATGAAATGCTTTGAAAGGCTGGTCATGGCTCACAACACCATTATCCCAGAAACCCTAGACCCACTCCAATTTGCATACCGCCCCAACAGCTCCACAGATGATGCAATCTCTATTGCACTCCACACTGCCCTTTCCCACCCGGACAGAAGGAACACCTACGTGAGAATGCTATACATTGACTACAGCTCAGTGTTCAACACCATAGTGCCCTCAAAGCTCATCACTAAGCTAAGGATCCTGGGACTAAACACCTCCCTCTGCAACTGGATCCTGGACTTCCTGACAGGCCGCCCCCAGGTGGTAAGGGTAGGTAACAACACATCTGCCATGCTGATCCTCAACACGGGGGCCCCTCAGTGGTGTATGCTCAGTCCCCTCCTGTACTCCCTGTTCACCCATGACTGCATGGCCAGGCATGACTCCAACACCATCATTAAGTTTGCCGACGACCCAACAGTGGTAGGCCTGATCACCGACAATGATGAGACAGCCTATAGGGAGGAGGTTAGAGACCTGGCCGTGTGGTGCCAGGATAACAACCTCTCCCTCAACGTGACCAAGACAAAGGAAATGATTGGGGAATACAGGAAAAGGAGGACAGAGCACGCCCCCATTCTTATCGATGGGGCTGTAGTGGAGCAGGTTGAGAGCTTCAAGTTCCTTGGTGTCCACATCACCAACAAACTATCATGGTCCAAACACACCAAGACAGTAGTGATGAGGGCACGACAAAGCCTATTCCCCCTCAGGAGACTGAAAAGATTTGGCATGGGTCCTCAGATCCTCAAAAAGTTATACAGCTGCACCATCGAGAGCATCTTGACTGGTTTTATCACTGCCTGGTATGGCAACTGCTCGGCCTCCGACCGCAAGGCACTACAGAGGGTAGTGCGTACGGCCCAGTACATCACTGGGGCCAAGCTTCCTGCCATCCAGGACCTCTATACCAGGCGGTGTCAGAGGAAGGCCCTAAAAATTGTCAGACTCCAGCCACCCTAGTCATAGACTGTTCTCTCTGCTACCGCACGGCAAGCGGTACCTGAGCGCCAAGTCTAGATCCATAAGACTCCTGAACAGCTAATCAAATGGACTATTTGCATTGAGACTGGAAACCTGGGGGGGCTGTTTAACTGAGGAGGGGTCTGGTCAATCTAATATTGACTATAATTTGATTAAATGGTAGATAATATGATGCTTGTGATATGAGAGGGTGCCTTCAATAGCATGTGTAATTGTAACCCTTCTGGTGCAGATTCCTTTTAGCTTCCTTTGTCTAGCTCTGTCTTTTATCTATCTATAATATGAAGATGACATTAGATAGCGATGGGTGTGACACACACAAACACACACACACACACATGCGCACACGTTAGATGTATGGACCTTTGATGCTGTCCTATCCTGTCTCTGCCAGTGGGTTGACAGCCAGAAAGCTTCAAACAACGCTCTGACACTCTCAAAGCAGATCACACACAATGGCACATACAGATGCGGCCAAATATATTGACAGTGGCACCTTTGCACGATTCACTATTTCTTCTAAAATAAGTTGAAATTGAAAAAACGTTGGTGTTTACACGTGTATTTGTTTGATTTACAACTGCACATGACCCCCAAAAAAGTAATAAAAATACAAATTAGATTTTTACTTCAAAGTCAAAAATAGCTAAATTATTTAAAATTCCAATTAATTTGGCTAGAGGCAAGTGATTCTTGTTTATCTGTAATTTATCTCACCTGTGGTAAATTGCAGGTGCCACCCGGTAAAAATAGCCATTCAATCAGTTTTGCAAAGAGAAAACAGAATATTCTGCTCTATTGACCTTCATTGAAAAAGTGCAAGGGTGCCAATATGCACACTGAACAAAACTATAAACACAACATGTAAAGTGTTGGTTCCATGTTTCATGAACTGAAATAAATGATCCCAGAAATGTTCCATATGCACGAAAAGCTTATTTCTCTAAAATGTTGTGCACAAATTTGTTTACATCCCTTTAAGTGAGCATTTCTCCTTTGCCAAGATAATACATCCACTGGCTAGGTGTGGCATATCAAGAAGCTGATTAAACCGTATGATCATTACACAGGTGCACCTTGTATTGGGGACAATAAAAGGCCACTCTAAAATGTGCAGTTTTGTCACACAACACAATGCCACAGATGTCTCAAGTTTTGAGGAAGCGTGCAATTGGCATGCTGACTGCAGGAATGTCCACCAGAGCTGTTGCTCATTTCTCTACCATAAGCCGCCTCCAACGTCGTTTTAGAGATTTTGGCAGTACGTACCACCGGCCTCACAGCCGCAGACCACGTGTATGGCGTCGTGTGGGCAAGCGGTTTGCTGATGTCAACGTTGAACAGAGTGCCCCATGGTGGGTTATGGTATGGGCAGGCATAACCTACGGACAACAAACACAATTGCATTTTATCGATAACAATTTGAATGCACAGAGATACTGTGATGAGATCCTGAGGCCCATTGTTGTGCCATTCATCCTCCGCCATCACCTCAAGTTTCAGCATGATAATGCACAGCCCCATGTCGCAAGGATCTATACACAATTCCTGAAAGCTGAAAATGTCCCAGTTCTTCCATGGCCTGCATACTCACCAGACATGTCACCAATTGAGCATGTTTGGGATGCTCTGGATTGACAGCGTGTTCCAGTTCCCGCCAATATCTAGCAACTTCACACAGCCATTGAAGAGGAGTATGACAACATTCCACAGGCCACAATGAACAGCCTGATCAACTCTATGCAAAGGAAATGTGTCACGCTGCATGAGGCAAATGGTGGTCACACCAGATACTGACTGGTTTTCTGATCCACGCCCCTACCTTTTTTTTAAGGTACTGTATCTGTGACTAACAGATGCATATCTCAAATCAAATCACATTTTATTTGTCACATACACGTGTTTAGCAGATGTTATTGCGGGTGTAGCGAAATGCTTGTGCTTCTAGCTCCGACAGTGCAGTAATATCTAACAAGTAATATTTAACAATTTCACAACATATACCTAATACGTCTGTTGGCGTCGATGAAGATGGCGGCCTCACGACTAGCTCTTAGGAAACTTTGCAGTATTTTGTTTTTTTATGTATTCTTTTTTACATTATTAGCTCAGAAAGTGTTTTGTATCATTACATACAGCCGGGAAAAACTATTGGATATCAGAGTGGCGGTAACTCACCAGCATTACGACCAGGAATACAACTTTCCCGAAGTAGATCCTTTGTTTACTCTCCCCAGGGCAACTGAACTGATTCCAGCAGCTGACCCAAAACATCGGCGGCGGAGGAGAGGCACTCAGAGCGGCCTGCTGGTTCAACTTAGGAGGCGCGCACACCACCCACCGCTTCCAAGTATTCTACTCGCTAATGTTCAGTCTCCGGTTAACAAGCTCGACGAACTACAGGCAATGATTTTTTTCCAGAGAGACATCAAGGCCTGTAACATACTCTGTTTCACTGAAACATGGCTCTCTCTGGATATTCTGTCAGAATCGGTTCAGCCAGATGGGTTCTCAGTTCATCACGCAGACAGGAATAAATATCTCTCCGGAAAGCAGAAGGGTGGAGGTGTGTGTTTCATGATTAACGACTCATGGTGTAATTGTAGTAACATACAAGAACTCGAGTCCTTCTGTTCACCCGACCTAGAATATCTCACAATCAAATGCCAACTGTATTATCTCCCAAGATAATTTTCTTCGGATATAGTCACGGCCGTGTATATCCCCCCTCAAGCCGATACCACGACGGCCCTCAAATAACTACACTGGACCTTATGCAAACTGGAAACCACATATCCTGAGGCTGCATTTATTGTAGCCGGGGATTTTAACAAAGCAAAGGGAGAGATTGAATATGTCCGTAAACACACCAGCCAGCTGGTCTGCGCATGCTCTGAGGACGCGGCTAGGGATGCGGTCTGGGCCGGCAGCCTTGCGGGGGTTAACATGCTTAAATGTCTTACTCACGTCGGCCACGGAGAAGGAGTGGCCACAGTCCTTGGTAGTGGGCCTCGTCGGTGGCACTGTGTTATCCTCAAAGCGGGCGAAGAAGGTGTTTAGCTTGTCTGGAAGCGAGACGTCGGTGTCGGCGACGTGGCTGGTTTTCCTTTTGTAGTCCGTGATTGTCTGTAGACCCTGCCACATACGTCTCGTGTCTGAGCCGTTGAATTGCGACTCCACTTTGTCTCTATACTGATGTTTTGCCAGCTTAATTGCCTTGCGGAGTGAGTAGCTACACTGTTTGTATTTTGCCATATACCCAGTCACCTTGCCATGGTTAAATGCGGTGGTTCGCGCTTTCAGTTTTGCGCGAATGCTGCCATCTATCCATGGTTTCTGGTTAAGGTAGGTTTTAATAGTCACAGTGGGCACAACATCACCTATACACATCCTGATAAACTCAGTCACCGTTTCAGTGCATTCGTCTAAATTATTTTCGCAAGCCACACGGAACATTTCCAGTCCGCGTACTCAAAACAATCTTGATGCGTGGATTCCAATTGGTCAGACCAGCGTTGAATAGTCCTTAGCACGGGTACTTCCTGTTTGAGTTTCTGCCTATAGGAAGGGAGGAGCAAAATGGAGTCGTGGTCAGATTTGTCGAAAGGAGGGCAGGGGAGGACCTTATAACCATCCCGGAAGTTCGAATAGCAATGGTTGAGGATTTTAGCAGCCCGAGTACAACAGTCGATATGTTGATAGAACTTCGGCAGCCTAGTCCTCAAATTTGCTTTGTTAAAATCCCCGGCTACAATAAATGCAGCCTCAGGATATGTGGTTTCCAGTTTGCATAAAGTCCAGTTAAGTTCTTTGAGGGCCGTCGTGGTATCGGCTTGAGGGAGGGTATACACGGCCGTGACTTTAACCGAAGAAAATTATCTTGGGAGATAATACGGTCGGCATTTGATTGTGAGGTATTCTAGTTCGGGTGAACAAAAGAACTTGAGTTCCTGTATGTTACTACAATTACACCATGAGTCGTTAATCATGAAACACACACCTCCGCCCTTCTGGGCACCGTGTAGCTCAGTTGGTAGAGCATGGCGCTTACAACGCCAGGGTTGTGAGTTCGATTCCCACAGGGGACCAGTATGAAAAAAATATATTTAAAAAATGCATGCACTCACTAACTGTAAGTCGCTCTGGATAAGAGTGTCTGCTAAATGACTAAAATGTAAATGGTTCCTGGAGAGATATTTATTTCTGTCTGCGGGATGAACTGAGAACCCATCTGGCTGGACCGATTTTGACAGAATATCCCCAGAGAGCCATGTTTCCGTGAAACAAAGTATGTTACAGGCCTTGTTGTCTCTCTGGAAAGAAATCCTTGCCCTGAGCTCGTCGACTTTGTTATCCAAAGACTGAACATTAGCGAGTAGTATACTTGGAAGCGGTGGGTGTTGTGCGTGCCTCCTAAGTCGAACCAGCAGGCCGCTCTGAGTGCCTCCTCTCCTCTGTTTTGGGTCAGCCGCTGGAATCAGTTCAATTGTCCTGGGGAGAGTAAACAAAGGATCTGCTTCGGGAAAGTCGTATTCCTGGTCGTAATGCTGGTGAGTTACCGCCGCTCTGATATCCAATAGTTTTTCCCGGCTGTATATAATGATACAAAACACTTTCTGAGCTAATAATGTAAGAAATAAGACATAAAAAAAAAAATACCGCAATGTTTCCTAAGAGCTAGTCGCGAGGCCGCCATCTTCGTCAGCGCCAAGTTCACAGCACAGTCATGTGAAATCCATAGATTAGGGCCTAATGTATTTATTTCAATTGACTGATTTCCTAATATGAACTGTAACTCAGTAAAATCTTTGAAATAATTGCATGTTATGTTTACATGTTCCGCAACTCTATCGCCTGACATTACTCCTGCCCTTTCTAGCCTCAGGCCTTCACCATACGAGAGAGCATTGATTGGGTTCTACACAGCATTAACAGAGTTCAGGGTTGTGTACTCATGCGTGTGTGTGTTTGTGTGTGTGGTTTTGAGAAAATGTTCTTGGTATGTGTCACGATCGTCTGGGTAAGGAGTAGTAGACCAAGGCGCAGCGTGTGAAAGAAACATGACTTTATTTAATTAAAGTACTAACAAACAAACAAAACACGACTCGTGAAGTCCAACGGTTAACATACCGACACGGAACAAAAACCCACAAACACAAGATGAAAACACACAGTTTAAATATGGCTCCCAATCAGAGATAACGAGCCGACAGCTGACACTCGTTACCTCCGATTGGGAGTCACTCAATACAAACAAGGAAACACAACCACATGACAACCCAACCAAACAAAACACAACGAAACGAACACACCCTGGCTCAACATACAAAGTCCCGGAGCCAGAGCGTGACAGTACCCCCCCCTAAAGGCGCGGACTGCGACCGCGCCTCAAAAACCCCAAACAGGGGAGGGCTGGGCGGGCATACCTCCTCGGTGGCGGTTCTGGCTCCGGCCTTGACCACCACCCTACAATACACCCCCCAATGCGCCCCTGGTCCAGTCTGTCGACTCGCACCCCTAGCCTGGTGCGTGGAGGAGGAACGGGCCTTACCAGGCTGACGACGCGCACCCCTGGCCTGGTGCGTGGAGGAGGAATGGGCCTTACCAGGCTGACGACTCGCACCCCTGGCTTGGTGCGTGGAAGAGAGACGGGCCGGACCGGGCTGGCGACGCGCACCGTAGGTTTGGTGCGAGTGGCAGGAACAGGCCGGGTCGGGCTGGCGACGCGCACCGTAGGTTTGGTGCGGGTGGCAGGAACAGGCCGGACCGGGCTGGCGACGCGCACCGTAGGTTTGGTGCGAGTGGCAGGAACAGGCCGGGTCGGGCTGGCGACGCGCACCGTAGACTTGGTGCGGGTGGCAGGAACAGGCCGGACCGGGCTGGCGACGCGCACCGTAGGTTTGGTGCGAGTGGCAGGAACAGGCCGGGTCGGGCTGGCGACGCGCACCGTAGACTTGGTGCGGGTGGCAGGAACAGGCCGGACCGGGCTGGCGACGCGCACCGTAGGTTTGGTGCGAGTGGCAGGAACAGGCCGGACCGGGCTGGCGACGCACATCGTAGGCTTGCTGCGTGGAGCAGGGACAGGCCGAACCGGGCTGTGGAGACGGATAGGAGGCCTGGAGTGAAGAGCGGCCACCACCCGTCCTGGCTGAATGCCTGCCCTCACACACTCTGTGTGAGGCATCTGCACAGGACGTACAGGGCGGTGTACCCCTGGCCTGGTGGCCTCCTGGATTCGCCCCATCTTTGCCTCCGTCAGCCCCGTCGTCCATGCCGTGTGCCCCCCCCTAAAAATTTCTTGGGGTTGCCTCTCGACCCTCCGACGCTGCTCCCACGTCCAGGTTGCCTGTTCCTGGACACGCTGCTTGGTCCTGGTATGGTGGGTTTTTCTGTCACGAT
Source organism: Coregonus lavaretus (assembly GCF_964263955.1). Lineage (NCBI taxonomy): Eukaryota > Metazoa > Chordata > Actinopteri > Salmoniformes > Salmonidae > Coregonus > Coregonus lavaretus. The sequence continues at coordinate 30,109,473 of NC_140001.1, forward strand.
CGTCTGGGTAAGGAGTAGTAGACCAAGGCGCAGCGTGTGAAAGAAACATGACTTTATTTAATTAAAGTACTAACAAACAAACAAAACACGACTCGTGAAGTCCAACGGTTAACATACCGACACGGAACAAAAACCCACAAACACAAGATGAAAACACACAGTTTAAATATGGCTCCCAATCAGAGATAACGAGCCGACAGCTGACACTCGTTACCTCCGATTGGGAGTCACTCAATACAAACAAGGAAACACAACCACATGACAACCCAACCAAACAAAACACAACGAAACGAACACACCCTGGCTCAACATACAAAGTCCCGGAGCCAGAGCGTGACAGTATGTGTGTATGTGGTGTGTAGTGTACACGGGGAGGGGGAAGGGTAGCCTGGTTGCCAGTCTTTTTAGCTAAGATTCCACCCCTCATACTCGTGTCATATGCCAAAGGCACATGACATGGAGTAAAATGAGTGGAATGTTAGGTAAACAGACTGGCAACCAGGCTAGGTGAAGGGTACAGAGTGAGTGAGAATTTGGGATGGGAAATGAGAGCGGAATGAGGTGTGTGTGTGTGTGTGTGTGTGTGTGTGCATGTGTGTGTACGTGCTGTGACAGTCTCACGTCAGAATTAGACGTTCATCCATGTTTCACAAATGTCAAATTTCTAAGTTGTTCAAAATGTCAAATTTCTAAGTGTTTATGGTTAAGTTTAGGCATTATCTCAGAAATCTTAAGGTTAATCATTAACTCTGAATGTTTAAGGTAAGGGTTAAGATCTGGGATAGGTTTAAAGCAAAAATATCAAGAACAACTTTCTGTCACTGGATTCAAACATGCAACCTTCTGCACCATAGGCAGATGATTATGCTTATGCCCATCTGCCATCCCTGTCCACAAGGTCCTAGCAAAACCGAAACCTACTTGAAGGTAACAGCGGTCATTGTTACCCCTAGTGGCCGGTTTCTATGTCATCTCCCGACATCCTCAGACATGGATGGACGTCCAATCCTAACTTGTATCACGGGTGACCTGGCTGATACGTATGCGTGTGCGTGTGTGTGTGTTGGCTGGAGATGTCCTCATGGTAGGTTTTAGCTCAGGCAGTTCGTGAGAGCCAAGAGTAGATCGATGAGTCAATATGATGTGATTGATTACTTATCATTCGATTGATTACTTCCTATTCCCAGATGCGGCTCAGAGAGAGCAGTATCTAGTCACTTCTAGTGTGCTACTAGTGTGTGACCCTCAGCTGGTTTTCAGGGGAGAAGCAGAGAAGAGGTGAAGGCTGAAAACCTGATTCCTCCGGTTTCTTCCGACCCGGTCAGTCGCTTCTTGTACGCCTGCTACGTTAGGTTACTAGTGTGTTAGCTATGCTCAGTACACACACACAAACACGCATACAAACACACAGACACAAACACACACAAACGCAAACACACACTGAAATGAAAGAGCACATTGGTTTTGTTGTTATTGAACATCGAACCATGTGGCTGAGAGAGGGAGGAGCTCAGGAATAATTGATCTAATTTAGACAACCCTTACAGAAACAATTTTTCATATCAGGTCCTGTGCTCTGGTTACATGTGTGTGTGTGTGTGTGTGTTTGTGTCATGAAGCTAACATGATTAGAGTTCACAGCAGAAGGAACCAAGGTCACATATTACACTCTGACAGCCTGTGTTTCACACAAATACTATTATCGTGTGTGTGTGGGTCTGTATGTGTGTGTCTGTATGTGTGTATGCGTGTGTGTGGGCCTGTGCTTGTGTCTGTTTTTAAGGAGGATTGAAAGAACATGAGAGAACATTTCCTGTGGAGTGATTAGTAAACTGGGTTAAATAAGAGACAGATAAATGGAGTAATAGCATTATAATGTAATCTCCGATTACCATGTTTTTGCATATTCTCCATGTTTGAAATGTTAATGACACCTATAGGCTATGTTTTAGTTAGCGTGTGCATGCGTTTGTGTGTGTTGACTTCTGGGGCTATGGCTGAGACTTATTGACATGCAGTAGGTGTTAGTAGCCTCATTTCAAACCCTGTTAACAAGCTTTACTCTCTGTATGCCTGTTGGGCTCAACTGTCCTGGTTTCTGTCTCAAAACATTTCCCTCTTTCTTTCCTCCTCTCTCTCTCGCTACCTCCCTCTATTTCTCTCTATTCCTTTCTCCCACCCTCTGGCATCACTTGTTATTTGTATTATAGATATGTCCCATTTACTTTGATCTGTTGGGAATATCATGCCAATGTCACACTCACTCTGTGTGTGTGTGTGTGTGTGTGTGTGTGTGTGTGTGTGTGTGTGTGTGTGTGTGTGTGTGTGTGTGTGAACACAGTGGAGGATCTCTTTATGCCCTGGGGGCTGGCTGCACCCAGTCTGCTCAAGCAGCCAATCAGTTTGCTTGACCTCTGCTACGGCAGAACTAACAGCATCGCGAGTCCAGTTAACTTAAACCTGCTAACTTAAACCTGTTAACGTAAACATATTAAGTAAAACTTGTTATCTTGCTGTCTGATTGTCTGTCTCTGTCCTGCAGAGTAGTGTGGAGTGTTTAGTTTAGTTTATTAGGATCCCCGTTAGCTACTGCACATGCAGCAGCTACTCTTCCTGGGGTCCACATAAAACGTACAAATACATGACAAACTACAGAACAGTAATAGACAAGAACAACCTAAGATATTACATTAAATAAAAAATAAAAAATAAGTGTTATATATAGGAAAGACACCAAGAGACAACAAAAATACTATCTACAGTACACACTATTCATATATACATATTCATATTCTTCTATACGGTACAGTTAAATTATATCTTTAGAAAGAGGAGAGGCCGCTGTTATACAACATATTTGAAAATCTGTTTTTAGAGCATTCCACGATGGCATGGCTTTCTACATAACTGAGCGATGCATTAAATCTGTTTTTAGGCCTGCTATCTGAAGGCCTGGTACTGTCAGCTTTGTCACGCCCTGGCTCTGGGGACTCTAGTATGTTGAGCCAGGGTGTGAGTTTTCATTTGTGTTCATTCTAGTATTGTGTTTCTATGTTGGCCAGTGTGGTTCTCAATCAGAGGCAACGAGTATCAGCTGTTGCTTGTTGTCTCTGATTGGGAACCATACTTAAGCAGCCAGTTTTCCCACAGTATTTGTGGGATCTTGTTCCTGTATAGGTTTGTGTTTTGCACCTTTGGACGTCACGTTATCGTTTGTTGTTTTTGTTCGTGTTTTCATTCAAATTAATAAAATATGTTCACCTTCAACGCTGCGCCTTGGTCCTCTCTTCCCGACGATCGTGACAAGCTTGTGAACATGGCCGAAACTTCCCAATATCAGCAGAGCAAGCTTGCACTGATATCCAAGGCTGTTCAGCCGTGACACGAGGGGATGGTATTTAAGCAGCTTGTCAGGCAAGGCCTGCTTCATGTAGCAGTCAAATGAGCAGCCCACCTCCAAAAATCAGCACCTCCCTCTGGCCTCCCCCCACAACAACAATATCTGGTTTATTCGGCATTCAAGAAAACACATTATCATCAACATCAAACCAGGCTCCTCTGACAAGATAATGTTTGTGTATGTGTGCTGTTGGTGATACCACCTGTCTCACCTCAGTAGCTACCACGTCGACAAGACGGTAATGTCTTGCAATGTGCAAGTCTTTGTATGAACGGTAACCATTAACAACTTGTGCAACAGACTCCATTACATTTAAGTCAGGGTGTAAAAACACAGAAGGGATCATGGTTTGCAGGGTACCAGAGTGCTAGGTTGTATTTTTTTGGTAGAACTTGCAGCCTCTGATATACCCTCATGAAGACAGCTTGTCTGTCGAAACGTTGGTTATTAGGTTATTAAATTATTGCATCTGAGCTCCTAGAGTGTGCGGCTCTCCTTTTCTTTTTCAAGAACTTGCAGCCTCACCTTACCAGTAAAGGTGAGACCGTACTCGCCAATAATGGGGCACGCGCACACACACACAAAACATCTCTCTTTGGTCTCTCTCTGTTTCCCCCTCTCTTCTTCCTCCAATCTTTCCTTTCTCCCACGGGGATGTCTCTTCATGCTGTGCCCAGGTCTGGTACTGGCTGTGTGTGTGTGTGTGTGTGTGTGTACACATGTGTGTGTTCTTGTCATGCCTTACTATGTTGTGATTGATGTTGTGCCATGTGGAGCAGGTGTCCACCCATCTGTGCCAAAACCATAGAGATTGTACTGCTTATGAGCTGAGCCACGGTTTCACAGTCACACTGACTTACACATTAGACATCGGCTGTTGATAAAATGAACACTGAGAAACACACAGGACTGTGAGATGAACATCTATGAAGGGAAAGTTGTAAATATTCCACCCAGTGTGTCTGTTTCCCCTCTCCGCCCACAGCCCAGGGATTACAAACAGGAAGGGCTTAGTGACAGACAACCTCTCTCTTCCTCTCTCAATAGCAGCTGGGCCCACCTGCTCTCTCTCTCGCTCTCCCCCTCTCTCATCCCCCTCCTCTGCAACTCTCTCAGGGTGTGAAACAGAAACCCAGATGAAGAGCTCATCATTAATCTCCAACGCTCTAGTTTCTGTAGAATAAATGTCCCTGATCCTCTCTGCTGCTTTAAGGACCTGACTTATCTCCAAGTAGACCTCTTTACTCTGTCACTACACACTGTTAAACACACACACACATGGGGATGTCTGTATAAGTGTGTGTGTATATCTGTGTTTCAGGTGCGGTGTGTGTACAGAGTTTGAAGTGGAGGATATTCTGTGCCTGCTCCCCTCTATGTCCCACGCAGCCCAACAAAGAGCTGCACAGGCCCACACACACACATGTGTCAGTTAGACGCTGTAGAGGCAGAGTTTCAGTTCCAAATTGGGCTGTTCTCCCTGCAGACCAACTAATCACAGCAGCTCCTCCAGGGTCTAAGACAGGCCTACAGTCACTTCCAGAACTATATCTGGCACAGTGTGTGTGATCCACTACAAAGTAACATCACAGTGTGTGTGTGAGGGAGAGAGAGCTGTGTTTACATTTACATTTTAGTCATTTAGCAGACACTCTTATCCAGAGCGACTTACAGTTAGTGCATTCATCTTAAGATACAGTGAGGGAAAAAAGTATTTGATCCCCTGCTGATTTTGTACGTTTGCCCACTGACAAAGAAATGATCAGATGGAATATGGGGAAAAATGCACAAAATTCTTTTTTAATCTTCAACATAGGAATGCTACCAAAAAGAACTTAATGAAACTGGTTACAATTGACGGAGTCACCCATAATTCACCAAATGATATTTTGAAGGAAGAAACAAAGTACTTTAAGCATATGTTTTATTTTCAGTCGCCTCCATCTCCTCTAACTGAAGCTAATTGTAGAGATTTTTATTCTATTGATAATGTCAAATTAACAGCCACACAGAAAGACTCATGTGAAGGTGAAATTACAGAGGAGAAACTTCTGGATGCAATTAAAGACTTTAAGTCTGGGAAAACTCCAGGGTTGGATGGCATACCAGTCGAGGTTTACCAAACCTTTTTTGATATACTAAGAGGACCGTTATTAGCATGTTTTAACCACTCCTATGTAAATGGTAGATTATCTGACACTCAAGAAGAAGGTCTGATCTCATTATTACTGAAACAGGATACAAGTGGAAAATATAAAGATCCAGTCCATTTACAAAATTGGAGGCCCCTTACACTTCAGTGTTGTGATGCAAAAATCCTAGCAAAATGTATAGCGCATAGAATTAAAAAGGTATTGTCGGATATTATTCATTCTAATCAGACAGGTTTTTTCCATGGAAGATACATTGGAGATAATATAAGGCAAGTATTGGAAACAATAGAACACTATGGAAAATATGGGAAACCAGGCCTGCTATTCATAGCAGACTTCGAAAAGGCATTTGATAAAGTTCGACTAGGGTTTATATATAAATGCCTGGAGCATTTCAATTTCGGAGAATCTCTTATAAAATTGATCAAAATCATGTATAGTAACCCTAGGTGTAAAATAGTAAATAATGGCTATTTCTCAGAAAGTTTTAAACTGTCAAGAGGAGTGAAACAAGGTTGTCCACTATCGGCATATCTATTTATTGTGGCCATCGAGATGTTAGCTATTAAAATCAGATCCAATAATAATATCAGAGGATTAGAAATACAGGGCTGAAAAACAAAGGTGTCATTGTACGCTGATGATTCATGTTTTCTTTTAAATCCACAACTAGAATCCCTCCACAGCCTCATAGAGGATCTAGATACATTTTCTAACCTCTCTGGATTACAACCAAATTATGACAAATGTACTATATTACGTATTGGATCACTAAAAAATAAAAATTTTACATTACCATGTAGTTTACCAATAAAATGGTCTGATGGTGATGTGGATATACTCGGAATACATATCCCAAAGGAAATAAATGATCTCACTTCAATAAATTTTAATAGAAAGTTAGCAAAAATAGATAAGATCTTACTACCATGGAAAGGAAAATACCTGTCAATTTGTGGAAAAATCACCCTGATTAACTCTTTAGTATTATCCCAGTTTACCTATTTGCTTATGGTCTTGCCTACGCCTAGCGAACAGTTTTTTAAATTATATGAGAAAAAAATATTCAATTTTATTTGGAACGGCAAGCCAGACAAAATTAAAAGAGCATATTTATATAATGAATATGAATTCGGAGGACAGAAATTATTAAATATTAAAGCATTAGACCTATCACTAAAAGCTTCAGTCATACAAAAGTTATACTTAAATCCGAACTGGTTCTCAAGCAAATTAGTAAGATTGTCTCACCCAATGTTCAAGAAAGGCCTTTTTCCCTTTATTCAGATTACAACCTCTCACTTTCAGTTATTTGAAAAGGAAATAATCTCCCAAATGTCACTATTTCTAAAACAAGCCATAGAAAGTTGGTTGCAATTTCAATTTAATCCTCCAGAAACAACAGAACAAATAATGCAACAAATATTGTGGTTAAATTCAAATATACTAATTGACAAAAAACCTTTTTGACAGAATGTTTAAAAAATGTATAATTTTCGTAAATGATATCATCGGTAGGACTGGTGGAGTTATGTCGCACATGCAGCTGACAAAAACATATGGAAATGTCTGCTCTACCCAAAATTACAACCAAATAATTGCAGCCTTACCGCAAAAGTGGAAGAGGAAAGTGGAAGGGGGAGAAAGTAAGGAACTTGTCTGTCGGCCTTGCATTAAAGAACATAATTGGTTAAGGAAAACTGTGATAAATAAAAAAGTATATCAGTTTCACTTAAGGACCAAAGGATTGACAGCCGTCCCATATAGATTGAAAAATAGTTGGGAAGAGATCTTTGACGTACCGATCCCATGGCATAGTGTTTATGAACTGACACGCAAAACGACACCGGATTCAAAAATTAGAATCTTTCAATTTAAATTATTATATAAAATTATTGCTACCAATAGAATGTTATTTATATGGGGGATACAATCTTCCCAGCTCTGCAGATTTTGCTGTGAAGAGACAGAATCATTAGATCATTTGTTTTGGTTCTGTCCATTTGTAGCTTGTTTTTGGACACAGGTCCAGGAATGGCTAAAGGATTGCAATATTTACCTGGAACTAACCTTGCAGATAGCATTACTGGGTGATCTGAAAAGTCATAGTCAATCAATCAATAATATAATAATACTTTTAGCAAAAAAAAATATTTTTAATTCACAATCTGTAGAAGCAATGAGAATAGAAAGGTTCAGAACTTTTGTAAAACATCACAGTACGGTTGAAATATATATGGCAAATAGAAATCCTATATGGATGGTGTTAAGAGATAGATGGGAGGTATTGAATAGAGTTGAAGGATGGGACTAATAACAAATAACAACAAATAATAACAAAGATAGCTAATAATGTAAGCATACTGTGTCCATAATAAGTATATAGGTTGTATGTTGGGAGCTTTTGGGAAAGAGCACAGTTAGAAAGATATGGCATATAGAAGCAAACTGGATGGACATCATGAAAATGATCGGAGAGGTTGAGAGTATATAATATAATTATTGTAAAATTAACTCTGTCCATAAGGTGTAGATAGTAAGTATAGACCGGAAGTAGAGGCCTGGGCATTGTTGTTCACTAATTTACTCCAAGTAGGGAAAGGATGGTGGGGTTGAAAAGTAATAAAGGGGAGTATATATATATATAAAAAAAAAAAACATGGGGGATTGGAAGTGATGCAGACAATTACATTGATAGAAGATACAATCTATCTGCAATATTAAGCTGATCCATTTAAAAAAAAGAAAAAATATAAAAAATATATCAAAAAAAAAGAACAAAGAAAAATAAATGATCAGTCTATCATTTTAATGGTAGGTTTATTTGAACAGTGAGAGACAGGATAACAACAAAAAAATGCCCTGGAGGGAAGGAGGTTCTCACCCAAGATTTGACGGTACATGGCCCCGTCCATCGTCCCTTTGATGCGGTGAAGTTGTCCTGTCCCCTTAGCAGAAAAACACCCCCAAAGCATAATGTTTCCACCTCCATGTTTGATGGTGGGATGGTGTTCTTGGGGTCATAGGCAGCATTCCTCCTCCTCCAAACACGGCGAGTTGAGTTGATGCCAAAGAGCTCCATTTTGGTCTCATCTGACCACAACACTTTCACCCAGTTCGCCTCGGAATCATTCAGATGTTCATTGGCAAACTTCAGACGGGCATGTATATGTGCTTTCTTGAGCAGGGGGACCTTGCGGGCGCTGCAGGATTTCAGTCCTTCACGGCGTAGTGTGTTACCAATTGTTTTCTTGGTGACTATGGTCCCAGCTGCCTTGAGATCATTGACAAGATCCTCCCGTGTAGTTCTGGGCTGATTCCTCACCGTTCTCATGATCATTGCAACTCCACGAGGTGAGATCTTGCATGGAGCCCCAGGCCGAGGGAGATTGACAGTTATTTTGTGTTTCTGCCATTTGCGAATAATCACACCAACTGTTGTCACCTTCTCACCAAGCTGCTTGGCGATGGTCTTGTAGCCCATTCCAGCCTTGTGTAGGTCTACAATCTTGTCCCTGACATCCCTGGAGAGCTCTTTGGTCTTGGCCATGGTGGAGAGTTTGGAATCTGATTGATTGATTGCTTCTGTGGACAGGTGTCTTTTATACAGGTAACAAGCTGAGATTAGGAGCACTCCCTTTAAGAGTGTGCTCCTAATCTCAGCTTGTTACCTGTATAAAAGACACCTGGGAGCCAGAAATCTTTCTGATTGAGAGGGGGTCAAATACTTATTTCCCTCAATAAAATGCAAATCAATTTATAAAATTTTTGACATGCGTTTTTCTGGATTTTGTTGTTGTTATTCTGTCTCTCACTGTTCAAATAAACCTACCATTAAAATCATTTCTTTGTCAGTGGGCAAACGTACAAAATCAGCAGGGGATCAAATACTTTTTTCCCTCACTGTAGCTAGGTGGGACAACCACATATGACAGGCATTGAAAGTACATCTTTCCTCAATAATGTAGCCATCAGTAGAGTCAAAGCTAGAAGTGGGAGTCAAGTGCAAGTGCGGGGGAGTGTCGAGGTGAGGAGGAGGACTATTTAAGATACTGTTTGAAGGGGTAGGGTTTGAGATGTTTTGGAAGATGGGCAGGGACTCTGTTGTCCCAGCTTCAGGGAAAGCTGGTTCCACCATTGGGGTGCCAGGACAGAGAAGAGCTTGGACTGGGCTGAGCGGGAGCTGCCCTCCCGTAGGGGTGGGAGGGCCAAGAGACCTGAGGTGGCAGAACGGAGTGCTCGGGTTGGGGTGTAGGGTTTGAGCATATCCTGAAGGTAGGGAGGGGCAGTTTCTCTTGATGGTCTTGTAGTGGATGCGCGCTTCGACTAGAAGCCAGTGGAAGTGTACGGAGGAGCGGGCTGACATGAGTTGCAGTAATCCAGACGGGAGAGTACAAGTGCCTGGATTAGGACCTGCGCCGCTTCCTGTGTGAGGTAGGGTCGTACTCCACGGATGTTGTAGAGCATGAACCTGCAGGAGCGGATCACTGCTTTGATGTTTGCAGAGAACTACAGGGTGTTGTCCAGGTTCACGCCAAGGTTCTTTGCAGTCTGGGAGGACGACACTGTGGAGTTGTCAACCGTGATGGAGAGGTCTTTGAGCGGACAGGCCTTCCCCGGGAGGAAGAGCAGTTCCGTCTTGTCAAGGTTGAGTTTGAGGTGGTGGGCCGACATCAAAGTTGAGATATCTGCCAGGCACGCAGAGATGTGTGTCGCCACCTGGGTGTCTGAAGGGGGGAAGGAGAAAAGTAGTTGAGTGTCATCTGCATAGCAATGGTAAGAGAGACCATGTGAGGATATAACGGAGCAGAGTGACTTGGTATAGAGAGAAGAGGAGAGGGGCTAGAACCGAGCCCTGGGTGACACCAGTAGTGAGAGTACGTGGTGCAGACACAGATCCTCTCCATGTCACCTGGTAGGAGTGGCCTGCCAGGTAGGATGCAATCCAAGAGTGTGCAGAGCCTGAGACACCCAGCCCTGAGTGGGTGGAGAGGAGGATCTGATGGTTCACGATGTCGAAGGCAGCTGATAGATCTAGTAGGATGAGAACAGAGGAGAGAGAGTCAGCTTTGGCAGTGCGGAGAGCCTCAATGACACGGAGAAGAGCAGTCTCGGTTGAGTGACCTGTCTTGAAGACTGACTGGTTAGGGTAAAGAAGATCGTTCTGAGAGAGATAACAAGAATGTTGATCGGAGACAGCACGCTCAAGTGTTTTGGAAAGAAAAGAAGGGATACAGGTCTATAGTTTTTGATGTCAGATGAGTCGAGTGTTGGTTTCTTGAGGAGGGGAGCAACTCAGGCCATTTTGATGTCAGAGGGGACACAGATAGTGGTCAGGGATGAGTTGATGAGGGAAGTAAGGAATGGGAGAAGGTCTCCAGAGATGGTCTGGAGAAGGGAGAAGGGGATGGGGTCGAGTGGGCAGGTTGTCGGGCGGACAGACCTCACTAGTTGCAAGATGTCATCTGGAGAGAGAGGGGAGAAAGAGGTCAAGGCATAGGGTAGTTCTGTGTGAGTGAGATCAGTGGACTCAATAGGCTGAGTGAATGCGTAGCGGATGTCGTCAACCTTTTTCTCAAAGTGGTTGACAAAGTCGTCCGCAGGGAGGGAGGAGGGGGTGGAGGATTAAGGAGGGAGGAGAAGGTAGAGTTTACTAGGGTTAGAGGCAGAAGCTTGTAATTTAGTGGTAGAAGTGGCTTTAGCAGCAGATACAGAGGAAGATGAGGTAAAGAGGAGGGAGTGAAAGGATGATAGGTCCTCCGGAAGTTTAGTTTTCCTCCATTTTCGCTCAGCTGCCCGCAACCCTGTTTTATAAGCTCGCAATGAGTCACTCAGCCACCGAGCAGGAGGGGAGGGCCAAGCCGGCTGGGAGGAAAGGGGACAGTGCGAGTCGTAAGATGCAGAAAGGGAGGAGAGTAGGGTCGAAGAGGCAGAATCAGGAGACAGGAGGGAGAAGGATTTAGCAGAAGGGAGAGATAATAGGATAGAAGAGGAGAGAGTGAAGATTGCGACGGCGCATGACCATCCGGTAGGGGCTAAGGGTTGGAGGAAAGGGAGACAGAAAAGGAAACATAGTAGTGATCAGAGACCTGGATGGGGGTTGCAGTGAGATTAGCAGGCGAACAGCCTCTAGTAAAGAGGAGGTAAAGCGTATTGCCTGCCTTGTGAGTTGGAGGGGATTGGGAAAGGGTGAGGTCAAAAGAGGCAAGGAGGGGAAAGAGAGTTGGAAAGAAATTTATCAAAGGCAGATGTCGGGAGGTTTAAGTCGCCAAGTACGAAGAGCGGTGAGCCATCGTCATGAAATGAGCTTATCAAGGTGTCAAGCTCATTGAGGAACTCTCCAAGGGCACCTGGTGGGTGATAGATGACAGTAATGTTAAGCTTGAGTGGACAAGTGACAGTGACAGCATGGAATTCAAATGAGGAGATGGACAGGTGAGAGAGGGAGAAAATAGAAAATCTCCACTTAGGAGAAATGAGTAGACCTGTGCCACCACCGCGACGACCAGATGCTCTCGGACTATGATAGAAAACGTTGAAGAAAGAGCAGCTGGAGTAGCAGTGTTCTCTGGGGTGAACCATGTAAAGAGATGAAACCACTCCCCCTCCAATACAGTCACTGATTACCAAAACAAGTCACAAATTGCCCTGCCCCTTGATCCTGGTTGATGTGTCAACAACTATCTGCAAATTATGAGCAGTCAGCAGTTCACACACCAAGTAGGCCACTGGGAAGACAGGCAGCACTTAAAGTAGTTGGCCCTAGCTAGAAAAAAGACAGAACTAGACCACAACAGATAAAGACAAAAATAGTATACTTATCACTCCTGGAGATATCAGGAGTCCTCTAGCTATAGAATGAAGGCCTGGCTAAGGGATGTATGAGCCATGTCTCCGGCAGCAATGTGAAGTGTTTAGTTACGTTCATCTGTTACTTCACTATAAACCATTGGCAGCTCTCACACTATTGTATGTGTGTGTGTGTATGTTTGTGTGTAGGTGAGGAAGCGTTGGCTCAGTGTGGGAGGGACTTCCTGCTTGCTGCTGATAGGCTAAGGAAGGAGTGGGAGGAGCAGAGGGACAGAGCTGCAGCGGAGCTGTGTGACATACAGGTGGCGCTAGCATCAACCCAGACCAGCCAGGATACACTCAGGAGGGAAAGGAGACACACACACAAACCTGACACACACACTCCAGACACACACACCTGACACATACATACCAGGCCTTGCCCAGTCTGTAAGAAGTGATGCAGTCTCAAAATCCCCTCTGTCAACCCTACCCAATCACAGCCTTCCTCAGAGAGCCCTGTCCAATGCCCAATCAGCCCTGTCCAATCAAAACACTCCTCACAGGGTCCAATGAGAGCACAGGTCTTACTGGTGTGACATCCGGCGTCTGTGAGCTCTCCGGTTCCCAGCAGCCCGGGTCACCCAAAGGCCTGCCAATCAGAGGGCAGAGAGGAGCAGTAAGGGCCTATCCAGACCGCCCTGGCAGACCTGGCTGGGTTCCAATTCTCTTCCCTTATCCCTGGAGTGTGCACTTGTTCACTACCCCTTATGGAGGTAAAACATTGGAGACTTTGGAGAAAGTGTTTAGGGAGGAGAGAAAGGGAGCAGAAAGAGAGAGAGGGAGATGAGAGGTAATGAAGGAGAGAGGGTATGGGTCTCTCTAGGTGCTGTGAGGAGAGGTACTTAGAGGCTTTGAGCTGTGGAGTCAGACAGAGTCCACGTCTAGATACATTACATCACACTGCTCCAGCCACGCATGACAGAGAGAGTGTGTGTGTCTGAAGTAACCAGCACCTATCTGTGTGTTTTTATGGGGTTGACCTCACACACACACTCTCTGCACTCCAGATGTCTGTGCCTCAATGCCTCAGTTCATATGTTGTAGTGGTGAAGTGGTCCTGTACTGTAGCTCTTATAGACATGAACTGGTTTGAATTTATCTGTGTTGCTTCTATTTTTGTAACTGAGACTGATTTTTTAAATATATTTCTTTATATAAATTAATAAAACAAAATAGTGTTTGTGTATGAACTGTGGTCTATGTAGGCTATGGAGTGTAGTGTTAGGTACATACTGTAGCTAGTTTTGCACCACATGGTCTGGATGGTCAGGCAAATGACAGCAACCTGCATTACACAGCTCAGAGGTAGTTACATTAGGAACAGGAACACAAAAGGAGCATCTTTCTTTCTATGCTTCCTTTCCTCTTTTCCTCCCTTCCTTTTTCTGGTGTCCTTTCCATTATGAGGTGTAGTACCTGCGACCCTGACATTTAGATTTCATTTTCCCAGTCTGGCTCCCCCTCTCCTCCCCTCCTCTCTCGCACCTCTCCCTCTCCTCTCTACTCCCATCCTCCTCTCCCCCACATTCTCTCTCTCTCTCTCTCTGTCTGTCTCTCTGTCTGTCTCTCTGTCTGTCTGTCTGTCTGTCTGTCTGTCTGTCTGTCTGTCTGTCTGTCTGTCTCTCTCTGTCTCTCTCTCTCTCTCTCTCTCTCGCTCTGTCTCTCGCTCTGTCTCTCTCTGTCTCTCTTTCACTCTGTCTCTTGCTCTGTCTCTCGCTCTGTCTCTCGCTCTGTCTCTCGCTTTGTCTGTCTGTCTGTCTGTCTGTCTGTCTGTCTGTCTGTCTGTCTGTCTGTCTGTCTGTCTGTCTGTCTGTCTGTCTGTCTGTCTGTCTGTCTGTCTGTCTGTCTGTCTGTCTGTCTGTCTGTCTGTCTGTCTCTCTCTCTCTCTCTCTCTCTCTCTCTCTCTCTCTCTCTCTCTCTCTCTCTCTCTCTCTCTCTCTCTCTCACTCTCTCTCTACCTCTCTCTCTCTCTCTCTCTCTCTCTACCTCCTTCTCTTCTGTTTTCTGGGGCAGCTCCTGTCTTCCTCCTGAAAGACTCAGAGTGAAAATAAAAGAAAGAAACAAGACAAAGAAAGAGAAAGATAAAACAACCAGAAAACATGTGAAGTCACTCTTTCAGAATGCGCCTCTTTCCTCATTCTTCATTCTTTCTCTTGCTCTTCTCTCTTTCATCATGTTGAAAAGAGCCTTTATTATCTGCTCTCTCATGACTTACACATGAGCAGCACCTCTCTCTCTCCTCTCTCTCTACCCTCTCCTTCACTCCCCCCATCCCCTCTCTCTCTGCCTCTCTCTCTCTCTCTCTGCTCCCCCAGATGGTGTAGTTCAGGTCATATCCTGTGTGTTTGGAGGGTAACTGGGTTACTGTCTGTTCTGTTGTTCTCACTCATCTGTCTATGGAGAGAAAACAGGAACAGCACATTCATATAATGACCTTTAGACACACACCCTTTCAAAGTGGATTGAGAACCTATCAACATTTCCAATAGAGGCCTGGGATGCAGTTTTGCCATTGTACTCAACTATTTGAGATGGTCCGGTCACACAAATTTCCTAGGTGGTAAAGGTTCGGATGGATATTGTCATTTATCGACGTAGTAACAAACGCCCACCTCACAACCCATGCGACCCCAAACTGTTCAAACTGTTCACATTCCTCTTGTTGGTGGGAGAACATTTAACAGTTTTAAAGCAAATTTCCTGCAATTCTACACATTTTGCCTTGTCTTATGTGTGTTCATATGGTATCTGAGTGACTCAACATCAATGTGGGCCCCATGGGAGTTGAGAACCCTGGGGACGTAAAGTGTTTAGAGTGGCCCAAAGGTGCATTCATATGGAGATATCTGCTTTAACTTATCCACTTTAACCAGCGGCCCCCTCTCTCTCTCTCTCTCTCTCTCTCTCTCTCTCTCTCTCTCTCTCTCTCTCTCTCTCTCTCTCTCTCTCTCTCTCTCTCTCTCTCTCTCTCTCTCTCTCTCTCTCTCTCTCTCTCTCTCTCTCTCGCTCTCTCTTATTTTCCCCCTTATTTTTTGTTGTTGCTATCTCCCTCTCTTCCTTCCTCTCTTGCTCTCTCTCTCCCTTATTCTTACCTTTTCCAGTCTTTACAAATCTGCCTCTCTTCTCCTGAGCTGTTCTCTGTCACAACACCCATCTGTGAGGATTGTCTGTTTCTGTAGTCCAAGCAGATATGAGAGGAAGAGATGAAGGTGATGAAGATGGTGATTGGAGCTCATTGTCTGGCTGCCAGTGGAGGTGTGCGTGACTCTTATCATATGTCAGAGTGCGACTGTGTGTTAGTGTGTGTGTGTGTGTGTGTCAATAATGATATGCATGCTCTGGGCTCTGGTTTGATCTGCACTGTCTGAGGTGTCCTCTGCTCACCTTTGTCTGAGGGTGAAGAGAGGAGAGAGGGAGGGAGGGATAGAGAAGAGGGTGGGGAGGGAGGCAGATAGATAGGATGGTAAAGAGGGAGGTAGATAGGAGGGGAGGAAGAGGAGAGGGGAAGGGGGGGAGACTGCTCTTTTCTCTGACAGTGGCAGAGCAGAAGGCAGCTCTGATCATGCTATTGTTAGATGTGTGTGTGTACACACATATTGTTAAAAACGAAGTGAGCCCTGTGCCTAATGCAGGTGCTGTCTGATCAGCCACACACACACACACACACAGAAGCATAAGTCTGTTCTAGTTAGCGTGCAATGTAATCAAATCCGCAGTGCAGTATTCTCACAGAGAGTTTATTTGGGTGTGTTTATGTGTCATGCTGGGGTATGGCCTCTGGTTGGCATTTCCAGTACGCAACAGTACTCTGACACAGGCATACACACACACACACACACACGCAGACACGCACATATACACACACACACACACACACACACACACACACACACACACACACACACAGACTCAGCAATTGATCTTCCTTCTCTCACCCTGAGCAATTATCTCCCTAATTATTCCGAATCCATCATCAGCTCCATACCGACCATCAGCCAAGATGAGAGGGGTGGAGTGTGTGTGTGTTTGTGTGTGTGTGTATTAACGCACACAAACACATTCAGTCTCATCTTCACATCACTGCATGTAGCAGGCAGATCGCTCAAGATTGACTTCGAAATTGGACGTCTGTCCATGTCCTGAGGACATTGGGAAATGCATTTAAAACCGGCCACTAGGGGCAACAGTGACCGCTATTACCATCAGGTAGACTTGGGTTAAATAGGTTTTGGGTAATCCCATGACTCTGGATCCGAAGGTCATGTGTTCAATCCCAGTGGTAGACACACATTTTTTATTTTATCTCAAACGCCCACGCCAGTAGAAATCCACTTTTTTTGAGCTGAAAGACGATGGCCAGAGCATACCCATGATGCTGCACAACAACTTATGTTAATAAGTCATCGTTTTAGTCAAAGTATGATATATTTGGGATTGAAGTGACAAATCTGAACTGTCTACTTTGTGCAAATCCGTGTGAATGCAGTGTTGTTTCCTATGATATGACATACAAATTATTTTCAGCCTACGTATCGTTTCAGGGCTGGGTTTAATTTGAATGTTACCGCCCACCTGCAAGGCATTGTTATTAATCAGAAACAGCTGCAAAGTTATTCCTCTTCGCGACTGAGATGAGCCAAACAGACTTGTGTCCATTTGGCCGCCTGAGCCATGGAGTAAAATAAAATAGGGGGTGCAAATTTATGTTGGATAATTTGAAAATGTTCATTTATTTTTGAGCTAATCTGTATAAAAAATATATATGAGCATTTTATAAATGGTATAATTGCGTGATATGATAGCATTTTGCAAAACTGCTCCCCCCGTCGCCCCAAGATTAACGGTTAACCAGTCAAGTTTTGCTTGACTACACGCTCCACTGCTTTGATTGGTGTAACATTAGCTGGAAACCAGAAGTGTCTATCCAGATAATGAAAAGACACCCACGAAATAAAATTCAAGGAACTGCTAGTTACATGTCATTTGCAGCATGCATGATCATAAGCAAAGTCATTGGAGCCTATCATTTCACTTCCCCTGTGAGAACGATGAGAACGGGCTGACTTGGCTTTGCTGTACTGCAGCCGAAGCCTGCCAGCAGCCTACTTACCAAAGGTTGGTGTCCATTACAATGTATTAAAACGCATATCCACTATCTTTCAATAGTTATCCATATTACCGGAGCTACATCTTATTCTTTCTTTCTATTTCTATGGTGGATTCTCCGCCACAATTTATGGATGTCAAAACTTTGGACATAACAATAGATGGTGAAGTCAAAGATAGGCCAGTGGTTTCCATCTGTGGAGAAGTTTTCCCTAAATCAATGCTTATGACAATCCAGCTCCAGAACCTGCCATAGAGCCAGCTGGCTAATCTTTTGAATACGGTGTAGTTAAAGAAACCCCAGCAACAACAGACAACATTAGCTAGCTAGATAAGGATAGCAAGATAGCTAGCTAGTTAGCTAGATAAGGCTAGCATGCTAGCTAACTACACTGACAGCTGCCAGTGCCCTATTTGTTGATGTTTATCAACCAAGTGGAAATTCCCACACCCATTTCGTGAATA
Source organism: Coregonus lavaretus (assembly GCF_964263955.1). Classification (NCBI taxonomy): domain Eukaryota; kingdom Metazoa; phylum Chordata; class Actinopteri; order Salmoniformes; family Salmonidae; genus Coregonus; species Coregonus lavaretus. The sequence goes on from NC_140001.1 coordinate 30,127,449, forward strand.
TGAATAAGTAGCCTTCGCCATTCTTTGGCGTTGGAACCTAAACATGCAATTCCTTTCTAGGACAGGAAATTACGTCGAAATAGTGGCGGCAACTTACTCTGGGGGGTCCTTTAACCCTTAACTTAACCATTTGGAATGAATGCCTAAACTTAATGTTTTAACCCTATCCAAAACCTTAACCCTTTTTGAGCAACTTCAAAATGTGATGTTTGGGGAAACGAACGATGCTGAGCAGGAGTCAACCCAGGGTGTTAAAAACACTTTGAAATTTGATGTTTGGAAAAACATGGATAATCGTCAGAATCTTAAGTCATATTGGTAAAACTGTGAGATCTTGTTGACATGAAGAGCTGGCTGAGAAAGCAAGTGTCTTTCGTGTCTCTCTCTTTAAATATGACAGGCTGACAGAGTGGCCAAGCAGCAGGGTGTGTGTGTTTGTGTTTGTGTGAGACACATTCTACCTCACACACCCTTCTGCGTGGCCACTCTGTCAGCCTGTCATATTTAAAGAGCCATTAAAGGTGCTCCCAAGACCCTGGCTCACATTAATGATGTCACTGTGCACAGCGGCTCATATTAATGATGTAACAGCAGCCATGAATTTATTTCTGAGTGTGTGTATGTGTATGTGTGTCTGTGTGTGTGAGTGCGTGCGTGCGTGGGTTTGTGTGTGTGTGTGCATGCGGAGGGGGGCAGTGCTTCATCTGTAACACGGCACGACCTTGATGCACAGCCCTGTGTGGATGGATGGGGAGATGGGGGAAGATGGAGAGAGTGAGAGAAGAGAGGAGGAGGGAGGAGGAGAGGCGTAGGGTCTCTGTTATCTTTGTCTCCAGTGTTTTTCCTCTCATACCCTGCCCTGTACCATGAGTTCTCACAGTGCAGTATACACAGACAGGATTAGACCCCATAACAACATGGAACATTGCTCCAACCAGGAATACAGCTGGGGGAGGTGTGGGGGGTAGATAGAGTGGAGCGGGGAGAGACAAGGGGTCTGCCCCAGAACTCTGTTCACTACTGCACCATGCACCAATATCGGTATAAATCAGATCCAATCTATATTTGTGAAAAAACGCTAAGCAAAGTAGTGAGTGGATGGGGTGAGGTAGGGAGCAATCATTCCATTTAGATGTTTAATGTTGTCAGAAACTGCACTGCTCTGATGAGCAGGAGAGGAGAAGAGGTGAGAGAGAGGAGAGAGAGAGGGAGAAAAAGAGAGGGGAGAGGTCAGGTTACCATGTGGCTGGAGAGGAAGGGTGTGTGTGTGTGTGTGTGTGTGTGTGCGTGTGTGTGTGTGTTGCATTGCTGACTCCAGTGTTCTACACCTCCCCAAGGTTGCAGTGTGTTTATTAGTGTGAGCTAACAGGATTTAGAATGATTTTATACCCTGACGTATGAGGACAAGGTTAGAGAGGGGCTTTATGTGAATGGTTAAATAGCTGGACATATTCTCTCTCTCTCTCTCTCTCTCTCTTCATGACTGTAGGGGAACTCTATGAGTGTGATTTTGTATGCACAGGCAGCATCTTTTTAATGAGGCTCCTCCTATCCAGATGAGTCTCTCTGTCTCACTGGGATTCAAACCCTTAACTGGTATTTACATCTGTTGTAGGCCAGGAGGAGTGTGTGTGTGTGTGTGTGTGTGTGTGGGTGTGTGTGTGTGTGTGTGTGTGTGTGTGTGTGTGTGGGTGTGGGTGAGTATTTTGTGCAGTCTGAGGCTAATGATGTTCCGACCCCCTCTTTGTCTTGAGACAAAGCAGTGCTTGTGGCAATATTCCTCTAGGTCACGCATGCACACATGCACGCACGCACACAGACACACACGTGTACGAATACACACAGTTGTGCTGAGTGTGTGAATGAGGGCCTCTTAGATGCTGAAGGGAGAGCTGTATCCATACTGTGCCCATGCTATGTGTGTGTGTGTGTGTCCGTGCTGTGTGTGTGTGTCCATGATGCGTGTGTCCATGCTGTGTGTGTGGGTGACAGCTGTGTACATGCTGAGGGTCCTTCATTGTGATGAAAATGTTGGGCATGCATGTCTGAAACAGCTATTCACACATAACCCCCTCATCAGATCACCCTTCACAGATGAATGGCAAGGGGTGTGTGTCTGCGTGCATGCTTGATGGGGAGTGATAATACATTTGAACACTCAAGGGATATAATCTACATAAGTGACGGCTTCACAGAGCAGACACATTTTAAGGCAATTATCTCAACTGGCCTGTTTTAGTTAACACTCATCGGACTCCATTGTCCTCGTGTAAATGCTGTGTGCAATATGCACAGATCTCTGTAATGTTTAGTTGAACTTTGATCATTTACCCCCAAACAATTTCAGGAAGCGAAATGTGTAGCCAGGTCACCCGTGATACAAGTCAGTATTCGACGTCCATCCATGTCTGAGGACGTCGGGAGATTATGTGGAAACTGGCCACTAGGGGCAACAGTGGGCACTGCTACCTTCAAGTAAGCATCTGCCTCTGATTCCAAAGGTTGCAAGTTCGAATCCAGCGATAGAAAGTTGTTTTTGAGATGTTTGTTTTAAACCTATCCCAAACCTTAATCCTTACCTTAAACATTCGGAATTAATGTTTAACCTTAAGATTTCTGAATTAATGCCTAAGTTTAACCATAACCTTAACAATTCTGAGTTAATGCCTAAGTGTAACCTTAAACACTTCCAAATTTGACGTTCGCAACAACTTCGACATTTGAGGTCTGAGAAACATGGATGAACGTAAGCATCTGCATCTGATTCCTAAGGTTGTCACCACTTCGAATCCAGTGATAGAAAGTTGCTTTTGAGATTTTTGTTTTAAGCCTTTGTTTTAATCCCAAACCTTAAAGTGGAACTGATAGCATTTTAGCAACATGAAATCGTATTAAAATATGTTCATATACACCCGAAGGAAAAATATTACAAAAAAATATATATATTCTGACAAGCTAGCACTTAGATATGGTCATTTTCACATTTTTATAAATTCTTAGAATATTTTGGAATTACGTATACTAAGGCATTTGTGAAAAATGTATACCAATATAGAGTGGAAAGCGGCCTGGCGTTTGGACAATTAATAGACACTGCAATAAATAAAATCGAATAAAAACATATTTCTCATCCAGTACTGGAGTCGGAGTCGATGCAGACCGGTGCACCATAGCCAATCAGAGCTACAGTAGGCCTTTATGCAAACAAACCGTTTTCCACATGGGTCTGCCATCATTCACTTTGAACTGGACTGTGTGTTTACAGGCAGATGCAACTTTAGATAAAATCCACAACAAATGTGTGGATTTCGCCAAAATCCACAAAACCCACCTGAATGGATTTCTGCAAATATGTAAATACCATGGGAGTCCTCTTACATTTGGGAACTTTACATTCCTATTGATCAAGAAACCATGAAACGGTAGGCTCTCTCTCCCTCAGTTATACACATCAACAACAACAAGATCAACAACTAATGCTAGCCAGAGCAAGATGAGCTAAAATCTAACGAAATAACATTAGCTAAACTCTGAACATTTTCCAGCTAGTTGGCCGTCAAAATTGCACTGAAAAACGATGGGGAATTGTAGTCTACTCATCCTTCTGCAGCTTGCCTGCCAATGCATGCTTGTCCCAATGTAGCATCCAAGCTAACTGGCTAAAGTTGGCGAGCTTGCTAGCTAGCTACAGTACTTTCAGACACAAATGAGAGAACACCTCACTCTGAACATTTTACTTGCCCTAGCAGGGCTGGTTAGGCTGTTTATATGTTATATAGCGTGTTTGTGACTAACTATTACTAATTTTGCCTAGGTTTACTGACACCGGTCTTATTAAGCGGGTTTTGCATGTTCGTAAATTCATCAGATATTCTGCGCTCTGGCACACTCAGATGAGTAGATAGCCAGAAATAATTTGTGAACGCAAGAGATATGCTAACGGGATAACAGTTGTTATCCCGTTCAGCATAGCTAGCTAGCTACATAAATAGATACGCTAGCCTATTAGCCACGTTATGACTGACTTGTGATCATTGCCCTTGCTAGTTTGATTTTGTTGACATTCCCAGCCTTAGTTACATTCGTCCGTTTTTTTCCAAAATGTTGAGTAATTGAAACTGAAACATTGCATCCCGAATGGAGGCAGCAAACAATGTACCAGGCCAGATGTGATTTACAATCTGATAGCAATATTTTATGGACTACCAAGAAATGTATTGATGAATTATAGTAATCATGCATTGAACTGCATCCATCTAGTTGAAATGTGCAGATGCACCTTGTTCAGTGAGTGATTTTAACGATAAGAACATTTAGCTTATTGTATTTGTGTGTGTGTGTTGTGTTTAAGTTATCATTAATGTCACAGAGCTCAACACACACAAACCATCGGCAAAAATATTGGTGCAAATAGATTTGGACAAACAGCGATGTATACACTAGTCCCCTGTAGCTTAGTTGGTAGAGCATGGCGCTTGCAATGCCTGGGTTGTGGGTTCGTTTCCCACGGGGGGACAGTGTGACAAATGTATGCACTCACTAACTGTAAGTCGCTCTGGATAAGAGCGTCTGCTAAATGACTAAAATGTAAATGTACACTCACTGTCTCATTCATACACTGTCAGTGTTGCACACATACACACACACACACACACACACACACACACCACACACACACACACCACACACAGTGATTATACAGTAAGGCTGCAGTAGGAAGCTGTTGGTTCTAGTGGGTTACAGTGTATTTGATCCCCCCCTACAGTGTATTTGATCCCCTGCTGATTTTGTACGTTTGCCCACTGACAAAGAAATGATCAGTCTATAATTTTAATGGTAGGTTTATTTGAACAGTGAGAGACAAAATAACAACAAAAAAATCCAGAAAGACGCATGTCAAAAATGTTATAAATTGATTTGCATTTTAATGAGGGAAATAAATATTTGACCCCTCTGCAAAACATGACTTAGTACTTGGTGGCAAAAACCTTGTTGGCAATCACAGAGGTCAGACGTTTCTTGTAGTTGGCCACCAGGTTTGCACACATCTCAGGAGGGATTTTGTTCCACTCCTCTTTGCAGATCTTCTCCAAGTCATTAAGGTTTCGAGGCTGACGTTCCCTCCACAGATTTTCTATGGGATTAAGGTCTGGAGACTGGCTAGGCCACTCCAGGACCTTAATGTGCTTCTTCTTGAGCCACTCCTTTGTTGCCTTGGCCGTGTGTTTTGGGTCATTGTCATGCTGGAATACCCATCCATGACCCATTTTCAATGCCCTGGCTGAGGGAAGGAGGTTCTCACCCAATATTTGACGGTACATGGCCCCGTCCATCGTCCCTTTGATGCGTTGAAGTTGTCCTGTCCCCTTAGCAGAAAAACACCCCCAAAGCATAATGTTTCCACCTCCATGTTTGACGGTGGGGATGGTGTTCTTGGGGTCATAGGCAGCATTCCTCCACCTCCAAACACGGCGAGTTGAGTTGATGCCAAAGAGCTCGATTTTGGTCTCATCTGACCACAAGATTTTCACTCAGTTCTCCTCTGAATCATTCAGATGTTCATTGGCAAACTTCAGACGGGCCTGTATATGTGCTTTCTTGAGCAGGGGGACCTTGTAGGCGCTGCAGGATTTCAGTCCTTCACGGCGTAGTGTGTTACCAATTGTTACCAGCTGCCTTGAGATCATTTGACAAGATCCTCCCATGTAGTTCTGGGCTGATTCCTCACTGTTCTCATGATCATTGCAACTCCACGAGGTGAGATCTTGCATGGAGCCCCAGGCCGAGGGAGATTGACAGTTATTTTGTGTTTCTTCCATTTGCGAATAATCACACCAACTGTTGTCACCTTCTCACCAAGCTGCTTGGCGATGGTCTTGTAGCCCATTCCAGCCTTGTGTAGGTCTACAATCTTGTCCCTGACATCCTTGGAGAGCTCTTTGATCTTGGCCATGGTGGAGAGTTTGGAATCTGATTGATTGATTGCTTCTGTGGACAGGTGTCTTTTATACAGGTAACAAGCTGAGATTAGGAGCACTCCCTTTAAGTGTGCTCCTAATCTTAGCTCGTTATCTGTATAAAAGACACCTGGGAGCCAGACATCTTTCTGATTGAGAGGGGGTCAAATACTTATTTCCCTCATTAAAATGCAAATCAATTTATAACATTTTTGATATGCGTTTTTCTGGATTTTTTTGTTGTTATTCGGTCTCTCACTGTTCAAATAAACCTACCATTAAAATTATAGACTGATCATTTCTTTGTCAGTGGGCAAATGTACAAAATCAGCAGGGGATCAAATACTTTTTTCCCTCACTGTATCTCTAGCCCCAGATGGGTTCTCAGTCTGCCAACCTTCCTGCACAGAACCCTGAGAAGGCCTGTGCTCCCCCTGACTCTACCATCCCTGCCTGACTTTACCATCCCTGGCTGACACTACCACGCCTCTCCCCCATGGGACCTACTTGTTGTGTGTATGTACTGACATGTATGTGTAACTGATAGATGCACATGCACATACACACACACTACATGTTAATGTTTTTAAATGTATGCCAATTGCAAAGTATTTTGTCTGTAATGTCTTTTAATGAGTCGGCCAGGGATCCTAATAAATAAAATCAAACCATCCCTGGCTGACTCTACCATCCATGGCTGACTCTACCATCCCTGGCTGACTCTACCATCCTTAGCTGACTCTACCATGTCATCCCCCCTGGTCTCTGTGCCATCTTTCCTTGCCTCCCCTCTCCATGGCTTAGCTGAATCTGGGTGCTGCCAGGCACAAGACTGCAGCCAGAATTTACTGATGTGCCCAGAGCTTCACTAAACATGCGGTTTGTGTGTGTGTGTGTGTGTGTGTGTGTGTGTGTGTGTGTGTGTGTGAATGGTCTGGGATGGCTGTGGGAAAGGATTAGGCCGCATTAGTTAGGCTTTGTTTAATAAGCAGCGCTATGCCTGCTCCGGATGGGAAACCACCCAACACACACATGCACACGCACACACACACACACACACACACACACACAAACACAATGATGGAATGATCTCTGCTGTTAACTACATCTGTGAGTTTGGGTAGTTTTTGTGTGGAGTGTGTGTGTTAGGGTGGTGTGTGAGTGTTCTGGTGACGTTTGTGTGTTAGGGTGGTGTGTGTGTGTTTGGGCTCCCTGGCTGTGGTAATTGGGGCCGATGGAGCAGAAAGCAAGGGATAAAGTGAATGATGAAGGGAGGGAAGAGAGGGATGGAGTGCTGCACATCGCCTGGAGGAGAGCCACTCTGAATGGCAGACTCAAAGCGTGGCGTGTGAGTGTGTGTGAACAGCTTAGCCCTCTCTCTGTGGATCAATTAGACATAGGAGGGTGGACCCAGGTGTGGATCACTCCTCATGGTAATAGGGTTTAGATTGGTGTGTGTTTTTAGATTGGTGTGTACATGTGCAGTGTGCGTGCTAGCGCACTGTGTGTTTTACTCAATGTTATACTAATTTAGCAGAGAATATGAATTTAAGACTTGGATTATACCTTCAGATGTATTCTTTATACACCAGACCAAAGAGATGCATATTCTAGATATTCAGTGGTTGTCTGAGAAGATTGCTTAATGACAGCTGTGTGGCTCTGTGTTGAAGAAGTGGAGGAGTTTCCATTTCAGCTTTTAGATCACTGTGAGCTGACAATTGACCATGGCTGTATGTCTGATTATCACAGTATTCTGAGGTTAGTTCAGGTTAGGTTAGTGTTCATTCAGCTAGAAACAGCCAGTTACACACACACTTACCCTCATGCTGATAACCCTAGTGTGTCTGTCTGTGTGTTTGTTATGTGTGTGTCTGTGTGTGTGTGTGTGTGAATTGCTGGGTCCATGCATGTGTGTGTGAGGTGCTCTTTGATGTTCAGGAGAGGTTAATACATGTGCATTTGTATGAGGACCCTGCAGCTGCTAGCCCCTTCCTCTATGTCTCTCTCCCCCCCCCCCCCCCTCTCTCCCCCTCTTTCTATATATATATATATATATATATATATATATATATATATATATATATATATAATTATTCACTGTTTACTGATGAGGAAGCATTTACGCTCCCAGGAGTGGTACTCAACACCAGCCATCAACTCTCTCTCGCTCTTTTAAGACACCCACTCCATCTCTTTATCTCTCCTCCATCTCTCTCTTTCTCTCTCTTTCTCTCTCTCTGTCATGTGCGACGTGAATGCGGTAGGCGAAGTCAAACGCAGGACACCGAGCTACTGGAAACGTACTTTACTTCACAAAGTAACCAGAGTACAAAACAACCTCCAAACAGGGAGGAAAATAACCCGCACAAAAAGCAACTGCCAAATGACGAAAAACAATCACACACATTGAAAGACAGAGGGTTATATAGGGAATACAATACAACATCATTGGGAACAGGTGTACACAATTAAGACCAAACAAGACAAACACCGAAACATAGATCGGTAGCAGCTAGTACTCCGGGGACGACGAACGCCGAAGCCTGCCCGAGCAAGGAGGAGGGGCAGCCTCGGCTGAATCCGTGACAGTACCCCCCCCCCCTTGACGCGCGGCTCCAGCTGTGCGCCGACCCCGGCCTCGGGGACGGCCAGGAGGACGCGGAGCAGGGCGAGTCGGATGATTCTGGTGGAAATCCCTCAACATGGATGGATCTAGGATATCCCTCCTAGGGACCCAGCACCGTTCCTCTGGACCGTACCCCTCCCACTCCACGAGATACTGCAGGCCCCCCATCCGACGCCTCGAATCCAAGATGGAATGGACTGAGTACGCCGGAGCCCCCTCGATGTCCAGTGGGGGCGGAGGAACCTCTCGTACCTCACTCTCCTGGAGTGGACCAGCTACTACCGGCCTGAGGAGAGACACATGGAACGAGGGGTTAATGCGGTGATTAATGGGCAGTTGTAACCTATAACATACCTCGTTCAATCTCCTCAGGACTTTAAATGGCCCCACAAACCGCCGACCCAGCTTCCGGCAGGGCAGGCGAAGGGGCAGGTTTCGGGTCAAGAGCCAGACCCGATCTCCCGGTGCATACACCGGAGCCTCACTGCGGTGGCGATCGGCGCTGGCCTTTTGTCGCCTGATAGCCCGCTGCAGATGGACATGCGCAGCATTCCAGGTTTCTTCCGAGCGCCGAAACCACTCGTCCACCGCAGGAGCTTCGATCTGGCTCTGATGCCAAGGTGCTGATAACCTAGCACACACTGAAAAGGCGTAAGGTTAGTTGAGGAGTGGCGGAGTGAGTTTTGGGCTATCTTTGCCCAGGGGATATATCTCGACCACTCCCCCTGCCGGTCCTGGCAATAGGACCTCAGAAACCTACCCACATCCTGGTTCACTCTCTCCACCTGCCCATTACTCTCGGGTGAAAACCTGAGGTAAGGCTTATCGAGACCCCCAGACGTTCCATAAACGCCCTCCAGACTCTAGAGGTGAACTGGGGACCCCGATCAGACACTATATCCTCAGGTACCCCGTAGTGCCAGAAGACGTGTGTAAACAGGGCGTCAGCAGTTTGTAGGGCTGTAGGGAGACCTGGCATAGGAATGAGACGGCAGGCCTTCGAAAACCGATCCACAACGACCAAGATCGTAGTGTTCCCCTGTGAGGGGGGAAGGTCCGTGACAAAGTCCACCGATAGATGAGACCACGGCCGTTGTGGAACGGGTAGGGGTTGTAATTTCCCTCTGGGCAGGTGTCTAGGCGCCTTACACTGGGCACACACCGAGCAGGAGGAAACATAAACCCTCACGTCCTTAGCTAAAGTGGGCCACCAGTACTTCCCACTAAGGCAGTGCACTGTCCGACCAATACCAGGATGACCAGAGGAGGGTGACATGTGAGCCCAATATATCAATCGATCACGAACCTCGAGCGGCACGTACTTCCGACCCGCTGGACACTGTGGGGGAGTAGGATCGGTACGTAACGCCCGCTCGATGTCCGCATCAACCTCCCATACCACTGGTGCCACCAGACAAGACTCCGGAAGTATGGGAGTGGGCTCAATGGACCTCTCCTCTGTGTCATATAGTCGGGACAGGTCGTTCTGGGAACCTGGTCTGTAGGTGAGCGTAAATACGAATCGGGTGAAAAACATAGCCCACCTTGCTTGGCGAGGGTTCAGCCTCCTCGCCGCCCGGATGTACTCCAGGTTACGATGGTCAGTCAAAATGAGAAAAGGGTGTTTAGCCCCCTCAAGCCAATGCCTCCACACCTTCAGGGCTTGAACCACAGCTAACAGCTCCCTGTCCCCCACATCATAATTGCGCTCCGCCGGACTGAGCTTCTTAGAAGAGAAAGCACAGGGACAGAGTTTTGGTGGCGTACTCGAGCGCTGAGACAGTACAGCACCGATCCCAGCCTCGGACGCATCCAACTCAACTTGGAATGCCAAAGAGGGATCCGGATGTGCCAGCACTGGAGCCGAGGTAAACAGGTCCTTCAGATGCCTAAAAGCCCTGTCCGCCTCAGCCGACCACTGCAAACGCACCGGACCCCCCTTTAGCAGGGAGGTAATGGGAGCTGCTACCTGCCCAAAGCCCCGGATAAACCTCCGGTAGTAATTGGCAAAACCCAAGAACCGCTGCACCTCCTTCACCGTGGTGGGAGTCTGCCAATTGCGCACGGCCGAAACGCGGTCAATTTCCATCTCCACACCTGACGCGGACAACCGGTGTCCCAGGAAGGAGATGGACTCCTGGAAGAACAGACATTTCTCCGCCTTCACATACAGGTCATGCTCCAACAGTCTACCAAGCACCCGACGAACCAGGGACACATGCTCGGCTCGTGTAGCGGAGTATATTATAATGTCATCAATATACACCACTACACAATGTCCATGCAAGTCCCGGAAAATCTCATCCACAAACGATTGGAAGACTGAAGGAGCATTCATTAAACCGTATGGCATGACGAGGTACTCATAGTGACCCGAGGTGGTACTAAATGCTGTCTTCCACTCATCTCCCTCCCTAATACGCACCAGGTTGTACGCGCTACTGAGATCCAATTTTGTGAAGAATCGCGCCCCGTGTAATGACTCCGTCATACTAGCAATCAGAGGGAGAGGATAGCTGTATTTGATTGTGATCTGATTGAGACCACAGTAGTCAATACACGGGCGTAAACCCCCATCCTTCTTCTTCACAAAAAAGAAACTCGATGACGCAGGGGAAGTGGACGGCCGTATGTATCCCTGTCTCAGAGGTGACATGTCTCCATAGCTGCCGTCTCCTCCTGAGACAGAGGATACACATGACTTCGGGGAAGCGCAGCGCCTACTTGGAGGTTTATCGCACAATCCCCTGTCGATGGGGTGGTAATTGAGTCGCCTTCTTTTTACAGAAGGCGAGAGCCAAATCGGCACATTCAGGTGGAATGTGCATGGTGGGAACTTGGTTCGGACTTTCCACCGTCGTTGCCCCTACGGAAACACCTACACACCTCCCCAAACACTGATCAGACCATCCCTTGAGAGCCCTCTGTTGCCATGAAATGTTGGGGTCATGAGAAGTTAACCAGGGAAGCCCCAACACCACAGGAAACACAGGAGAATCCATCAAATACAAACAAATTATCTCCTCATGGCCCTCCTGCGTTTTCATCCTGAGAGGCGCTGTGACCTCCCTAATCAACCCTGACCCCAAAGGGCGGCTGTCTAGGGCATGGATAGGGAAGGGCACATCAACTGGAACAATAGGAATCCCTAACTTATAGGTAAACTGGCGATCGAAAAAATTCCCAGCTGCGCCTGAATCTACTAGCGCCTTATGCTGGGAATGAGGAGAAACCTCGGGAACACAACTTTAATGCACATATGTGCAACAGGGAACTCTGGGTGAGTTGGGTGCCTACTCACCTGGAATGACTCATCAGTGCGCTGCCTACTGCCTCGATTCCTAGGAGACCCTCCCCAGCACCGACCAGCAGTGTGTCCTCTGCGGCCACAGCTGGTGCAGGGGACGGCCCCTCTCCTGGTCTCCCTAGTACCAGCACCTCCGAGCTCCATAGGGGTAGGCTCGGAAGTGCTGGGGGATGGAATGGACGGCCCCGAATCCGGATGTCCGCGGGTAGCCAACAGGGTATCCAGGCGAATCGACATGTCCACCAGTTGGTCGAAGCTTAGGTTGGTGTCCCTGCAGGCCAATTTCCGACGCATGTCCTCCCTCAGGCTACATCGGTAGTGGTCGATGAGGGCCCTCTCATTCCATCCCGCGTTGGCAGCCAGCGTCCGGAAGTCCAGTGCGAACTCCTGCGCGCTCCTCCTCCCCTGTCTGAGGTGGAATAGACGCTCACCCGCCGCTTTACCCTCTGTTGGATGATCGAATACTGCCCTGAAGCGGCGGGTGAACTCCGCATAGTTGAAAGTAGCGGCGTCTATTCCCCCCCACTCGGCGTTGGCCCACTCCAGCGTCTTGCCGGAGAGACAGGAGATGAGGGCGGACACGCTCTCGTATCCCGAGGGTACCGGGTGGACAGTTGCCAGGTAGAGTTCGACCTGGAGCAGGAAACCCTGACACCCGGCAGCTGTGCCATCATAAGCCCTCGGGAGCGAGAGCCGAATCCCACTGGACCCCGGAGGTGAAGCGATGGGCATCGCTGATGGTGGTGGTATAGTCGGAGGAGGTGTAGGCAGACCTCCTCTCTCCCATCGCTCCATGGTGTTCACTACCCGTTCCATGGCGGTGCCGAGAGCCTGGATCATGGCCGCTTGTTGTTGTACGCGCTCTTCCATTGATCCAGCTGGCACCGCTGCTCCTGCTGACTCCATGTCAGTGGTGTGTGATTCTGTCATGTGTGACGTGAATGCGGTAGGCGAAGTCAAACGCAGGACACCGAGCTACTGGAAACGTACTTTACTTCACAAAGTAACCAGAGTACAAAACAACCTCCAAACAGGAAGGAAAATAACCCGCACAAAAAGCAACTGCCAAATGACGAAAAACAATCACACACAATACACAATGAAAGACAGAGGGTTATATAGGGAATACAATACAACATAATTGGGAACAGGTGTACACAATTAAGACCAAACAAGACAAACACCGAAACATAGATCGGTAGCAGCTAGTACTCCGGGGACGACGAACGCCGAAGCCTGCCCGAGCAAGGAGGAGGGGCAGCCTCGGCTGAATCCGTGACACTCTCTCTCTCTCTCTCTCTCTCTCTCTCTCTCTCTCTCTCTCTCTCTCTCTCTCTCTCTTGCAGCAATATTGAATTTTAAAAGCCTGTTATATTAAATGAAGTGCCATGTAATGAATAAAGACTTGCTAAAGTGCCAAAATTCAGCCCTCCGTGCACCCTTTGTGATTTTTATGAAGATTTTAGCCCACTAATAGTCAAATCATAGTGTAAAAGAAGGTAAGCTGGTTCTACTCTTTTTGGCCATTTTCTGACTTTTTCTGGTTGAAAATTGAACGGTTCGAGCATAACACGTCAACCCTGTTACACATAGATAGACAGGCTATAAAGGTTTTAACAATTTTAATTCCCCCTGTCACAAGGGGATTCATGGCTGATTTAATCGTCAACCCTGTTACAGTCCACACTGTTACTTTATGTGGCACTTAACAGGCACGTACTATAGTGATTTTTGTCATTTAATCATGTGCTCTTTATGACAGAATGTTAAAATTAGGTGAAATCCCCCCAAAAATTACACTTCTCAAAAGGCACCGAATTGGTAGAACGACCCATGTATTATCACATATTGTATGCTATTTTGTGATTATGCTCAAATCTGGTGCAGTGTCCAAAAATAAAATAATTCATAAAGGTGAAATGGGATTATAATTTTGACCCACATAACCGTTCTTATGCCCGTCCATCCATATTTTCACTTACTTATACAGGACAGTCAAAAGTTTGGACACACCCACTCATTCAAGGGTTTTCTTTATTTTTACAATTTTCTACATTGTAGAATAATAGTGAAGACATCAAAACTATGAAATAACACATATGGAATCATGTATTAACCAAAAAGGTGTTAAACAAATCAAAATATGTTATATTTGAGATTCTTCAAAGTAGCCACCCTTTGCCTTAATGACAGCTTTGCACACTCTTGGCATTCTCTCAACCAGCTTCATGAGGTAGTCACCTGGAATGCATTTCAATTAACAGGTGTGCCTTATTAAACGTTAATTTGTGGAATTTCTTTCCTTCTTAATGCGTTTGAGTTATGTTGTGACAAGGTCGGGTTGGTATACAGAAGATATCCCTATTTGGTAAAAGACCAAGTCCATATTATGGCAATAACAGCTCAAATTAGCAAAGAGAAATGACAGTCCATCATTACTTTAAGAAATGGTCAGTCAATACGGAACATTTCAAGAACTTTGAAAGTTTCTTCAAGTGCAGTCGCAAAAACCATCAAGCGCTATGAGGACCGCCACAAGAAAGGAAGACCCAGAGTCACCTCTGCTGCAGAGGATAAGTTCATTAGAGTTACCAGCCTTAGAAATCGGCAATTAACTGCACCTCAGATTGCAGCCCAAATAAATGCTTCACAGAGTTCAAGTAACAGACACATCTCAACATCAACTGTTCAGAGGAGACCGCGTGAATCAGGCCTTCATGGTCGGATTGCTGCAAATAAACCACTACTACAGGACACCAATAAGAAGAAGAGACTTGCTTGGGCCAAGAAACACGAGCAATGGACATTAGACCGGTGGAAATCTGTCCTTTGTTCTGATGAGTCCAAATTTGAGATTTTTGGTTCCAACTGCCGTGTTTTTGTGAGACGCAGAGTAGGTGAACGGATGATCTCCGCATGTGTGGTTCCCAGCGTGAAGCATGGAGGAGGAGGTGTGATGGTGTGGGGGTGCTTTGCTGGTGACACTGTCTGTGATTTATTTAGAATTCAAGGCACACTTAACCAGCATGTCTACCACAGCATTCTGCAGCAATACGCCATCCCATCTGGTTTGCGCTTAGTGGGACTATCATTTGTTTTTCAACAGGACAATGACCCAACACACCTCCAGGCTGTGTAAGGGCTATTTGACCAAGAAGGAGAGTGATGGAGTGCTGCATCAGATGACACAATCAACAGCCTGATCAACTCTATGCAAAAGAGAAGTGTCGTGCCGCATGAGGCAAATGGTGGTCACACCAGATACTGATGTTGGAACATTGCTGCAGGGACTTACTTCCTGGCTGGTTCTTGCATTAGAGAGACTTGCACTTTCTGACGTCATCAGAGTGCACAGCTGAACATTGTATGCTGGAAAACACTTGGTTTGTTATTTTTGATTAAAACAAAAACGCTATTCATAAATACAAATACAGAACTTTTTTTTTGCGTGGATTCCACGATGCGGTTAGCTTTTAACAGCTAAGACGGCTATTTCTTGTCCTGGAATCACGCTTTAGAGACAGGTTGAAGCCAACTTGACAGAGACGCTAAGCTGCTAGCCATCAAGCTAACAAAGTTGGTACCAGATGAGTTTTGCAATGTTCTCTTTGTCTGGAGAACTAAATGAACGGTTCCAGCGCTGTAGGAGCTGTATCTATTACGCTTTGTTAACGGGACAAACCGGATCCAATGCAATTCGCGCTTGTTGGATCCATCTCCGCTTTTGTCATTATCCGACTGGCCGGTTTTGCCCGGAGCTCCCCCATCTGATAGTGTCGTCAAATGAGCACAGCATGAGGAGAAAGGCAATCAACGATGGTCGCATGTCGCGAGCTGTGGAAGCTGAAGACAGCAACCTCTCGCAAAGCAGTCTACACTCCCAACGAGAGCCCCGGAGCGGATACAAACAAATAGTTTCACCAACCTGGAGCCTGATCTTCCTGCACCTTCGTCGCTGGGGGTGCCTGTGTCTGCGGCCGCAGTGCCTACTACTACGATTTCGAAGTCGACGTCGCCAACCTTCCGTCCCTGCTCTGGATCGAGCTGGGATTCTCCATCTGTCGGAGGCCTGCATCCTGAAGCATGCATGAGAGCACCAGCTGTTCCGGATGACTATATGAACACGCTCTCCGTAGCCAATGTGAGTAAGACTTTTAAGCAGGTCAACATTCACAAGGCTGCAGGGCCTGACGGATTACCAGGACGTGTACTCCGAGCATGTGCTGACCAACTGGCAAGTGTCTTCACCGACATTTTGAACATGTCCCTGACTGAGTCTGTAATACCAACATGTTTCAAGCAGACCACCATAGTCCCTGTGCCCAAGGACACTAAGATAACCTGCCTAAATGACTACCGACCCGTAGCACTGACGTCTGTAGCCATGAAGTGCTTTGAAAGGCTGGTCATGGCTCACATCAACACCATTATCCCAGAAACCCTAGACCCACTCCAATTTGCATACCGCCCCAACAGATCCACAGATGATGCAATCTCTATTGCACTCCACACTGCCCTTTCCCACCTGGACAAGAGGAACACCTACGTGAGAATGCTATTCATTGACTACAGCTCAGTGTTCAACACCATAGTGCCCTCAAAGCTCATCACTAAGCTAAGGATCCTGGGACTAAACACCTCCCTCTGCAACTGGATCCTGGACTTCCTGACGGGCCGCCCCCAGGTGGTAAGGGTAGGTAACAACACATCTGCCACGCTGATCCTCAACATGGGGGCCCCTCAGGGGTGCGTGCTAAGTCCCCTCCTGTACTCCCTGTTCACCCATGACTGCATGGCCAGACACGACTCCAACACCATCATTAAGTTTGCCGACGACACAACAGTGGTAGGCCTTATCACCAACAATGATGAGACCTATAGGGAAGAGGTCAGAGACCTGGCCGTATGGTGCCAGGATAACAACCTCTCCCTCAACGTGACCAAGACAAAGGAGATGATTGTGGACTACAGGAAAAAAAAGAGGACTGAGCACGACCCCATTCTCATCGACGGGACTGTAGTGGAACAGGTTGAGAGCTTCAAGTTCCTTGGTGTCCACATCACCAACGAACTATCATGGTCCAAACACACCAAGACAGTGGTGAAGAGGGCACGACAAAGCCCATTCCCCCTCAGGAGATTGAAAAGATTAGGCATGGGTCCTCAGATCCTCAAAAAGTTATACAGCTGCACCATCGACAGCATCCTGACTGGTTGCATCACCGCCTGGTATGGCAACTGCTCGGCCTCCGACCGCAAGGCACTACAGAGGGTAGTGCGTACGGCCCATTACATCACTGGGGCCAAGCTTCCTGCCATCCAGGACCTCTATACCAGGCGGTGTCAGAGGAAGGCCCTCAAAATTGTCAAAGACTCCAGCCACCCTAGTCATAGACTGTTCTCTCTGCTACCGCACGGCAAGCGGTACTGGAGCGCCAAATCTAGGTCCAAAAGGCTTCTTAACAGCTTCTACCCCCAAGCTATAAGACTCCTGAACATCTAATCATGGCTACCCGGACTATTTGCACCCCCACCCCCTCTTTTTACGCTGCTGCTACTCTGTTAATTATTTATGCATAGTCACTTTAACTCTACCCACATGTACATATTACCTCAACTACCTCATCTAGCCGGTGCCCCCGCACATTGACTCTGCACCGGTACCCCCCTGTATATAGCCTCCCTACTGTTATTTTATTTTACTTCTGCTCTTTTTTTCTCAACACTTTTTTGTTGTTGTTTTATTTTACTTTTTTATTAAGAAATAAATGCATTGTTGGTTAAGGGCTGTGAGTAAGCATTTCACGGTAATGTCTAAACCTGTTGTATTTGGAGCATGTGGCAAATTGAATTTGATTTGATTTGTGAAGCGTGGGAGTTGGCGGATTTCCTCGTCCTTCTCGCCAGCCGTGATTTTGGGCAACTCCGTGGTAAGAAATGTGACCGTTCCTGGTGCAAAAACAATATACCATATTGTAGTCCATGTGGATTTTAATGACATTATGAAGGGCAGCTCTGAACAGTTGAAACTGGATTTTAAAGAGCTGATTGACTCTCTGCTAGACACTAACAATAAAAACATCATATCTGGCCCTGTGCCCTCTCTGAATCGTGGCATTGAACGCTTTAGCAGGAATCTTGCTCTTCACAACTGGCTACGTGATTATTGCAGCTCAATGGGTGTAACTTTTGTTGACAATTTCGATACCTTTTGGAAACAAAACACGTTTTATAATAATTTGGGTTCTTGGATCCTTTCACAGCATTATAAGACTCCGTTGAGACAATGACTTAGCAATGACCCAAGCCCAGCTCAGCTAATCCCTACCATTGTGACGCAGGTCACCCTGCACTAACATAAAGAACATGAGCACATCTACTGCTGCTAAGCTTCCCAGTAAAGCAATAAAAACAAGTAAGCATCCCAGAAGAAAAGTGCTCAAAATAGCCCACGTTAACATATGTCGCTTAAGAAACAAGGTTCCTGAAATCAATAATTAGCTGGTAACAGATGACATTCATATTCTGACTATCTCTGACACTCACTTACCTTTGATGATTCAGTGGTAGCAATACAAGGTTATAACATTTACAGAAAATATAGAAATGCCAATGGTGGAGGTGTTGCTGTTTATATTCAGAACCACATTCCTGTGAAGATTAGAGAGGATCTCATGTTAAATACTGTTGAAGTAATATGGCTAGAGGTTCATCTGCCTCACCTAAAGCCAATTCTGGTGGGAAGCTGCTATAGACCACCAAGTGCTAACAGTCAGTATCTGGATAACGTGTGAAATGCTTGATAATGTATGTGATATCAATAGAGAGGTATACCTTCTAGGTGATTTAAATATTGACTGGCTTTCATCAGGCTGCCCACTCAAGAGAAAGCCTGGCTCAGGTTATCAGTCAACCTACCAGGGTGGTTACAAACAGTACAGGAATTAAATCATCAACATGTATTGATCATATCTTTACTAATGCTGCAGAGATTTGTTTGAAAGCAGTATCCAAACCCATTGGATGTAGTGATCACAATATAGTAGCCATATCTAGGAAAAACAAAGTTCCAAAGCCTGGGCCTAATATTGTGTATAAGAGGTCATACAATACGTTTTGTAGTGATTCCTATGTTGTTGATGTAAAGAATATGTGTTGGTCCGTGGTTTGTAATGAGGAGCAAACAGACACTGCACTTGACACATTTATGAAATTGCTTATTCCAGTTACTAATAAGCATGCACCCATTAAGAAAATGACTGTAAAAACTGTTAAATCCCTGTGGATTGATGAGGAATTGAAAAATTGTATGGTTGAGAGGGATGATGTCACGCCCTGGCTCTGGGGACTCTTAAATGTTGAGCCAGGGTGTGTAGTGTCTATGTTGTATTTTCTATGTTGTTGATCTAGATCGTGTAGATCTATGTTGGCCAGGGTGGTTCCCAATCAGAGGCAGCTGTTTCTCGTTGTCTCTGATTGGGGACCATACTTAGGCAGCATGTTTGGGACTAGTCATTGTGGGATCTTGTTCCGTATGGTTTGTTTTGGTGTATAACCTAGGACTTCACGTATCGTTTGTTTTGTTGTTTTTTGTTCGTGTGTGTTTAGTGCGTTAATTAAATAAAATGTACGCTTACCACGCTGCGCCTTGGTCCGTCGCTTCCTGTAACGACCGTGACAGAAGATCCCACCAAAAGAGGACCAAGCAGCGTGTCCAGGAGCAAACGCCGGAGGTTACGTTAGTAGATGTCCTCCTCGGTTGGGGGAGAATCACGGAGGAGGAGGCCGTCCGTTAACGGAGGGCGATGAATGAAAATGCCCAGGCAGGAGAGGAGCAACGGCGCCAACCGTGCCGACGACGGACACCCGAGAGGCAACCCCAATAATTTTTTTTGGGGGGGGCACATGGCGTGGACGACGGGGCAGCAGGAGGCAGCGACAGGGCGTATCTGCAGACTAGGAGAGGAGGCCACCAGGTTACGGGGGCTATTGGTCCAGAGGGAGCAGGAGTTAATTGGTCAGAGGGAGGAGCTACAGGAGGCGTTAAGGGAGAAAGAGAGTGTAGAGGCACGGCGAGAGGAGCTGGTTAGGCAGCAGAGGGAGCGGAGGTTTATAAGGAAACCCAGTCCCGCTCCTCGCACCAAGCAAGTGGTGTGTGTCACTAGTCCGGTCCGGCCCGTTCCTGAACCCCGCACTAAGCCAGTGGTGCGTGTTCCCAGTACGGCTCGACCCATTCCTTCTTCCCGTACAAGGCCAGTGGTGTGTGTTCTCAGTACGGTCCGGCCCGTTCCTGCTCCCCGCACTAAGTTAGTGGTGTGTGTTCCCAGTACGGCCCGGCCCGTTCCTGATCCCCGCACTAAGCCAGTGGTGCGTGTTCCCAGTACGGCTTGACCCATTCCTGCTTCCCGCACAAGGCCAGTGGTGTGTGTTCCCAGTACGGTCCGGCCCGTTCCTGCTCCCCGCACTAAGTTAGTGGTGCGTGTTCCCAGTACGGCCCGACCCGTTCCTGATCCCCGCACCAAGCCAGTGGTGCGTATCCACAGTCCGGCCCGGCCCGTTCCGGCTCCCCGCACCAAGCCAATGGTGCGTGTTCCCAGTCCAGCCCGGCCTGTTCCTGCTCCCCGCACCAAGCCAGTGGTGCGTATCCACAGTCCGGCCCGGCCCGTTCCGGCTCCCCGCACCAAGCCAATGGTGCGTGTTCCTAGTCCAGCCCGGCCTGTTCCTGCTCCCTGCACCAAGCCAATGGTGCGTGTTCCCAGTCCAGCCCGGCCTGTTCCTGCTCCCCGCACCAAGCCAATGGTGCGTGTTCCCAGTCCAGCCCGGCCTGTTCCTGCTCCCCGCACCAAGCCAGTGGTGCGCGTCGCCAGCCTGGTCCGGCCTGTTCCTACTCCCCGCACCAAGCCAGTGGTGCGCGTCGTCAGCCCGGTCCGGCCTGTTCCTGCTCCCCGCACCAAGCCAGTAGTGCGCGTCGTCAGCCCGGTCCGGCCTGTTCCTGCTCCCCGCACCAAGCCAGGGGTGCGCGTCGTCGGCCCGGTCCGGCCTGTTCCTGTCCCTCGCACCAAGCCAGTGGTGCGCATCGCCAGCCCGGTCCAGCCCGTTCCTGCTCCCCGCACCAAGCCAGTGGTGTGCGTCGCCAGCCCGGTCCGGCCTGTTCCTGTCCCTCGCACTAAGCCAGTGGTGCGCGTCGTCAGCCCGGTCCGGCCCGTTCCTGCTCCCCGCACCAAGCCAGGGATGCGCGTCGTCAGCCCGGTCCGGCCCGTTCCTGCTCCCCGCACCAAGCCAGTGGTGCGCGTCGTCAGCCCGGTCCGGCCCGTTCCTGCTCCCCGCACCAGGCAGTGTGGTGCGCGTCGTCAGCCCGGTCCGGCCCGTTCCTGCTCCCCGCACCAAGACAGTGGTGCGTGTGTCCAGTCCGACACGGCCCGTGCCTGTTCCACCGGTGCCTGGTCCGGCACCGGTCAGCTACTCCACCGGTGTCCAGTCCAGCTCCAGTCAGCGGGACCAGACCAGGGGCGCAACGGGCCCCTACCCTCTTGTGTTTGTGTGGCGCGGTCGCAGTCTGCGCCTTTGGGGGGGGGGGGGGTACTGTCACGCCCTGGCTCTGGGGACTCTTAAATGTTGAGCCAGGGTGTGTAGTGTCTATGTTGTATTTTCTATGTTGTTGATCTAGATCGTGTAGATCTATGTTGGCCAGGGTGGTTCCCAATCAGAGGCAGCTGTTTCTCGTTGTCTCTGATTGGGGACAATACTTAGGCAGCATGTTTGGCACTAGTCATTGTGGGATCTTGTTCCGTATGGTTTGTTTTGGTGTATAACCTAGGACTTCACGTATCGTTTGTTTTGTTGTTTTTTGTTCGTGTGTGTTTAGTACGTTAATTAAATAAAATGTACGCTTACCACGCTGCGCCTTGGTCCGTCACTTCCTTGAACGATTGTGACAGATGAGGCAAAAGGAATGGCAAATAAGTCTGGCCGCACAACCGATTGGCAAACGTATTGCAAATTGAGAAATCATGTGACTAAACTGAATGAAAAGAAGAAGAAACAACACTATGAAACAAGGATAAATGACATAAAGAATGATAGTAAAAAGCTTTGGAGCACCTTAAATGAAATTTTGGGAAAAAGGGCAAACTCAGCTCCATCATTCATTGAATCGGATGGCTCATTCATCACAAAACCAACTGATATTGCCAACTACTTTTAAAAACAATTAATTGGCAAGATTAGCAAACTTAGGCATGACATGCCAGCAACAATTGCTAACACTACACATCCAAGTATATCTGACCAAATTATGAAAGACAAGCACTGTAATTTTGAATTCCATAAAATGAGTGTGGAAGAAGTGAAAATGTTTTGGTTGTCTATTAACAATGACAAGCCACCGGGGTCTGACAGCTTGGATGGAAAACTGCTAGCGATAATAACGGACGATATCGCCACTCCTATTTGCCATATTTTCAATTAATGCCTACTAGAATGTGTGTGCCCCCAGGCTTGGAGGGAAGCAAAAGTAATTCCACTACCTAAGAATAGTAAAGCCCTCTTTACTGTCTCAAATAGCCACCCAATTAGCCTGTTACCAACCCTTAGTAAACTATTGGAAAGAATTATGTTTCACCAGATACAATGCTATTTTACTGTAAACAAATTGACAACAAACTTTCAGCATGCTTATAGAGAAGGACATTCAACAAGCACAGCACTTACACAAATGACTGATGATTGGCTGAGAGATATTGATGATAAAAAGATTGGGGGCTGTTTTGTTAGACTTCAGTGCGGCTTTTGACATTTTCAATCATAGTCTGCTGCTGTAAAAACGTATGTGTTATGGCTTTACACCCCCTGCTATAATGTGGATAAAGATTTACTTGTCTAACAGAACACAGAGGGTGTTCTTTAATGGAAGCCTCTTAAACATAATCCAGGTAGAATCATGAATTCCCCAGGGCAGCTGTCTAGGCCCCTTGCTTTTTTCCATCTTTACTAACGACATGCCACTGGCTTTGAGTAAAGCCAGTGTGTCTATGTATGTGGATGACTCAACACTATACACGTCAGCTACTACAGCAACTGAAATAATTGCAACACTTAACAAAGATTTGCAGTTAGTTTCGGAATGGGTGGCAAGGAATAACTTAGTCCTGAATATTTCCAAAACCAAAAGCATTGTATTTGGGTCAAATCATTCACTAAACCCTAAACCTCAACTACATCTCGTAATGAATAATGTGGAAATTGAGCAAGTTGAGGAGACTAAACTGCTTGGAGTAACCCTGGATTGTAGACTGTCATGGTCAAAGCATATTGATACAACAGTAGCTAAGATGGGGAGAAGTATGTCCATAATTAAGCGCTGCTCTGCCTTCTTAACAACAAGGCAAGTCCTACAGGCCCTAGTTTTGTCGCGCCTAGACTACTGTTCAGTAGTGTGGTCAGGTGCCACAAAGAGGGACTTGGGAAAATTGCAGTTGGCTCAGAACAGGTCAGCACAGCTGGCCCTTAAAAGTACACGGAGAGCTAACATTAATGACATGCATGTCAGTCTCTCCTGGCTCAGAGTGGAAGAGAGATTGACTTCATCACTGCTTGTTTTTGTAAGAGGTGTTGACAAGCTGAATGTACCGAGCTGTCTGTTTAAACTACTATCACACAGCTCAGAAACCCATGCATACCCCACAAGACATGCCACCAGAGGTCTCTTCACAGTCCCCAAGTCCATAACAGACTATGGGAGGCGCACAGTACTACATAGAGCCATGACTACATTGAACTCTATTCCACATCAGATAACTGATGCAAGCAGTAGAATCAGATTTTAAAAAACAGGTAAAAATACACTTTATGGAACAACGTGGACTGTGAAGAGACACACACAAGGTTATAGACACGCATACGCACACATTGTGATATTGTTGTATGGTGGTATTAAACATTTTGTATTGTATATAGGTAGTGGTGTAACAATGTCATATGATGTATTGTTTTATATTTTGTTTTATATGTAATGTAAGTGCTTTAATATGTTTGGACCTCAGCAGAAGCTAATGGGGATCCCTGATAAATACAAAAAAAATACAAATACCTGGCATCCACAATCCCCCGACCTCAACCCAATTGAGATGGTTTGGGATGAGTTGGACCGCAGAGTAAATGAAAAGCAGCCAACAAGTGCTCAGCATATGTGGGAAGTCCTTCAAGACTGTTGGAAAAACATTCCAGGTGAAGCTGGTTGAGAGAATGCCAAGAGTGTGCAAAGCTGTCATCAAAGCAAAGGGTGGCTACTTTGAAGAATCAAAAATTCAAAAATATGTTTATATTTTTTAAACACCTTTTTGGTTACTATATGATTCCATATGTGTGATTTTATAGTTTTGATGTCTTCACTATTATTTTACAATGTAGAAAATAGTACAAATAAAGAAAAACCCTGGAATGAGTAGGTGTGCCCAAACTTTTGACTGGTACTGTATACAGCGCTGGAAAAAATTAAGAGACCAAATTTTTCTTAAATCAGCATCTCTACATGTATGACAGCCATTCCATTCCAGTGTCTGTTGAATTCCAACACAGGCACACCTCATTCTACTGAATTAGGTACTGATTAGGTGATCACATGAACCAAATCTTATTTAACGAGGAAAAGTATAAAAACCACTGCTGTGGTCATCACTATCCTCTTGCAATATGACCAACTGGATGGCAAAAACAGTGCTAATAGTACCTCAAAAGTAATATTAATCACAAAATAACTATTGACCATGCCAAAAGAGTTGAAAAGGAACGTTTTGAGAGAAGAAAAGAAGGGTTCAATTCTGGCTTTACTGGCAGAGGGATACAGTGAGCGTCAGGTTGCTTCCATCCTTAAAATTTCAAAGACGGCGGTTCATAAGAACAAGGTCAAGCGGGATGACCGCCAACTCATTCGAATGTCACTCAACAACCGTAGGATGACATCAAGTGACCTACAAAAAGAATGGAAAACGGCAGCTGGGGTGAAGTGCACGGCGAGGACGGTTCGAAACAGGCTCCTAGGGGCAGGGCTGAAGTCGTGCAAAGCTAGAAAAAAGCCTTTCATCAATGAGAAGAAAAGAAGAGCCAGGCTGAGGTTTGCAAAAGACCATAAGGATTGGACCGGAGAGGACTGGAGTAAGGTCATCTTCTCTGATGAGTCCAATTTTCAGCTTTGCCCAACACCTGGTCGTCTAATGGTTAGACGGAGAACTGGAGAGGCCTACAAGCCACAGTGTCTCACACCCACTGTGAAATTTGGTGGAGGATCGGTGATGATCTGGGGGTGCTTCAGCAAGGCTGGAATCGGGCAGATTTATCTTTGTGAAGGACGCATGAATCAAACCACGTACAAGGTTGTCCTGGAAGAAAACTTGCTTCCTTTTGCTCTGACATTGTTCCCCAACTCTGAGGATTGGTTTTTCCAGCAGGACAATGCGCCATGCCACACAGCCAGGTCAATCAATGTGTGGATGGAGGACCAGCAGATCAAGACCATGTCATGGCCAGCCTAATCTCCAGACCTGAACCCCATTGAAAACTTCGGAATGTGATCAAGAGGAAGATGGATGGTTACAAGCCATCAAACAAAGCCAAGCTGCTTGAATTTTTGCGCCAGGAGTGGCAAAAAGTCACCCAACATCAATGTGAAAGACTGGTGGAGAGCATGCCAAGACGCAAGAAAGCTGTGATTGAAAATCAAGGTTATTCCACCAAATATTGATTTCTGAACTCTTCCTAAGTTAAAACATTAGTATTGTGTTGTTTAAAAATGAACATGAACTTATTTTCTTTGCATTACTCGAGGTCTGACAACACTGCATCTTTTTTGTTATTTTGACCAGTTGTCATTTTCTGCAAATAAATGCTCTAAATGACAATATTTTTATTTAGAATTTGGGAGAAATGTTGTCAGTAGTTTATAGAATAAAACAAAAATGTTATTTGTACCCAAACACATACAGTGAGGGAAAAAAGTATTTGATCCCCTGCTGATTTTGGACGTTTGCCCACTGACAAAGATATGATCAGTCTATAATTTTAATGGTAGGTTTATTTGAACAGTGAGAGACAGAATAACAACAACAAAATCCAGAAAAACACATGTCAAAGATGTTATAAATTGATTTGCATTTTAATGAGGGAAATAAGTATTTGACCCCTCTGCAAAACATGACTTAGTACTTGGTGGCAAAACCCTTGTTGGCAATCACAGAGGTCAGACGTTTCTTGTAGTTGGCCACCAGGTTTGCACACATCTCAGGAGGGATTTTGTCCCACTCCTCTTTGCAGATCTTCTCCAAGTCATTAAGGTTTCGAGGCTGACGTTTGGCAACTCGAACCTTCAGCTCCCTCCACAGATTTTCTATGTGATTAAGGTCTGGAGACTGGCTAGGCCACTCCAGGACCTTAATGTGCTTCTTCATGAGCCACTCCTTTGTTGACTTGGCCGTGTGTTTTGGGTCATTGTCATGCTGGAATACCCATCCATTACCCATTTTCAATGCCTTGGCTGAGGGAAGGAGGTTCTCACCCAAGATTTGACGGTACATGGCCCCGTCCATCGTCCCTTTGATGCGGTGAAGTTGTCCTGTCCCCTTAGCAAAAAAACACCCCCAAAGCATAATGTTTCCACCTCCATGTTTGACGGTGGGGATGGTGTTCTTGGGGTCATAGGCAGCATTCCTCCTCCTCCAAACAACTGTTGTCACCTTCTCACCAAGCTGCTTGGCGCTGGTCTTGTAGCCCATTCCAGCCTTGTGTAGGTCTACAATCTTGTCCCTGACATCCTTGGAGACCTCTTTGGTCTTGGCCATGGTGGAGAGTTTGGAATCTGATTGATTGATTGCTTCTGTGGACAGGTGTCTTTTATACAGGTAACACGCTGAGATTAGGAGCACTCCCTTTAAGAGTGTGCTCCTAATCTCAGCTCGTTACCTGTATAAAAGACACCTGGGAGCCAGACATTTTTCTGATTGAGAGGGGGTCAAATACTTATTTCCCTAATTAAAATGCAAATCAATTTATAACATTTTTTACATGCGTTTTTCTGGATTTTTGTTGTTGTTATTCTGTCTCTCACTGTTCAAATAAACCTACCATTAACATTATAGACTGATCATTTCTTTGTCAGTGGCAAACGTACAAAATCAGCAGGGGATCAAATACTTTTTTCCCTCACTGTACCTATAAATTGTAAAACCAGAGAAACTTATATTTTTGCAGTGGTCTCTTAATTTTTTCCAGAGCTGTATATACTGTAATTGTAGAACTGGTAGCCGTAGTTCGACAAACTGGCTCTAACCAGAATAGAAAGAGGAGTGGGAGGCCCCGGTGCACAACTGAGCAAGAGGACAAATACATTAGAGTGTTTAGTTTGAGAAACATACGCCTTACAGGTCCTCAACTAGCAGCTTCATTAAATAGTACCTGCAAAACATCAGTCTCAACATCAACAGTGAAGAGGCGACTCCGGGATGCTGACCTTCTAGGCAGAGTTGCAAAGAAAAAGCCATATCTCAGACTGCCCATCTTAATCTTTTATTTTTATAGGCCAGTCTGAGATATGGCTTTTTCTTTGCAACTCTGCCTAGAAGGTATTTGTCCTCTTGCTCAGTTGTGCACTGGGGCCTCCCACTCCTCCTTCTATTCTGGTTAGAGCCAGTTTGCGCTGTTCTGTGAAGGGAGTAGTACACAGCGTTGTACGAGATCTTCAGTTTCTTGGCAATTTCTTGCATGGAATAGCCTTCATTTCTCAGAACCAGAATAGACTGACGAGTTTCAGAAGAAAGTTCTTTGTTTCTGGCCATTTTGATCCTGTAATCGAACCCACAATTGATGATGCTCCAGATACTCAACTAGACTCAAGAATGCCAGTTGTATTGCTTCTTTAATCAGCACAACAGTTTTCAGCTGTGCTAACATAATTGCAAAATGGTTTTCTAATGATCAATTAGCCTTTTAAAATGATAAACTTGGATTAGCGAACACAACGTGCCATTGGAACACAGGACTGATGGTTGCTGATAATGGGCCTCTGTACGCCTATGTAGATATTCCATAAAAAAGCCCTTTCCAGCTACAATAGCCATTTACAACATTAACAATGTCTACACTGTATTTCTGATCAATTTGATGTTATTTTAATGGACCAAAAAATTGCTTTTCTTTCGAAAACAAGGACAATTCTTAGTGACACCAAACTTTTGAACGGTATTGTATATAGATATACACACACAGAGAGAGAGAGAGAGAGAGAGAGAGAGAGAGAGAGAGAGAGAGAGAGAGAGAGAGAGAGAGAGAGAGAGAGAGAGAGAGAGAGAGAGAGAGAGAGAGAGAGAGATTATATTCGTGTCACAGACCTTCCATTTTTACAGCAGACAGCCCAGTCCTGAGTGGATACTTTTATTATTCACTACTCTATGAACTCTCAGAGACCCTCAAGTGCGTGTGTCTGTGTGTGTGAGAGAGAGAGAGAGAGAGGGTGAACCAGAGGACAAGGTGGGGCAGCATGCAATGCTCCCCTGATAGTGACACCAACACACATATGGCTCTCTGCAAGGGGGAAATGGATTGAGCAGACTTCTTTCTGAACCAGTTCTGACCCAGATACACACACCCTCATGGGAACCAAAACAGCAAATAAGTTTAGCCTCGCGCTTCAGGGCTCTTAGTATCGCTGTATGCCTCACACATCGCTGGCTCTACCTTTAACTCCACTACATCTACAGTATATACCTTACAGTAGCATCCACCAACATGTCCCCTTTAAATCAGGAGCTACAAGAGGTCGACCTCTACACTGGAGACAAGTTTCACTAAAAGCACATGGTGCTTCATAGACAGAATCTCTGCTGTGTTTTTATTGACATTATAACCTCTGACCCCTGACCATGACCCCTGACCCAGGCGTGTCAGGGATATACACTAGCCTACACAATACTGTACCTATGTTGATGTCATAAATATGATAGATGAGGATGAAGCAGTCAGTAGTTTGTTCACCCCTCACACACAACTCGCTGCATTATTACACACACACACGCAAACACAAAAACAGCGTGTCCTCCAGACTGGGCAAGCTGAATATTTGCAATATATTCTGTGTTTCATAACTCCAGCCAGTACACTATTATTATGCTACTGTTATTACAGAGCTGCTGCTTGGCTTTGATGTTCTGGACAAAATACAAGAAACAAGTGGAATAATAATAACAATATTAATTTACCAAACAGCTCACATTGCACTCCTCTCTCAATGTTTGATCACAGTGTTATTTAGCATTGGCATGAAAACAGTCAACCCGTAATATGGTGAAGGCCCACTGATATGTAGGAAATGGGTTTTGTCCCATTGTTTTTGTAGTGATTGTGTGTGTGTGCATGTGTGTGTGTGTGATGAGTGCTGTCTGGGGCAGTGACCTCAGCCCTAGTGTTCCTTTAGATCAAGCACAGCTCAGGACACCTATCTTCCTCCAGCAGGACCCTCTCCTGTCCAAACAGATCTGAATATATGACAGAGAGAGAGTGAAAGAGAGAGAGAACGGTCGTTGTCATGTTTCTCTTTCTCTCTAATGAGTGACTTCAACTGTCACAGAAACCCTGAAGGAAGGGCATCAAACAAAGGAAGCTCCTGAGTGGAGCTGAGGGATGGGACTAAAAACAAACCAAAGATAACTATTGTAAAATATACTGTGGCCGTAAAATGTATATAGTATGCAGTGGCGATTTTAGCATGTAAATCTTGGTGGGGCAAACAATATTTTTGTTGTTGTTGATGCATGCCAGCAAAGCCACAACACAACACTAAACAATACGTTAATTGGACTGTAACGGTGACAAACGGTGCTCACAAACTGTTAGGGCCTACATAAATTGGTCCCAACAACAGTCCCAACACCTTACCACTGCTACACCTGGCTTTCAGCAGAACCTTGTCTGGCAGCAAAACAGTTCATTCAGCCTCTTTTACTGCCTTTAAAAAAAAACATAGCTTATATGGCTGACTTGCTTAAACAAATGTGGTTTCTACTGACAATGGAGATGTACAAAATATGGCATAAGGGGACGACGAGCGTATAAGAGGCAATCCGTCATTTCGATTTCGATTAAGACATTAATGAGCGAGCTAGGACGGACATAGTCAATATAACTATTTGTTCAGCACTTTTAAAATCTACAGTGACATAATTCTGAACATGGGCCGTTCTTACAGTATTCTTCCTGTACACCAAGTCAGAACCGTAGGATAAATAAAGGGGGCATATAAGCAGACAATGAAAGCTCTTACAATATTTGATGATGACATTTCTCTAAAACAGGCTATAGGCTACATGTGCTCCACCAAGTCAGAACAGTAGGCTAAATTATGAGGGGAAAAGGGACCAAATTATTAGGGTAAAGCACATGGGCTACTAACAGCTTACTACACAACATACACTTAGTATTTATTTCTTAGCCTCCTGGCATATTACATCATTTATGCAGCAGCATACAATACATTTTTGGACTCACCTTGTTGTGCTATGCTCATTTGAACAGGAAGGTGGCGTGACGGTCCTTTGCGGGCAAATGTTGTCATTGAACTTAGTCATCAAAGTCTGGCATTCTCTGGATTTATGGTGCTTTCAAGACAACTGGGACCTCGGAAAAAAACAAGGTTGAATAATGACGTTAGTGATCTTCAGGTCGGAGCTCTAGGAAGAGGCCTGAGTTCCCGACTTGGAATTCCGAGTTGAATGACCGTTCAAAACGCATTTTCCTAGTCGGAGCTAATTTTATTCAGAGTTCCCAGTTGTCTTGAACTCACTGAAGTCGGAGATTTCCCAGTTCAGAGTTTCCAGTTGTTTTGAAAGTGGCAGAAGTCATGCTGGATTGACAGAATGTTGAATGTTTATCTTTTTAAGTTTGGAAAAGAGACCCTTAAACCCAGACCTAGGACCACACATCCTCTCCACTGAATAGCAGGCTAGTGATTGCTTTGCAATGCTTGCAGTTAGCCACTGATTCCTTCCATACCACTCATTGTTGAATTTGCGATTTCCAACTTGTTGTGTAATATTTATGTCCAATGGCCGATGAGCACCGATACGTTTTATCTATAATTTCTCTTCATATGACAAGGATTGAAAAGGATTTGCCAGTAGATTGTCGACTTGATTCATGATGGTGTCAAGTACTTTTGGGGTATCTGTACTTTATTATTTATATTTTTGACAACTTTTACTTTTACTTCACTACATTCCTAAAGAAAATAATGTACTTTTTACTCCATACATTTCCCTGACACCCAAAAGTACTCGTTACATTTTGAATGCTTAGCAGGACAGAAAATGGTTTAATTCACACACTTATCAAGAGAACATCCCTGGTGATCCCTACTGCCTCTGATCTGGCGGACTCACTAAATTACGTCTGAGTGTTGGATTGTGCCCCTGGCTATCCGTAAATTTAAAAAACAAGAACATTCTGCCGTCTGGTTTGCTTAATATAAGGATTTTTTTATTATTCGTACTTTTACTTTTACTTTTGATGTAGTATATTTAAAACCAAATACTTTTAGACTTTTACTCAAGTGGCATTTTACTGGGTGACTTTCACTTTTACTTGAGTCATTTTATATTAAGGTATGTTACAGGAGTGGGTCACAGTTCCGGAGCGACCCACTAGGTGTCATCCTCCGACAACCATAGGCACCTCCTCACTCACAGTCGGACTAATTATCTGCCTATTGGTGTCACCTGTGGCTATCTGATTCACCTGTGTATTTATGCCCTCACTTCCCTGTGTTCCCTTGCTCAGTTTTCTCTGCTTGTTCCTTAATGTCAAGCAGTACATATCAGTGTCCGATCACGTAATGGAGTTACAGGTACTCGAGAAGTGTTCTCCCTGTGTCATTGTGTTTTTCCAGTCAGAGTTAGTATTTCGTATTGTTTGCTGTCAGCCTGTTTTTTGGAGACCTTTTTGCTCCTCATTTGTTTTCGTGTAGTTCGTTGTTTTGTATCCTGGCTTTTGGACCACCAGTAAAGATCTTTGTTTCACCATCCTTGCCTACTGCCTACTGTCTATCCTGCATCGCACCTGGGTCACACCTCACACCAACCCTTACAAAGGTATCTTTACTTTTACTCAAGTATGACAATTGGGTACTTTTTCCACCACTGCTTGCTAGCTAAGATTTTGAAAGTATGATGTTGACATGATCGGTCCAATCAAAGCTACTGTAGATATAACGTGATTTGACGTCATTTTATCTGTGGCCAATGACCTTGAGCCTTCTTGGAAACACTTCTAATGTAACTCTATGGCAGCACACAAGGGGCTTGAATTTTTGAGCTCTCCCGTAGATTTTGCGGTGACGTAGTGTCCCCATGAGTGACAGAACACTGAGCCAATCATGGCGCAACTAGAAAATATTACCAACCCCTACGCTCCTTATTTTCCGCTGGCTGCCCCACCACCACAGAAACCACTGAGCTAGGCTGAAACACCTGCATTTTGGAGCTGCCTTACTCAAGAAAGCAAAAAAGAGACCATGTTTGTATGCGGCTTTATTATCTCAATCAATTTACATTTTTTACATTGTTTGCAAACTGATATGTGACACGTATTAATGCCAAAATAACATGCAAAACATGCCCCACCTGCCCTGAATGACAGGTTGCCACTGATAGTATGTACAGTAGAAGCTGGAAGTAGAAGCCTAAGTGTTGTTGTCCATTAGTTTACTCCAATTAGGGGAGGGGTGGTAGGGTTAGGGGAAAATAATAAAGGAAAATAAATAAAAGAAAACATATATTTTATATATACACTACCAGTCAAAAGTTTGGACACACCTACTCATTCAAGGATTTTTCTTTATTTTTTACTATTTTCTACATTGTAGAATAATAGTGAAGACATCAAAACTATGAAATAATACATATGGAATCATGTAGTAACCAAAAAAGTGTTAAACATACTTTATACTTGAGATTCTTCAAATAGCCACCCTTTGCCTTGATGACAGCTTTGCACACTCTTGGCATTCTCTCAATCAGCTTCACCTGGAATGATTTTCCAACAGTCTTGAAGGAGTTCCCACATACAGTGGGGAAAAAAAGTATTTAGTCAGCCACCAATTGTGCAAGTTCTCCCACTTAAAAAGATGAGAGAGGCCTGTAATTTTCATCATAGGTACACGTCAACTATGACAGACAAAATGAGAAAAAAAATCCAGAAAATCACATTGTAGGATTTTTTATGAATTTATTTGCAAATTATGGTGGAAAATAAGTATTTGGTCAATAACAAAAGTTTCTCAATACTTTGTTATATACCCTTTGTTGGCAATGACACAGGTCAAACGTTTTCTGTAAGTCTTCACAAGGTTTTCACACACTGTTGCTGGTATTTTGGCCCATTCCTCCATGCAGATCTCCTCTAGAGCAGTGATGTTTTGGGGCTGTCGCTGGACAACACGGACTTTCAACTCCCTCCAAAGATTTTCTATGGGGTTGAGATCTGGAGACTGGCTAGGCCACTCCAGGACCTTGAAATGCTTCTTACGAAGCCACTCCTTCGTTGCCCGGGCGGTGTGTTTGGGATCATTGTCATGCTGAAAGACCCAGCCACGTTTCATCTTCAATGCCCTTGCTGATGGAAGGAGGTTTTCACTCAAAATCTCACGATACATGGCCCCATTCATTCTTTCCTTTACGCGGATCAGTCGTCCTGGTCCCTTTGCAGAAAAACAGCCCCAAAGCATGATGTTTCCACCCCCATGCTTCACAGTAGGTATGGTGTTCTTTGGATGCAACTCAGCATTCTTTGTCCTCCAAACACGACGAGTTGAGTTTTTACCAAAAAGTTATATTTTGGTTTCATCTGACCATATGACATTCTCCCAATCCTCTTCTGGATCATCCAAATGCACTATAGCAAACTTCAGACGGGCCTGGACATGAACTGGCTTAAGCAGGGGGACACGTCTGGCACTGCAGGATTTGAGTCCCTGGCGGCGTAGTGTGTTACTGATGGTAGGCTTTGTTACTTTGGTCCCAGCTCTCTGCAGGTCATTTACTAGGTCCCCCTGTGTGGTTCTGGGATTTTTGCTCACCGTTCTTGTGATCATTTTGACCCCACGGGGTGAGATCTTGCGTGGAGCCCCAGATCGAGGGAGATTATCAGTGGTCTTGTATGTCTTCCATTTCCTAATAATTGCTCCCACAGTTGATTTCTTCAAACCAAGCTGCTTACCTATTGCAGATTCAGTCTTCCCAGCCTGGTGCAGGTCTACAATTTTGTTTCTGGTGTCCTTTGACAGCTTTTTGGTCTTGGCCATAGTGGAGTTTGGAGTGTGACTGTTTGAGGTTGTGGACAGGTGTCTTTTATACTGATAACAAGTTCAAACAGGTGCCATTAATACAGGTAACGAGTGGAGGACAGAGGAGCCTCTTAAAGAAGAAGTTACAGGTCTGTGAGAGCCAGAAATCTTGCTTGTTTGTAGGTGACCAAATACTTATTTTCCACCATAATTTGCAAATAAATTCATTAAAAATCCTACAATGTGATTTTCTGGAAAAAAAATTCTCAATTTGTCTGTCATAGTTGACGTGTACCTATGATGAAAATTACAGGCCTCTCTCATCTTTTTAAGTGAGAGAACTTGCACAATTGGTGGCTGACTAAATACTTTTTTTCCCCACTGTATGCTTAGCACTTGTTGGCTGCTTTTCCATTAGTGAAGAAAACATCCTCAGCACTGCTGCTGATGAAATAATGTGAAATACACACTAAAGTGTGTGTGTGTGTGTGTGGAAAAACCATGTCTCAGTTCCCAGATCTCCCCACAGCTGTTCTTCCAGACTCTACTGTACTGCACACACAGTCTGGTCTCAGTGGGATGGGTAGTCAGACATGGAAAGTAGTGTTTCCCATCGGCTACAGACAGCCAGGTTGAGCTGCTCGTTAAAATACATGCATTACAGTATACGTTATCATCGCTCCAATGTGAATGTTTCTGTGTGTATCTCACTCCCCCTCTCTCGCTCTCCCCTCTCTCTCTTCCTCTCTCACTCCCTCCCTCCATCTCTCTCCCTCTCAGTTTCTCCCCTTCTCTCCCTCAGAGGGACTCAGCTGTGGAGTCATTATTATTCAAGCAGATTTCTGTGACAACCAGACATCAGTGAATCCCTAGACCTCTACATACACACATACACACCTCAACACGCACACGCACACTCACACGCACGCACGCACAAACACACACATACTGACACTAAAATAACATGCTAAATAATTCAGACAGATACATTTTTAATCAGTGTGTCAATTCACATCAATGCTGCCACACAGAGACACAGACACACAGCAAGGGAATCATGTGGAAATGGGGCCATAAGACAAATAGGCTCTCTATTCATTTCCATCTATCAATCCCAAAACATTAAACAATACCAGTCATACAATCTCAGTCAATAAGATCACCACATGTCCCTGATAGCTGTCTGTAATAACTGTAATGTTGTCCATCTCTGCAGCGGACCAAAGAGTCAAACCAGCATTAAAGGCCTGCTGGTATAAGAAAATAGGGTGGAAACTCCTCTGCCCATACTTATACCAATCAAAAGCCTTCAAATGAGTACACAAGTGCACTCTTCAGGCGAAAGACCAGAGAATTGGGACTGGGAAAAAAAAGCTGAGAGAGACAGAGAATGGAGTGTAGAATGATCATCTCATTAAATCATGTCACACATTAAATGCTCGTTTGGCCTGAAACCTTAACGAACTCTCAGTGGAACTGTGCTAACGAGAACATTCATATTTCACAGCTTCACTCTCCCTCTGGCTGTGCCTTAATCACATAACACCCTGTACCATATATATATATATATATATATACAGTCCACCATGTTATATAGAATTCAGTGAGATTCCCAAATTAGATTTATTCCGTTTTTCAGAAATGTACACAGGCAGGAATTTGTGTGTGTGTGTAGCTCAGCATTCTGCTCTCCTCTCCTTTTACAACCCCTCCCAACAAAACACACACCCAGGCCCCAACTGGTAACCCTCCTCTCTCTCTCTCGCTCTCCTCCCTTTTCCTCTCCCCCATTTCTCCATTCCCCCTAAACTAATGCGGGGGGGGGGGGGCTCATTAAAGAGACAATGAGTTGGGGAAAATTAGATTGTTTTGCAAAACATGTTTCATATGCAGGATCCGCATCAGACATCAACAATGGAACTGTGACGCTGTGAAGGTGTGTAACAATAAGAGTTGGGGTGTAATATTCTCCTCTGAAATAGTCTCCATAACAAAGCTGTTTAGATCTCAGTGGGACTCCAACATCCACGATGCCTCAGTCTGTCTCACCTGTCAGGAGATGAAAGACATAACACACTGCTCTGCTGTGGGGGACACACACACTGGAGCTTCAGTATGCTGTGTGCAGATCTACACTGTTTTCATCATCTTACCCTATACACTGAGTGTACAAAACATTAAGAACACCTTCCTAATTATTAGTTTACACTCCTTCAATTTCTCAGGCATGGAGTCTACAAGGTGTCGAAAGAGTTCCACAGGGTTGCTGGCCCATGTTGACTCTAATGCTTCCAACAGTTGTGTCAAGTTGGCTGGATGTCCTTTGGGTGGTGGACCATTCTTGATATGCAAGGGAAACTGTTGAGCGTTTAAAACCCAGCAGCATTGCAGTTCTTGACACAAACCAGTGCGCCTGGCACCTACTACCATACCCCGTTCAAAGGTACAAATATTTTGTCTTGCCCATTCACCCTATGAATGGCACACATACACAATCCATGTCTCAATTGTCTCAAGACTAAAATAATAATCTCCTCCCCTTCATCTACACTGATTGAAGTGGATTTAACAAGGGACATCAATAAGGAATCATAGCTTTCACCTGGATTCACCTGGTCAGTCTATGTCATGGAATGTTTTGTACACTGTGTATGTTAATGAACTCCCCTGGGACTCGACTTTCTCCTCTCCTCTCAATGCTTCTGTTCTCATGATTGTTTTCTCATTCAGGTGGGATGTGTGGACTGCTACTCTCCCCCTCTCTGTGTGTTATCTATGTCCCTGTCTCATAGCTGAGAATATGAGTGTGTACACCCATTCTGTCTATCTGTACTATATAGTTCTGTCTGAGCTAGACCCAGTCTGTTTGTTTGTTTTCTATTAGAAATGCTTTATTAAACATACACACATCATAGCTCAGATTCCAATTATAAAGCATAATGATGCTTAATAATTGGAATCTGAGCTATGATGTGTGTATTGATGTGTGTACTGATTATGTAAGATTGAACATCCACATGAGATACAACATTTACATAATCCAATCTGTACCAATGTGTCATATTTGTTAGTGATATTCTAGCAATAGAAACTATCTCTGTGTCTGCAGACTGTAGTGCTATTGGTTGGAGACTGACATACAGTACTCTGATATGTCGCCTATTGTGAAGACCCACATACACACGCACACACACACATGAACACACACACACACACTGTGGGTAATGAAATGTTTCACAGCTCGTTTGGCTTCTGCTCTTCAAAAAAGCCGCACAGTGCTGAGTCTAAAACACAACTATTAGATCTGTAATGACTCTCCTGCCTACTCCCTATGGAACTACACATCATACGCACGCACACACGCACACACACACATACACCCCCCCCGTTAAGTCAATGCATTATACATTCCACCCATCTGCCACGCAGAGCTCTCTATCCCATAGGGGAGGAGAGGGAGAAGAGAGGGGCTCCCTTCATCTGTTTTTAACAGCTGGAAAAAGGAGGGAAGGGATAGCATGATCCTACAGATGTAGGATCTTAATTTGAGCCAGTTTGCACAGCAGAAACATAATCCTGCAGCAACAGGAAATGGGAATTGTTATGTGGATTATAGTTAATGGATGTTTTTGTAGGGATGATACATTTTTCATTAGGGCAAATCAAGTCTAAAATTTCAAAGAGTGAATTACAAACTTTAGAAGCCTTCGCAATAAATTATCAGCAACAAAAGAGTGATCAAATTAAGATCCTATATCTGTATTTAGAACTCTCTTTCTCCCCCAAACCCACTCTCTTTCCCTCCCTCTCTGTTCCCCCTCTCTCCTCCTTTCTCAGCCCTCTTTCTCTCAACTTCCTCTCCTCCTCTCTCTTAACCCCCCCTCTCTCTCAACCCAATATCCCGCCACTCTCTCTCTACCCCCTCTCCTCTCTCTCCCTCTCCATCTCTCCCCCTCTCTTCCTCTGTGTATCTGTCTGGAGCCTGGCTGGTGGAATGTGAGGCCTTCACCTGTGTTTGGGCCTCATTAACAAACACCCAGAGAAATACAGTATGTGTCTGCTCTATGAGTGATTTATACACACACATACCTCCACACCTCCCTCCATCTCTCTGTCTTGCTCTCTATCTCTCTATTTATCTCTCTCTCCTCTCCCTCTGTCTCTCTCTAGCTCTCTCTCCCTCCGCCTCTCTCTCTCTCTCTCTCTCTCTCTCTCTCTCTCTGTGTTCTTCTCTGCTCATATTCCTACATTACACATACACCTGCTTTATCTGTCTGTATGTATGTCTGTGTCCGTTCTCCAGGGTGATCAGGAAGCAGCCAGGAGACCAGACCATCTGCAGCCTGGAGCCTCACTATACCTCCGATCCCTCCATCTGGGAGAGAGCGAGAGGGAGCAGAGAGAGGAGAGGGAGACGGGAGTGTGGATCAGGCACTCAGTTGTTGCAGAACTTACATCAGATGTGGAAGGATAGTTATTGGTGTGAACTCCATTTGCTGTGAGAACAGAACTCATGTCTGTAGTCTGACCTCTAGTCTGTTCTGGTCTGATGTAACATCAGTGTGAGTGAGTCTGTCTCACTGTCTCATAGAACCATGATGACTGTCATGAGATGCTGTGTTGCATCCTTGCAAGAATCCACCCAACCCACACCTCCTCCATGTGTGTTGCCTAACCTACACCTGTGTAACAACCCTGCCTCTGACTTTCTTTGTATAAGTGTATGTGTGCAACAAGCTATCACAGTCTCACTTCAGAATCCGAAGTTTGTCCATAAACGTCAAATTTAGAAGGTTAAGTTTAGGCATTAATTCCGAGTGGTTAAGGTAAGGATTAAGGTTTGGGATAGGGTTAAAACAAAACAATCAAAAATGAGTGCCTAGCACTGTGATTGAACACTCAACGCTCGGAGCCGGAGGCCTACTTGATGTTAATAGCACTCACCGTTGCCCCTAGTGGCCAGTTTTGAAGTCATCTCCTGACGTCCTGGGTTCCTGGACGGAGATCCAATTTTGCCTTGGATCTTGAGCAACTTGGCTGGTGTGTGTATACAGTGGGGTGCGATATTATTGACACCCTTGATAAAGATGAGGAAAAATGACTGTATAAAATAAGTAATTCAAATACTGAGCTATACTGAACAAAAATATAAACGCAACATGCAACAATTTCAAAGATCTTGCTGAGTTACAGTTCATATAAGGAAATCAGTCAATTTAAATAAATTCATTAGGCCCTAATCTATGGATTTCACATGACTGGGCAGGGGCGCAGCCATGGATGGCCGACCCACTGGGGAGCCAGGCCCAGCCAATCAGAATGAGTTTTTCCCACAAAAGGGCTTTATTACAGACAGAAATACTCCTACAGGGATGTAAAAAAATGTGTGCACAAAATCGAGAGAAATAAGCTTTTGTGCGTATAGAAAATTTCTGGGATCTTTTATTCCAGCTCATGAAGTATGGGAACAGCACTTTACATGTTGCATTTATATTTTTGTTCAGTGTATATTGTATGCTAAAAAAATTGGGAAGTTATATAATTTAGTACTAATACAATTGCTCAGAAAAATAGATTTATTTTTTATTTTATTTTTATTTAACCTTTATTTAACCAGGTAAGCCAGTTGAGAACAAGTTCTCATTTACAACTGCGACCTGGCCAAGATAAAGCAAAGCAGTGCGATAAAAACAACAACAACACAGAGTTACATATGGGATAAACAAAACGTACAGTCAAAAACACAATAGAAAATATATATACAGTGTGTGCAAATGAAGTAAGTTATGGAGGTAAGGCAATAAATAGGCCATAGTGCAAAATAATTACAATTTAGTATTAACACTGGAGTGATAGATGTGCAGAAGATGATGTGCAAATAGAGATACTGGGGTGCAAATGAGCAAAATAAATTACAATATGGGGATGAGGTAGTTGGGTAGGCTAATTACAGATGGGCTGTGTACAGGTGCAGTGATCGGTAAGCTGCTCTGACAACTGATGCTTAAAGTTAGTGAGGGAGATAAGAGTCTCCAGCTTCAGAGATTTTTGCAGTTCGTTCCAGTCATTGGCAGCAGAGAACTGGAAGGAATGGTGGCCAAAGGAGGTATTGGCTTTGGGGATGACCAGTGAGTAATACTTTATTTTTCAAAAAGGTAAAGGTCAAAATGATTGACACCCCTTTTCTTAATACCTTTCAATACCTCACCTTGCGAGGATAACAGCACTGAGACTTTTTCTAAAATGTTTTATGAGTTGGAGAACATATTGGTAGGTATCTTAGACCATTCCTCCATACAGAATCCTTCCAGATCCTTGATATCCTTTGTCTGTGATTATGGACTGCCCTCTTCAATTCATGGATGTGTGTGTGTGTGTGTGTGTTTAAGAGAGTGAGAGAGAGAGACAGAGAGAGAGAGAGCCACAGCTGCCCTGACAAACAGACACACAAACATTCATCCAATCCAAACACTAACCGCATGATCCTCATCTGCCATATTACATTCCTCAGCTGTTCCACTCAGTGTGTGAGTATGGTCTGGATGAGGACACAGGTGTTGATGTTTTCAAGTGTCACTACGCTACTTTCAAGTTTTATTAGTCATATGTATGGGATACGCATGGTATACATCATCAATTGAAATGCTTACTTGCAGGTTCCTTCTCGACAATGCAACAATATTAAGAAATAGTAAAAAATAAGAATACGAACATAAAGTGAATGGCAGTAGAATATATGTATTTTATTAGCATAAGTATAATACAGGAAGGCACAATTTATAGTACAATATTTACATGTGTATTGGGGAAGGGGGGGCAAGTGTGAGTCTGGTAGCAACAGTTGTGATGTGTGCTAAAATGCGGAGAATCAGAGCAGGTGGTCAGTCCATTTCAAGTGTTCAGCAGTCTGATGGCTTGTAGATATAAACTGTCTCTGAGACCTCATGCTCCGATACCGCTTGCCCGATGGTAAGAGAGAGAACAGCTCGTGGCTGGGTTGTGTGGGGACCTTGATGATGCTGCGGGCCTTCCTCAGGCACCGTTTGGAGATGATGTCCTGGATGGGTGGGAGCACGGTCCCAGTGATGTACTGGGCCGTCTTCACCACCCGCTGGAGGGCCTTGTGGTCATGGACGGAGCAATTCCTGTACCAGGCCATGATGCAACCGGTCAAGACGCTCTCAATGGTGCAGCGGTAGTATTTGGAGAGGACCCGGGGCGGCATGACACATTTCTTCAGTCACCTTAGGAAGTAGATTTGATTTGATTTATTAGGATCCCCATTAGCCGACAGATTGTCTTACTGGGGTCTGATCCAACATATAACGAAAAAGACATTACAGACAGTAATTGTGTGTACATCTATCAGTTACACATACATGTCAGTACGTACACAACACAAAAATGTGGTCACATGGGGGAGAGGCGTTGTGCTGTGAAGTGTTGCTTTATTTGTTTTTGTAAACCTGATTTGCTATTCACTTGCGCTATTAAGATGAAAAGTAGTTCCATGCACTCATGGCTCTGTATAATACTATACATTTCCTTGAATTTGTTCTGGACCTGGGGACTGTGAAAATACCCCTGGTGGCATGTCTGGTGGGGTAAGTGTGTGTGTCAGTGCTGTGTGTAAGTTGACTATGCAAACAATTTGGAATTTCCATCACATTAATGTTTCTTATAAAAACAAAAAGGGACGCAGTCAGTCTTTCCTCAACTCCTAGCCAACAGTTTCAGTGACTTCATTAGCTGTGATTGCTGATGTGTATATGGTTGAATCATCAGCATACATGGACACACATGCTTTGTTAATGCCAGTGGCAGGTCATTGTTAAAAATAGAAAAGAGTAGAGGGCCTAGAGAGCTGCCGTGCTGTACACCACACTTTACATGTTTGACATTAGAGAAGCTAGATAGCTCTGAATCCACGATACGGCAGAGGTTGAAAAGCCATAACACATACGTTTTCTCAACAACAGGTTATGGTCAATAATATCAAAGACTGCACTGACGCTGTTGCGCCTTCATGACAAGAGTGGAGAATCTCTTATACAATGGGTTAAAGTTATGTATAGTAACCCTAGGTGTAAAGTAGTAAATAATAGCTACTTCTCAGAAAGTATTAAACTGTCAAGAGGAGTAAAGCATGGTTGTCCACCATCGGCATATCTATTTATTATGGCCATCGAAATGTTAGCTATTAAAATCACATTAAACAATAATATCAAGGGTCTAGAAGTCCAGGGCTTAAAAACAAAGGTGTCATTTTACGTTGATGATTCATGTTTTCTTTTAAATCCACAATTTGGATCCCTCCAGCCTCATAGAGGATCCAGATCATTTTTCTAACATCTCTGGAATACAAGCAAATTATGATAAGTGTACTATTACGTATTGGATCACTAAAAAAATACTTTTACATTACCATGTAGTTTACCAATAAAATGGTCTGACGGTGAAGTGGACATACACAATGATCTCACTACAAAAGCTTTTTATAAAAAGTTATCAAAAATAGATAAGATCTTGCTACCATGGAAAGGAAAATATCAGTCTTTTTGTGGAAAAATCACCCTGATTAACTTTTTAGTCATATCCCAGTTTACCTATTTGCTTATGGCCTTGCCTACACTTAGCGACTTGTTTTTTAAATTATATGAGCAAAAAATACAGAAGTTATACTTAAATCCAAACTGGTTCTCTAGCAGATTAGTAAGAATGTCTCACCCCATGTTCAAGAATGGCCTTTTTCCATTTATTCAGATAACAACCTTTCACTTTCGGTTATTTGAAAATGAAATCATCTCCAAAATATAGCTATTGTTAAAACAAGCCATAGAAAGTTGGTTGCAATTTCAGTTTAATCCACCAGAAAAGACAGAACAAATATTACAACAAATATTATGGTTAAACTCAAATATACTAATTGATTAAAAAAGAAACTATTTCTTTTTTGATTTCTTTTTAAGAACAGTATAATCTTTGAAAATGATATCATAAATAGGAGTTATGTCACACATGCAGCTAACAAAAATATATTGAAATGTCTGCTCTACTCAAAATTACAACCAACTAATTGCAGCATTACCGCAAAAACGGACTCGCTCAAGCTGTCGGAACTAACCCACAACGTTAGACACGGACACGAATGATCTGCTTGGCGTGTTGACACACTGGTGGTTTGTTGTGGCCGAGTATTGGTGCTAAACCGTGTTATTGGAGCTGGCATGCTAGTTGGCTATGGCGTCATAGGACTAGGTGCCCTGGACGGTTTTCACGGAAGAATACTGTACCAAGTTAGCTAGCTGAATAAACTAAGTTAGTCTATTCCTAGAAAACATTGAACCGCTGTAGTTTACAACAATTATAGTT
Source organism: Coregonus lavaretus (assembly GCF_964263955.1). Taxonomy (NCBI): domain Eukaryota; kingdom Metazoa; phylum Chordata; class Actinopteri; order Salmoniformes; family Salmonidae; genus Coregonus; species Coregonus lavaretus. Next base: position 30,171,032 of record NC_140001.1, read on the forward strand.
TCTGAGGTGGAAGTTGGGAGAGTTATATTTGGGTGTTTCAGTGAAACGTAAGTGAGGGAGGCCCCGCTCTCTCGCTTTCCCAGATGTTTAGTTCATTTCATTCCGATCTCCTTTGCATTATTGTAGCCATTTTCTGTAGCCTGTCAACTATGCGTCTGTCTATCCCTGTTCTCTCCTCTCCGCACAGGCTATACAAACGCCTCACACCGCGTGGCTGCTGCCTCTCTAACCTGGTGGTCCCTGCACGCATGACCCACGTGGAGTTCCAGGTCTCCGGCAGCCTCTGGAACTTCCGTTCTGCGGCCAACAAGGCAGAGTTCATCTCAGCCTATGCTACCATCCAGTCCCTCGACTTCTTGGCGCTGACAGAAACATGGATTACCACTGAAAACACTGCTACTCCTACTGCTCTCTCCTTGTCTGACCATGTGTTCTCGCATACCCCGAGAGCATCTGGTCAGCGGGGTGGTGGCACAGGAATCCTCATCTCTCCCAAGTTGACATTCTCTCTTTTTCCCCTGACCCATCTGTCTATTTCCTCATTTGAATGCCATGCTGTCACAGTCACTAGCCCATTCAAGCTTAACATCCTTATCATTTATCGCCCTCCAGGTTCCCTTGGAGAGTTCATCAATGAGCTTGATGCCTTGATAAGTTCCTTTCCTGAGGATGGCTCACCCCTCACAGTTCTGGGTGACTTTAACCTCCCTACGTCTACCTTTGACTCATTTCTCTCTGCCTCCTTCTTTCCACTCCTCTCCTCTTTTGACCTCACCCTCTCACCGTCCCCCCCTACTCACAAGGCAGGCAATACGCTTGACCTCATCTTTACTAGATGCTGTTCTTCTACTAATCTCACTGCAAATCCCCTCCATGTCTCCGACCACTACTTTGTATCCTTTTCTCTCTCGCTCTCCTACAACACTACTCACTCTGCCTCTACTCAGATGGTAATGCGCCATCGCAACCTTCGCTCTCTCTCTCCCGCTACTCTCTCCTCCTCCATCCTATCTCCTGATTCTGCCTCCTCAACCCTCCTCTCCTCCCTTTCTGCATCCTTTGATGCTCTATGTCCCCTATCCTCCCGGCCGGCTCGGTCCTCCCCTCCTGCTCCGTAGCTTGACGACTCATTGCGAGCTCACAGAACAGGGCTCCGGGCAGCCGAGTGTAAATGGAGTAAAACTAGACTCCCTGCGGACCTGGCATCTTTTCACTCCCTCCTCTCTACATTTTCTTCCTCTGTTTCTGCTGCTAAAGCCACTTTCTACCACTCTAAGTTCCAAGCATCTGCCTCTAACCCTAGGAAGCTCTTTGCCACCTTCTCCTCCCTGCTGAATCCTCCTCCCCCCCTATCCTCCCTCTCTGTGGATGACTTCGTCAACCATTTTGAAAAGAAGGTTGACAACATCCGATCCTCGTTTGTTAAGTCAAATGACACTGCTGGTCCTGTTCACACTGCCCTACCCTATGCTTTGACTTCTTTCTCCCCTCTCTCTCCAGATGAAATCTTGCGACTTGTGATGGCTGGCCGCCCAACAACCTGCCCGCTTGACCCTATCCCCTCCTCTCTTCTCCAGACCATTTCCGGAGACCTTCTCCCTTACCTCACCTCGCTCATCAACTCATCCTTGACCGCTGGCTATGTCCCTTCCGTCTTCAAGAGAGCGAGAGTTGCACCCCTTCTCAAAAAACCTACACTCGATCTCTCCGATGTCAACAACTACAGACCAGTATACCTTCTTTCTTTTCTCTCCAAAACTCTTGAGCGTGCCGTCTTTAGCCAACTCTCTTGCTATCTCTCTCAGAATGACCTTCTTGATCCAAACCAGTCAGGTTTCAAGACTGGTCATTCAACTGAGACTGCTCTTCTCTGTGTCACGGAGGCTCTCCGCACTGCTAAAGCTAACTCTCTCTCCTCTGCTCTTGTCCTTCTAGGCCTGTCTGCTGCCTTTGATACTGTGAACCATCAGATCCTCCTCTCCACCCTCTCCGAGTTGGGCATCTCCGGCGCGGCTCACTCCTGGATTGCGTCCTACCTGACAGGTCGCTCCTACCAAGTGGCGTGGCGAGAATCTGTCTCCGCACCACGTGCTCTCACCACTAGTGTCCCCCAGGGCTCAGTTCTAGGCCCTCTCCTATTCTCGCTATACACCAAGTCACTTGGCTCTGTCATATCCTCACATGGCCTCTCCTATCATTGCTACGCAGACGACACACAACTAATATTCTCCTTTCCCCCTTCTGATTACCAGGTGGCGAATCGCATCTCTGCATGTCTGGCAGACATATCAGTGTGGATGACGGATCACCACCTCAAGCTGAACCTCAGCAAGACGGAGCTGCTTTTCCTCCCGGGGAAAGGACTGCCCGTTCCATGATCTCGCCATCATGGTTGACAACTCCGTTGTGTCCTCCTCTCAGAGTGCAAAGAGACTTGGCGTGACCCTGGACAACACCCTGTCTTCTCCGCTAACATCAAGGTGGTGACCCGATCCTGTAGGTTCATGCTCTACAACATTCGGAGAGTACGACCCTGCCTTACACAGGAAGCGGCACAGGTCCTAATCCAGGCACTTGTCATCTCCCGTCTGGATTACTGCAACTCGCTGTTGGCTGGGCTCCCTGCCTGTGCCATTAAACCCCTACAACTCATCCAGAATGCCGCAGCCCATCTGGTGTTCAACCTTCCCAAGTTCTCTCACGTCACCCCGCTCCTCCACACACTCCACTGGCTTCCAGTTGAAGCTCGCATCTGCTACAAGACCATGGTGCTTGCCTACGGAGCTGTGAGGGGAACGGCACCTCCGTACCTTCAGTCTCTGATCAGTCCCTACACCCAAACGAGGGCATTGCGTTCATCCACCTCTGGCCTGCTAGCCCCCCTACCTCTGCGGAAGCACAGTTCCCGCTCAGCCCAGTCAAAACTGTTCGCTGCTCTGGCACCCCAATGGTGGAACAAGCTCCCTCATGACGCCAGGACAGTGGAGTCACTCACCACATGCCGGAGACACTTGAAAAAAAAAAAAAATTATAAAGTGGTTATCCCACTGGCTATTAGGTGAATGCACCAATTTTTAAGTCGCTCTGGATAAGAGCGTCTGCAAAATGACGGAAATGTAATGTAAATGTAAAAATGGAAGAGGCAAGTGGAAGGGAGAGGAAGTAAAGAACTTGTCTGTCGGCCCTGCATTAAAGACCAAAATTGGTTAAAAAACTATATCAGTTTCATTTAAGGATCAAAAAATGGACAGCTGTGCCATATAGATTGCAAAATAGTTGGGAAGAGATTTTCTATGTACCGATTCCATGGCACATGGTTTATGAACTGATTCACAAAACGACACTTGAGTTTTTCAATTTTAACGATTATACAAAATTCTTGCAACCAATAGAATGTTATATATATGGGGGATACAACCATCCCAGCTCTGCAGATTTTGCTGCGAAGAGACATAATAATTAGATAATTTGTTTTGGTACTGTCCATATGTAGCTTGTTTTTGGTCGCAGGTTCAGGAATGGCAGAAGAATTGCAACATTTACCTGGAGCTAACTCTGCAAATAGAACTGTTGGGTGATTTAAAAAGTCATAGTCAATCGATCAATAATCTAATAATACTCTTAGCAAAAAATATATATATTTAATTTACAATCTGTAGAAACTATGAGAACAGAAAGGTTCAGAATTTTTGTGAAACTTCACAGCAGAGTTGAACAATATATGGCAAATAGAAATCAAAACTGGAAGGTCTTCAGAAGTAGATGGGAGGGGTTGAGGGTAGCTGAAGGATGGGTCTAAAAACAAACAAAAGATAACTATTGTAAAACATACTGTGACCTTAAAATGTGTATAGTATGCAGTGGCGATTTTAGCATGTCAATATTGGTGGGGCAAACAAAACAAAAATGTTGGGGATGCATGCCAGCAAAGCCACAATACAACACAACACTAAACAATACATTAATTGCACTATAACGGTGACAAATGTTGCCCACAAACAGCAGTCCCAACACCTTACCACTGCTACACCTGGCTATCAGTGGAGCCTTTTCTGGCAGTGAAAAACAGTAAATCCAGCCTCATTTACTGCCTTTAAAAAAAACATGGCTGATATGGCTGGCTTGCATAAACAAATGTGGTTTCTACTGACAATTGAGATGTACAAACCATGGCATAAGGGGACGACAAGCGGATAAGAAGCAATCCGTAATTTCGATTAAGACATTAATGTGCGAGCTAGGACGGACGTAGTCAATATAACTATTTGTTCAGCACTTTTGAAATGTACAGCGACAGAATTCAGAACATGGGCCATTCTTACAGTGTTCTCCCTGTACACCAAGTCAGAACCATAGGATAAATAAAGGGGGCATATAAGCAGACAATGAAAACTCTTACAATATTCAATGATTACGTTTCTCTGAAACAGGTTATAGGCTACATGTGCACCACCAAGTCAGAACAGTAACCAAAATGTATTTGTCACATGCGCCGAATACAACAGGTGTAGACCTTGCAGTGAAATGCTGACTTACAAGCCCTTAACCAACAATGCAGTTTTAAGAAAAATAAGTGTTAAGTAAAAAATAGATAAGTAAAAAAAAAAAAAGAAGAAAAATAACAAATAATTAAAGAGCAGCAGTAAAATAACAATAGCGAGGCTATATACAGGGGGTACCGGTACAGAGTCAATGTGCGGGTGCACAGGTTAGTCGAGGTAATTCAGGTAATATGTACATGTGGGTAGAGGTAATGTGACTATGCATAGATAATAAAGAGAGAGTAGCAGCAGAGTAAAAAGAGGAATCGTATGGCTTGGGGGTAGAAGCTGTTAAGCTCTTCTGGATCGGACCCTTTTTTTTCCATTTTCGCCTAAAATGACATACCCAAATCTAACTGCCTGTAACTCAGGACCTGAAGCAAGGATATGCATATTCTTGATACCATTTGAAAGGAAACACTTTTAAGTTTGTGGAAATGTGAAATTAATGTATGAGAATATAACACATTAGATCTGGTAAAAGATAATACAAACAAAAAACATGCATTTTCTATTATTTGGAATGTAAGAGAAAGGCCACAATATAATATTGCAGTTTAGGCGCTATTTAGATTTTGGCCACAAGATGGAAGCAGTGTGTGTGCAAAGTTTCAGATTGATCCAGTGAAGCATTGCAATACTGGACTATTTTGTATCAAGTCTGCCCAAATGTGCCGAATTGGTCAATTGATACATTTTCAAGTACATAACTATAGAGAACATACAAAAATGATATGGTAATACAAAATGTAAGTTTACACACTCCCAGGAATGTCATACATGATGGATCATTAGCTTATACACTAACTTTCACACATCTAGATGGCCGGGCGGGGTGGGTGTGGAGCCAGAGACAACAGGGGTTCAAACTGTAGAACCCAGTTCCTACATTTGAATATAAAAATGGATTTTATCAAACAAACTAAGCTACATTTTATCTCTGGGACCTTTAGGATGACAAATCAGAGTAAGATTACTGAATGTAAGTACATTATTTACCTTCAGAGGTGAATGTATCAAAACAGTTGCCATGATCAGATTTATGTTGTTGTGCACTCTCCTCAAACAATAGCATGGTATTTTTTCACCGTAATAGCTACTGTAAATTGGGACAGTGCAGTTAGATTAACAATAATTTAAGCTTTCTGCCCATATAAGACATGTCTATGTCCTGGAAGGTTTGCTGTTACTTATAACAGTCATGCTAATCACATTAGCGCACATTAGCTCAACCGTCCCATATACAGGACACCGATCCCGTAGAGGTTAAGAAGCCTTTTGGACCTAGACTTGGTGCTCCGGTACCGCTTGCCGTGCGGTAGCAGAGAGAACAGTCCATGACTAGGGTGGCTGGAGTCTTTGGCAATTTCTAGGGCCTTCCTCTGACACTGCCTGGTATAGAGGTCCTGGATGGCAGGAAGCTTGGTCCCAGTGATGTACTGGGCTGTATGCACTACCCTCTGTAGTGCCTTGCGGTCGGAGGCCGAGCAGTTGCCATACCAGGCGGTGATTTAACCAGTCAGGATGCTCTCAATGGTGCAGCTGTAGAACTTTTTGAGGATCTGAGGACCCATGCAAAATCTTTTCAGTCTCCTGAGCGGGAAATACGCTTTGTCGTGCCCTCTTCACGACTGTCTTGGTGTGTTTGGACCATGATAGTTTGTTGGTGATGTGGACACCAAGGTACTTGAAGGCCAGGTCTCTAACCTCCTCCCTATAGGCTGTCTCATCATTGTCGGTGATCAGGCCTACCACTGTTGTGTCGTTGGCAAACTTAATGCTGGTGTTGGAGTCGTGCCTGGCCATGCAGTCATGGGTAAACAGGGAGTACAGGAGGGGACTGAGCACGCACCCCTGAGGGGCGGGATTTCTGGGATAATGGTGTCAGTAATCTTCAGGTCGTAGCTCTAGAAAGAGGCCTGAGTTCCCGACTTACAATTCAGAGTTGGATGACCGTTCAAAACGTCTTGCCATTCAGAGCTCAGTTGTCTTGAACTCACTGAAGTCAGATTTCCCAGTTACGAGTTAGCAGTTGTTTTGAGCGCGGCAGAAATCATGCTGGATTGACAGCATGGCCAATGTTGACTGTTTATAATTTTAAGCTTGGAAAAGAGACCCTTAAACCCAGAATTGGGACCACACACCCACTCCACTGAATAACAGGATAGTGATTGCTTTGCAATGCTTGCAGTTAGCCACTGATTCCTTCCAAACCACTCATTGTGGAATTTGCGATTTCCAACTTGTTGTGTAATGTTTATGTCCAATGGCCGATGAGCACCGATACGTTTTATCTATAATTTCTCTTCATATGACAAGGATTAAAAAGGATTTGCCAGTAGATTGTCGACTTGATTCATGATGATGACTGCTAGCTAAGATTTTGAAAGTATGATGTTGACATGATCAGTCCAATCAAAGCTACTGTAGATATAATGTGATTTGACGTCATTTTATCTGTGGCCAATGACCTAGAGCCTTCTTGGATGGGCACTTCTGATGTAACTCTATGGCAGCACCCAAGGGGCTTGAATTTCCGAGCTCTACCCTTAGATTTGGCAGTGACGTAGTGTCCCCATGAGTGACAGAACACTGAGCCAATCACGGTGCAACTAGAGAACATTACCAACCCCTACGCTCCGTATTTTCCGCTGGCTGCCCCACCACCACAGAAAGCACTGCGCTAGGCTGAAACACCTGCATTTTGGAGTTGCCTTACTCAAGAAAGCAAAAAAGAGACCATGTTTGTATGGAGGCTTTATTAACTCAGTGTTTGATGTTTGCAAACTGATATGTGACACGTATTAATGCCAAAATAACATGCAAAACAGGCAAATAATAAAGTAAAATATATTTTAAAATATTTTTAAAGTGGTCGTGTTGTTGGTCTATGACAAGACCTCAGTGATATGGAAGCCGAGGAACTTAAAACTTGTGACTCTCTCTACTACAGTCCCATTGATGTGGATCTGTGCATGTTTCCTCCTCCGCTTCCCAAAGTCAAAAATCAACTCCTTTGTTTTGCTGACATTGAGGGAGAGGTTGTTGTCATGACACCACAATACCAGTTCACTTACCTCCTCCCTATAGGCTGACTCGTTGTTGTTGATTATCAGGCCTACAATCGTGGTGTCGTAAGCAAACTTGATGATAGAGTTGGTGTTGTGCAAAGCCACACAGTCGTGGGTGAACAGGGAGTACAGCAGAAGGCTGAGGACACACCCCTAGGAGGCCCATGTGTTAAGAGTCAGTGTGGAGGAGGTGTTGTTGCCAATCCTCAGAGCCTGTAGTCTGCCCGTCAGGAAGTCCCGGATCCAGTCGCATAGTGTGGTGTCCAGACCCAGGGCTCTTGGTGTTGAGCTTGGAGGGAACAATAGTGTTGAATGCTTAACTGTAGTCAATGAACAGCATTCTCACATAGGTGTTCTTCTTGTCCAGATGTGTTAAGGCCGTGTGAATAGCGATGGAAATGGCATCTTCAGTGGATCTGTTGGAGCGGTAGGCAAATTGGAGTGGGTCCAGTGTGCCTGGAATGCTGGCCTTGATGTGGGCCATGACCAGCCTCTCGAAGCACCGAGGTGAGCGCGACGGGCGATAGTCATTTGGGCATGTCACCTTGTTTTTCTTGGGCACTGGGACGATGGTGGTCCCCTTATTAAAGCAGCTGGGGACTACAGCCTGGGACAGGGACAGGTTGAAGATGTCCGAGAAGACACCCGCCAGCTGGTCATCACACACTCTGAGGATGCGGCCAGGGGGCCGGGACCAGAGATGAAGGAAGCTCTTTGTACGACTGGGAAAGGCACAGCTCTGCTTTGCTTTTGGTCCGGAGTAATGTAGGAACCAATCAGAGACAATATGTCTGTGTCCCGTCCACCCCAACCATCTTACACACTCTTCAACAATGTGATTTGCATATCTAGGCTTTGGCTACAAGGTTGGGTTACTTTCTAAATGTTACTAGTTACCTGTCCAAAATTGTAATCAGTAATGTAACTTTTGGATTACCCAAACTCAGTAACGTAATTAGATTACTTTCAGTTACTTTTGGCATTAGAAGAAGACAAAAGGGATCCATCAAACGCATTTGTTGTGCCATCATAGTGGTCTCTGACTTGTGGTCAGACTCGCTCAGGTAGAACAAACTTAAACTTGCGCCTTTTTTCAATGCTGAATTGAATGTCATTGAGAAAACAGAAAGGTGTCAATGTTTTTTTCGTAAACATCCTTTCTGAATTTAAAAGTAATCAAAGAAGTAATCATCTAGTTTTTTTTAAGTATCTGTAATCTGATTACAATATTTTTGCTGGAAACATAACTGATTACAGTTGCAGTTTTTTTGTAAGCTGATAACATTACTCCCCCACCCTGTTTGTCTATCAGCTGCCTGTTTCAGATGTTATAGATGCAAGGCCTATATGAGAGGAAGAGGTGGGGGAAAGGAAGAGGAGGAGAGGAAGAAGAAAGGAGTAGAAGAGGAAGAGAAGACGATGAGGAGGGTGAAGTGAGAACAAGGTTGCTCCAGAGAGTGAAAGGGAGGTGGAATAGGAGAATTAGGGATGGAGAAGGAGATAAGGAGAATGATGTGGAATAGGAGCTGTGTTGTCTTCCCTACCAGGGGAAGCTCTTTGTATGGCTGGGAGAGGCACAGCTCTGCGCTGCTATTGGTCCGGAATAATGTAGGAACCAATCAGAGACAGGTATCTGTGTCCCGTCCACCCCAACCATCTTACACACTCTTCAACAATGTGATTTACATATCTATTTCTCTCTCCCTCCTGTTCCTCTTACACTCTCTTTCTCTTTCTGTCTCACCTGATGAGTGTTATCTAGACACACAGTCCAGTCTGATAGCTGAGTGTAACCTAAGGTACTGAGCGGTAAGGCACATGTGAGGTAAAGTGAGTATTTGGGTCTAAGGTAAGATAGGTGGTATTGTAAGAGACAGAGATATCCAGGTGAAACACCATTATAGGATTCAGTTACCTACTAACATCACAACACAGAGACACATGTCATAGGGAGGTTTATCATTGACTCTCATCAGGTCACATCAGATACCTGTTACCTGTTACTATCCCACTCTGACCACCCCTGTGTGTGTTTGTGTGTGTTTGTGTGTGTGTGTGTGTGTGTGTGTGTGTATGTGTGTGTGTGTGTGTGTGTGTGTGTGTGTGTGTGTGTGTGTGTAACTCAGCGTTCTGCTCTCCTGTGATTTTACGACTCCTCACACCCAAACACAAACCCAGGCCCATGAGGCCTGGTAACAGCCCCTTGTGTGTGTGTGTATGTGTGTGTTTGTGTGTGTGGGGGTGTGTGTGTGGTTCGGGGGGTTTGGCACAATAATAGCTGCTATCAGTTCCCAGGTGAGTCCCAGGGCTAGGAGTCCCAAGACTGTGGTCTTATTCTGTTCCAATCCCGCTCAGCCAGGTGAATGAAATGACATTTAAACTGTTTGTATCTCTTATCGTCCATGCACCAGTAGACAAAGGAAGCTGTCTGTGAGGCTGTGTTTACTCAGGAAGGGCCTGACTAATGGCTGGCTCACTGTGTCTCTGTGACCCCTGCTCTGGATAGACTTCAGGGTCACACTGGAGCAACAATAGCTACATACACAGGTCACAGGTGTTCCCTGACCTGGTTTTAAAAACTGAGACATACACTACCAGTCAAAAGTTTGGACACACCCACTCATGCAAGGGTTGTTCTTTATTTTTTACAATTTTTTACATTGTAGAATAATAGTGAAGACATCAAAACTATGAAATAACACATATGGAATGTAGTAACCAAAAAAGTGTTAAACAAATCAAAGTATATTTTATATTTGAGAATGTTCAAATAGCCACCATTTGCCTTGATGACAGCTTTGCACACTCTTGGCATTCTCTCAGCCAGCTTCACCTGGAATGCTTTTCCAACAGTCTTGAAGGAGTTCCCACATATGCTGAGCACTTGTTGGCTGCTTTTCCTTCACTCTGCGGTCTGACTCATCCCAAACCATCTCAATTGGGTTGAGGTTGGGGGATTGTGGAGGCCAGGTCATCTGATGCAGCACTCCATCACTCTCCTTCTTGGTAAAATAGCCCTTACACAGCCTGGAGGTGTGTTGGGTCATTGTCCTGTTGAAAAACAAATTATAGTCCCACTAAGCCCAAACCAGATGGGATGGCGTATTGCTGTAGAACGCTGTGGTAGCCATGCTGGTTAAGTGTGCCTTGAATTCTAAATAAATCACAGACATTGTCACCAGCAAAGCACCCCCATACCATAATACCTCCTCCTCCATGCTTTACGGTGGGAACTACACATGCAGAGATCATCCGTTCACCCGCACCGCGTCTCACAAAGACACAGTGATTGGAACCAAAAATCTCAAATTTGGACTCCAGACCAAAGGACAAATTTCCACTGGTCTAATGTCCATTGCATGTGTTTCTTGGCCCAAGCAGGTCTCTTCTTCTTGTTGGTGTCCTTTAGTAGTGGTTTCTTTCAGCAATTCGACCATGAAGGCCTGATTCACACAGTCCCCTCTGAACAGTTGTTGAGATGTGGCTGAGACTTGAACTCTGTGAAGCATTTATTTGGGCTGCAATTTCTGAGCGTGGTAACTCTAATGAACTTATCCTCTGCAGCAGAGGTAACTCTGGGTCTTCCATTCCTGTTGCGGTCCTCATGAGAGCCAGATTCATCATAGTGCTAGATGGTTTTTGCGACTGCACTTGAAGAAACTTTCAAAGTTCTTGAAATGTTCCGTATTGACTGACCTTCATGTCTTAAAGTAATGATGGACTGTTGTTTCTCTTTGCTTATTTGAGCTGTTCTTGCCATAATATGGACTTGGTCTTTTACCAAATAGGGCTATCTTCTGTATACCCCACCTACCTTGTCACAACACAACTGATTGGCTCAAACGCATTAAGAAGGAAAGACATTCCACAAATGAACTTTTAAGAAGGCATACATTTACATTTTAGTCATTTAGCAGACGCTATTATCCAGAGCGACTTACAGTTAGTGAGTGCATAAATGTTTTCATACTGGCACACCTTTTAATTGAAATGTATTCCAGGTGACTACCTCATGAAGCTGGTTGTGAGAATGCCAAGAGTGTGCAAAGCTGTCATCAAGGCATGATTTGTTTAACACTTTTTTGGTTACTACATGATTCCATATGTGTTATTTCATAGTTTTAATGTCTTCACTATTATTCTACAATGTAGAAAATAGTACAAATAAAGAAAAACCCTGGAATGAGTAGGTGTGTCCAAACTTTTGACTGGTACTGTACATATGCACACACATACATACACACAGACACAGATACACACACACAAACACACACACACTCACACACACTCACACACACATACACATATGCAGGTGTTCCCTGGCTGACAGAGGTGTAAGCCATGTAGTGACAGACGGGCTGTTTGAGGGAATGGCGAGAGGGAGGGAAAGATGGATAGATGGAAGGAGGGAGGGATGGAGGTGTGGAGAAAAGTGGGAGTGAGGAAAGGAATGGAAGGTGTGGAAGTGAAGAAAGGTTGTGTGTGTGTGTATGTGTGTGTGTGTGTGTGTGTGTGTGTGTGTGTGTGTGTGTGTGTGTGAGTGTGTGTGTGTGTGTGTGTCAGTTTCAGCCTCCCCTGCTCTCCAGTCTCAGCTGTGGATGTAATTAATTAAATGGATTAGTATGAAAATATGAAATTAGCTTGATGAATAGAGTCAAGTGTGTGCACAGTTCGTGTGTGTGTTTGTGTGTCTGTGTGTGTGTGTGTGTGTGTGTGTGTGTGTGTGTGTGTGTGTGTGTGTGTGTGTGTGTGTGTGTGTGATTAGAATGTGTGTGTGTGATTAGTATGAGATGTTACATTAGTCTTAATGAATAGCAGATGAGAGCTGTAATTGAATCAGACAACATTTGTACCTGTTGCTGAAATGACATTCAAGCCATAGAGCTCAAGAACCTTTCCTGCTCACTCCAAAATAACAGTTGTGTTTTCACCCTTCTGAAATAGACTAAGGTTGAGATAATTATCCACATCCCGTCATGTTGTGTAGAGCCAGCTATGTGCTTCAATCCCAGAAGATGTGAAGAGATAGTCCTCAGAGCAGTAGAGCAGAGAGGAGCTAACAGGAAACAGCAGATGTAATCTAATATCAGAGTCTGGTTAACGAGGATCATTTCCTCTGGCCATGTCTGATGAGTTTAGTTGTGTGTGTGTGTGTGTGTGTGTGCGCTGAAGGACGGTGGGGGCAACTTTTTATTACTGCTCATAACGACAGCACAGCTCTGCCTGGTATTGGAAGGAGTGTGTGTATGTGTGGTGTGTGATGTGCGTATGCTGTTGGAAGGAGGTTGTGTATGGTATGTGGGTGGGTGGGGGGGTATATAGCCTGTATATAGCCTGTATATAGCCTGTATATAGCCTGTATATAGCCTGTATATAGCCTGTATATAGCTTGTATATAGCCTGTATATAGCCATGTTATTTTAACTCTTTATTGTTATTCGTTAGTCAATGTAGATGTATTGTTCATGTCACAATTCTTTTTTTTCCTTTTTGTATCTTAACCCTGTGTTGTTGGAAAAGGACCCGTAACTAAGCATTTCACTGTTAGTCGACACCTGTTGTTTACGAAGCATGTGACAAAGTAAAATATGTTTTGATTTGACCAACCTATAAGACACACCATACATACAGGTAACTGCCAAAATAAAGGAAACACTTGAGTAAATGAGGGATACAAAGTATATTGAAACAGGTGCTTCCACACAGGTGTGGTTCTTGAGTTGATTAAGCAAATAAAACATCCCATCAAGCTTAGGGTCATGTATATAAATACCAAGTTGCCCATTATTTTGGGTACCATGGCTAGAAGAAGAGATCTCATTGAAAGAGGGTTCTCAAAGGAGCATAGGGGGTTTAGGGTATGTGTGTTTGTGTGTTTGTGTGTGTCTCAGTCACCAGATCTCAACCCAACTGAACACTTAAGGGAGATTCTGGAGTGACGCCTGAGACAGCGTTTTCCACCACCATCAACAAAACACCAAATTATGGGATTTATCATGGAAGAATGGTGTTGCATCCCTCCAATAGAGTTCCAGACACTTGTAGAATCTATGCTAAGACACATTGAAACTCCTGGATGCGCTGGCAGCTTGTGGTGGCCCAAAGCCCTATTCAGACACTTTGTGCTGGTGTTTCCTTTATTTTGGCAGTTACCTGTACCACACCATCCATAGAGCCGCTCTGTTCCATACTCCGGCAAGCATACAGACCACACACGCACACACATATCGTGACCACACTGAGTAGCAGTGATGTTAATGTGAACAGAGATTCCCACTGGTGTCTAAGTGTTCCCAACACCTGGCACATTCCAGCTGGACTAAAGGAGAGGATTAACAGGCACACACACACACAGTGTGTTGCTGTGAAGCAGAGAAACCTGAGATAGACTCACAGGAAGCATAAGATGAGGCAGAGAGAGAGGTCATAAATTATAATTATCGGTTTGAGGACCTTTCACTATGATAGAGTGTCATCATCATAATGACTTAGGGCTTGTAAAACTTCACTTTGTCTAGGTCTTTGTCTGGCTTCTGGAGAAAGTTTTTTCAGGCGAATAACAGCTAGACTTACATATAGCCATAAGATGATCCACAATGACTTAAAATGCCTTATTGCATCAATGCATTATCATTATTATTTTTAATAACTGAACACTGTTCCACTGTTTCTCTCTCTCTCTCTCTCTCTCTCTCTCTCTCTCTCTCTCTCTCTCTCTCACTCACTCACTCACTCACTCACTCACTCACTCACTCACTCACTCACTCACTCACTCACTCACTCACTCACTCACTCACTCACTCACTCACTCTCTCTCTCAATTCAATTTCAATTTCAATTTAAGGGCTTTATTGGCATGGGAAACGTATATTAACATTGCCAAAGCAAGTGAAGTAGATAGTAAACAAAAGTGAAATAAACAATAAATATTAACAGTAAACATTACACTCAGAAGTTCCAAAAGAATAAAGACATTTCAAATGTCATATTATGTCTATATACAGTGTTGTAACAATGTGCAAATAGTTAAAGTACAAATGGGAAAATAAATAAACATAAATATGGGTTGTATTTACAATGGTGTTTGTTCTTCACTGGTTGCCCACAAATATTGCTGCTGTGATGGCACACTGTGGTTTTTCACCTAGTAGATAAGGGAGTTTATCAAAATTGTGTTTGTTTTCGAATTCTTTGTGGATCTCTGTAATCTGAGGGAAATATGTGTCTCTAATATGGTCATACATTTGGCAGGAGGTTAGGAAGTGCAGCTCAGTTTCCACCTCATTTTGTGGGCAGTGTGCGCATAGCCTGTCTTCTCTTGAGAGCCAGGTCTGCCTACGGCGGCCTTTCTCAATAGCAAGGCTATGCTCACTGAGTCTGTACATAGTCAAAGCTTTCCTTAAGTTTGGGTCAGTCACAGTGGTCAGGTATTCTGCCACTGTGTACTCTCTGTTTAGAGCCAAATAGCATTCTAGTTTGCTCTGTTTTTTTGTTAATTCTTTCCAATGTGTCAACTAATTATCTTTTTGTTTTCATGATTTGGTGTTGTTGTTGTTGTCCTGGGGCTCTGTGGGGTCTGTTTGTGTTTGTGAACAGAGCCCCAGGACCAGCTTACTTAGGGGACTCTTCTCCAAGTTCATATATCTGTAGGTGATGGCTTTGTTATGGAAGGTTTGGGAATCGCTTCCTTTTAAGTGGTTATAGAATTTAACGGCTCTTTTCTGGATTTTGATCATTAGTGGGTATCGGCCTAATTCTGCTCTGCATGCATTATTTGGTGTTTTTCGTTGTACATTGAGGATATTTTTGCAGAATTCTGCATGTAGAGTCTCAATTTGGTGTTTGTCCCATTTTATGAATTATTGGTTGGTGAGGGGACCCCAGACCTCACAACCATAAAGGGCAATGGGTTCTATAACTGATTCAAGTATTTTTAGCCAGATCCTAATTGGTATGTCAAATGTTATGTTCCTTTTGATGGCATAGAAGGCCCTTCTTGCCTTGTCTCTCTCTCTCTCTCTCTCTCTCTCTCTCTCTCTCTCTCTCTCTCTCTCTCTCGGGAAGCCCAAGGCTGACCGGGCGGGCGGGTCCTGCTCTCTCAGAGGCGGGTTTTCCGCCAAAAGGGTTTGGTTGATTTGCTATCGATCTGAGGAAGAGAGGAGAGGGGAGGATTCTTAGGTGAGGCAGGGAGAGAGAGAGAGAGCGGAGCCGAGATGTATTGCTACTACAACTAGACTAAACTCAACCAGGACGGAATAGCCTGCTAGAGACACACCGCGGGGTCCGGGAAGGAAATCTGATGCAGGGGGCGAAGAAGGAGTGAAAGTTTTCGGTGGAAGGACTTTTATTTTTCCATCGTTACTGTTTTTCCCTTTTCCTCCTCCTCTCCTTTTCTTTCCATTCCTCCGCCCTTACGGATCGAATTCCGCGGAGAAACTGCACTTGAATGCCCCTGCGCACCCGAGGAGGAGTGGAAGGAGAGAAGAGCAAGGAAGGAGAAGAGAGCGAGGGAGAAGGAGAGCAGAGGCCTGACTTTTCGGAAACCCCGCCGCCGCCCCTCACCCCTCTCCCCCGTGGATATCTGTCCCCTCTCCCCTCCTGGCCCTGCATGGACGGGGATGGGGAGAGCCGGATGTTATTACCGCGGGGCTGAGAGCCTCGCATCCTTGCCGTGTGTGCCCCACCTGCGGCCGCTGCTGCTGCTGCTCCTCGCTCTCTGCTACGGGGCGCACAGAGGTAGGCTAACTAGAGAACTTCTGATGTTAATTTCCTCAGGAGCCTCATCGGGACCTAGTTCCTTGTCCGCGGAAAACTTCAGATCGAGCGCTGTGAATGTGACATAACAGTTATAGGCTAATGGGGAGTTAATAACCAGTTAATAATGCCAAAACTAGGAATTCGGGATTGGCCTTACATGTGGTTAAGATTAGTCTATAGTGTATCTTATAGGCCTGTGTGTTGTAGCCTATTGGAGTGTATTGGAACCTGGACCTCCCGTCGTCGTCGTTATTTTCTGATATTGCCTGTCTCTTTCTCTCTCCCGCGGACCGCAGTAGTGCAGCAGTCAGAATGGAACGTGTTTCCTTCCCCCTCGCTCTCTCGTTTCTCGTGAGTTTCTCCCGTGGTGGCTCTGCGGTGGGTCGCTATGGCTGATAGAGAAAGGGAAGGGTGGCTCTGCTGATGTCTTGGTGTCAGGTCCTCTACATCCAGCCAGGCTAACAAAGGCTTGTTGACACAGTTTTAAAATAGTGTAGGCTTATAATAACAATGGGAATGTAAATGATAATTGGGTATAATTATGTCATGAATGTCTACATTTTAGCCTACTTTTACCTTTAATACACAAAATAATAGAGTTCAATTTAATAGGACCAAATGGAGACAATAGAATGGAATGAAATGTAATAAACCAGAAAAGAACAGAACCATATGGAGACAGTGTAATTAAGAATGTGTTCTTAATTGAATTAACATGTATCAATAAAGGTTAAATAGAAATAAAACACAGAATAGAATAGAACCATATAATCTGGAATATATTAGAATGGAATAAAATCATACAGAAACTATAGGATTGGTAAATAGAATAGACTAGAATACCAGAGGGGCAGTAGTAGGCTAGGCTACTTGAAGTCATCCTATAGAGGCCTGGTTTGCCCTTGTGACCCAGAGCTGGCTGACTGTTGTGCCCACACAGAGAGCCCTGTTCTGGACTGGCACTGTGACAGCCCACCACTCCTCTCTGGATGTCCCCCAGCCATAACCCAGACCCCAGGCCCTGTCATGCAGTCGTGCTCAATGACTCTGTGTGTGTGTATTTGTGTGTGTGTGTGCAAAGCAGTCACACCTCTGGTAATTCGTTTAACACAGTCCCAGGCAGCTGGACATGACACTGTCTGTGCACAGTTCTCTTCAGTAGGGGGATGGGGACGGGTTGGGAAGCATGAAAAGCACGGTGACGCTCCCTGTCAATAAGAATTTACATTTGAAATCAATTACATTTTAAATGATCTATTTAGAAGTTGGTCCTATTTCACTTTTTTAAAGTTAGTTCATGACACCATATTACACATTTCACAGTATAATTGCATTTAATTTATCAGCATGTCCTGTCTCATTGTGGATGTCAGATGTTGCAACGAGGAGATATACACAACACAAACAACAACTATTTAGAAGAAACAGTGACTTGGTGTGTGTGTGTTATAGTGTTGTTGGTGTGTGTGTGTATGTGTGTGTGTGTGTGTGTAGCTAGCTAGCTAGTAACAAGACTTGGTGTGTGTTATTGTGTTGAGGGTGTGGTGTGTGTAGCTAGCTGGTAACAAGGCTCCATAGCTGTCTTCTCATAGTGCTCATCACCACCGGACGCATCAGACCAGCTGGGGAGTCATCAGCTATCACTCCTGATATTATATTGCAGTGTCATTACCGCCAGCCATCCCCACAATTTACCGTTATTCAGCCCTGTGTGTGTGTGCTTGTGTGTGTGCGTGTGTGTGTGTGTGTGAGACGTACATGTGTTTGGTGTGGAGGTTTAATCTCAAGATTCAGCCTGATAATGAGAATGTGTTTAGTTGTTCACTCATTGTATCTGTGAGTAACTCTGTGTGTGTGTGTGTGTGTGTGTGTGTGTGTGTGTGTGTGTGTGTGTGTGTGTGTGTGTGTGTGTGTGTGTGTGTGTGTGTGTGTGTGTGTGAGAGAGAGAGAGAGAGAGAGAGTGAGAGAGAGAGAGCAGTGAGCTCTGGATCCATGGTGTTTAAATACAACACTGATCAAAAAAACGTATACTTTAAAACATCAACCAATCCTCCATCGTTAACACAATGGAAAGGTCAAATGCTTTATTATCTAAACGTTGAAAGTGTGTGGGTGACGGAGAGAAACAAAATGGTGCCTGTGGCGGAGAATGATGTGGGCGCTGGAGATGGGTCTGCCAGGGTGATGTCATTAATGTTTGTTTGTGTTTGTATGTGCATGTTTTGTATTGTTTGAAAAAATGTATTCAACACTGATCAGTGGCTGGGAGGAGAAGTGACTCCT